>NC_067283.1:46375658-46699868 GCF_020740795.1 Apus apus | reverse complement strand
TTTTTAACAAGACAGAAAAATGTCAGGTTATTTTAATTCTCTATTAAAAAAATCAGCCAAAAGCTCTTACCCAGAGTAAACTTCAGTACCTCTCTGGTCATTATTTGGCTAGCACAAGCATCAGTGATCCACCAAATACCATTCATCTACATGAAATAACCAGAAGACAGCACATAAGATGGAAGTTCTTTGCAGGACACTTCCAAATTCTGACTCCTGGGGCTACTCTAGCTGAACTGAATTTTTCTTCACTGCACACAGCAAGTTTTCTCCTCTGATGTGTGCTATTTCTGTTGCTACAGACAAAGAACTACACTGCAATACAGTTTGCTATAGGCAGAACCTGAATCCATGAGGACTTTAGCAAGGATTCTAACAGAGTGGTGTGTAAATGCTAGGAACATGAAGTTTGTACATCATAGCCCCAAAAAAAAGTTTTAGCTTTTTTTAAAGCTGTCTTTGTCTGAATCTCATGCAATTCCATATAGAATCAATAATGTCTTTCTGGTAATACACCGGGACAGCATAACACTATTTCACATTCCTTCAAGGAATGCTGTATGGCTTCTTTCCTGTTTCTAAAGGAAACTAATTTCAAGTCATTCTAAAACTGATTTACCAAAGCTTAGCCCACACATACATTTCTTTGGATAGCCATGCATTTCACTTCTATTAGCTAAGCATGTTCTTTTATAAGGTCAAATCTCCTGGTGCCATGGCCTCATTTATTCTATCAGTCAGCTTCATACTGCTCACCACCACCATTTTACTCCACTCCGATGACTTAAAGGGACCTTAAAGCAAATGTAAATTGACCTTACTTCTACCCTGAAGCTTCCTGCTTTGCAGTAAATGGGAACTGGGCCCATTCTATTAACTATTATCTTTTCTCTCCACATACACACAGAGTCTAAGTTTGATCCTGCAAACTTCCTACAAGGTTTGAATTTTTTGAACAATAAATGAAATTTACATCAAATTTAAAAGGCAAAGACTTCCCAGAAAACAGGGTCCCAGAAAACCTGATGAAAAAGAAACTCCAGGAATAATCTAATGATACCTTGATTTACTCAAGGGCTGGGCATTATTGGGGTTTTTTTCTTCTTTATTTTCACTGTCATGTCTTCAAAGTTCTTCAGGCAAACATTGTGAAAAAACAAAACCAAGAACTGAATGGCAGATTTCACCTCAGTTTTGGATACTGGAATAAAATGAGAGGGAAGGTAAGAAGGTGTGGGTGTACACTGTTCCAAGGTGGACATCCACAGATTATCTGTAGGTTATTCTCTGCTTGGATACCATTGGTGAAACAAGTAGTGCCACCTCTAAAACCCACATGGATCTTCTCTGTCTACCCCTTGAAGGACATTTTATCTTGCACTGAACAGCAAAGAGGCTGGTAAATCAAGAGATTTTTTTTTTATGCTAATTAACATGATTTAAAAATTGATGCAAATCTTTTCAGTGTTAGGTTTTCTTTACAAGGGTATGCCATGGTTACTTCACCACAAGGCACAGCTTTTGAATTGAATTTCACTGTTGCTGGGTCATAACAGTGGAATTTTTAGAACCACGGTGCAGCATTTTTAGGCCAAGTTATTTTAATTTGACTCAGTCATAAAGTACAAGGAAATATGTTGCAAGCAGCAAATAAAGAATACTTTAATTCTTCAGGATACATGCTTTTCAGTACATATTAAACTATTTAAAATCCCATGCTGAACAGAAAATTGTTAGTAAGAAAGAGGCAGCATTTGTCTAACTGGAACTGACTGGAACTGAGGCTATTTAGTCTGAAGAAAAGGAGGCTGAGGGGAGCCCTCATCAGCCTCTTCAACTACTTGAAAGGAGGCTGTAAAGAGGCAGGTACTGGTCTCTTCTCACAAGTAACTGGTGATAGAACAAGAGGGAATGGCCTCAAGCTGCACCAGGGGACTAGACATTAGGAAGAACTTCTTTGCTGAAAGCGTGTCAGGCATTGGAACAGACTGCCCAGGGAGGTGGCTGAGTCACCATCCCTGGATGTGTCTAAAAGTTGTCTAGATGTGGTACTTGGGAATATGGCTTAATGCTGGACTTGGTAGAGTCGGGTTAATGGTTAGACTCAATGATCTTGAAGGTCTTTTCTAAACTAAGTGATTCTGTGAACTACTCTTCTCACATTTTCAGCCTTAAACAATTGGCTATAATGAGCGGAAATTCTCCCTGGCTGATGTGATGCTCTGGTTGTCCTCTGAGTCACAGAATTAATTTCTAATATTTTAAATAACACTTATTAATATAGCTCTCCAGCACTTCAAAAAACCTCATTTGCAAGGTATATCACCCCATGCAAAAGAGTGGTACAACTTTGAAGTCACTTGGACTTGAAAGACAATAGTTTCACATAGATAGAACTGGGAAGCTGCTCAACTTGTGGGCCAGAATGGCAGCAGTATATAGGTCAGGTAATGCAAGGTAGCCCTAGGAGCCTGGCCAACACTTCAGAGTCAGTCTAGCACATCTGCTCTGACAGCCTCTCTACTAATGATCCAGAAAATAAATAAGACACTTAGAACCCTGCCTGAGACATCTGTAGTTTTGCAAGGACAGGGAAGTAGAAGTGTTCTGTTTGAGCTATATTTTATTGTACACTGAAATTATGAAACATTTAAAAGGGATGGATTCCGACTGCATGCTCATGTTAGAATAACTTCACACTTGCTCTGATTTAATCCCAGAGCGAACAGAATAATGGCAACAAGCCATGACTTGTTTACTGTGCTTATATCAGAAGCAAACATGTTTTAACACTTTTAGTATGTTCCCTAGAACAATTAATTTATTTCATTTCCACTCTCTTTTTTTTTTTCTTTCTCTTTCTGCAAATGTTAGGAAAGGACATTTTACAAAAAGATGTGACTCAGCCTGTCTCTTTTATCCTTTATTCAATTAATTCCTTTAGGAATGCTAAGTTTTTCACAGAAATGTTTCAATGAACCAACATTTAGCTGTGATTTAACGTAAGCACCTGTACTGAGGCATAATGTAAGCAAACATGCTGACTGACTGATTCTAATGGGTAAAGACCCAATCTTGAGAACAACTAAGGTCACTGCAACTTGACCCTAATAGACTATAAACCTTGAGTCTGTAAATAGTCGTGTCTTCATACTTCCCACTTAGTGTTAAAACATAATCTAAGCAGCTGGTTCTGGCGTAAATAAAGCAATTACCTTTGACACAAATAACCTCAGCAAACTGGATTAAAATAGACCCCTTTACATGCACCACCACACAGGGCTATGTCAAGTTATGAGTAGCTATTTGTGAGTTGATTTTCACTCAGAAGTAAGCATTTTCTCTGTGTGTAGTTGATCTCTCAACTCCTACTAAGAATATATCATCTTTCTCTGTGTCAAGCTCTTCCGAACCCCTGCACGTATTATAACTGAATATGCACGGAAATCCTTGTAGCCTCAAATTACTACCTTATTTATGACCTTAAGTCCAGTGGGGTTTTTTTTCCCCCCATCTCCTCTGCACTTTTTCTCCCAAATCTATCCTATATGCATTTCCTTGTCACCAGCTCATCAGATGTCTGTGATAGCTACCTTATTTTTGTTCAACCAAAACCAGTTTCTACTGATTTCCTTATTTCTAACAAGCCACTGTGTAGTTCTGAGGCACTCACATTAAAAATAAATCAAATTCAGATGTTTTCTCAGCACTCCATAAGCACAATCTACAGCTTTTTTCCCCAAAGTTGAAAGATGAAAATTTGTAATTCCCTACATCTTAATTCTTTCCTTCTTGACTCCAAGAAGACAAGACTCCACCTTTGAACTGAGGTGATTCCCTAAGTTATGGTTCTTTTTCTCCCCAGAGTCACCAGAGTAATAGGAGACAGAGACAGCTATTTTTTCATTAATAGCCAAAGCCTGCCTAAGAGAAATCAGGTGAGAGCTGATGATATCAAACAGTATGGCAGCTATGTTTCTGCTCAAAATTTTGGTCTTTTTATTCTTAAAAACTTCCTTGGGCTAGGAAAAATCAAAATCAAAATGTACAATTGCTCTCAGAGAGCTTTCATTTTTAATTTTATGGCAGGTTACATTTTTTATTTATAAGACAACCTGAACAATATCTGAAACCAATTATGATAAAGAATTTTTTAAAATGTAAATATCTTTAGTATGTTAGTATGGCACAAAGTGCTGCTATTAACCCTGTGCTATTCCAATTACTGAAGAAAAACATTCATTCCAGCAGCACTGTGGGTGTACCAGCCAATGGCTACAAAAGTGGCTTATTTTTTCCTTTGAGGTCACCACTGGAAGAGAGGCCAAGACTAAGGCCAGGTCTTTGTTCATTACAAAAGCACATGGTCTAATCACAGGATGATCAAAGAACATGAGCTTAACACAGAGAAGACAAAGCACCTAAGTTTATCCACTAAGTAAATTTCACTGCTCTCTCCTTCCACAGAACAGATACAGTGCTGGCCTTTCAGTTGGGCTTTTTACTTCAGGGTAGTTCATGTAATAACTAAGTGGTAAAAAAAGGAAACTATTTTCTTTACTAATCATAATGAAGCCCCAAAATTATACCTGACAGCCTCACATCAAAGCAACAAAAAAGAACAGCAAAACACAATTAAAGTACAGATGCCCTGTATCGTCTTTCAGATACAGCTTTTCAGAAAAGGACTTGTGGGTCCTAGTGGACACCAGGTTGAATGTGCCCTTGGTGCAAAGGAGACAAATAGTAACCCGGGCTGCATTAGGCAAAGTGTTGCCAGCAGGTTGAGAGAGGTGCTCCTTTCCCTCTTTTCAGCACTGGTGAGGACACACCTGGAGTGCTGGGTCCAGTTCTGGGCTCCTCAGCACAAGAGAGAGATGGATCTACTGGAGAGAATCCAGCCAAGGGCAACTGTTAATGAGAGAGATAAAGGATTAAGGAAGACCAAATCATCTCTCCTATGAAAAAAAGCTAAGAGAGATGGGATGATTCATCCTGGAGAAAAGAAGACTTGGGCATCTTATCAGTGTGTATAAATACATAAAGGGAGAGTGAAAAGAAGACAGAGCCAGGCTCTTTACAGTGGGGCACAGTGACAGGACAAGAAGCTACAGGCACAAACTGAAACACAGGAGCTTTCCCCTGAACACCAAGAAACACTTTTTCACTGCAGGGAGACTGATCACTGGCACTGGTTGCCCAGAGTGCTGGTGGAATCTCCCTCCTTTAGAGACATTCACAAGCCAGTCTAGACATGTTCCTTAGCAACTGGTTCTTGCTGGCCCTACCTGAACAGTGGGGTTGGACCAGATGACTTCTACAGGTCCTCAACCATTCTACGATGCAGTGATAAGTTATCTGAAAATTCTACTAATTCTAAGCATTTCTTAAATCAAGTTTGAGATCAGATCAGGATTTAGGCCATTAACAGAGACAGTGACAGATATGCAACTTCTCAATATCACACCTTTTACTCTTGGTTTCAGTGTTACCAGCAGTTGAATTATCACAGGAAATTGATTAACCACTGACAAGTAATTTCAACTTCTGTTTCCAATGACAACTGTAAACAACTGTTCCTACGACACTATATGCAGACCATTAAAAACAGGTGTTTTAAATTGACTGCCAAGGGAATATGAAGCAGGCACAGATCATCCTCTAAACTTTATTTTTCTAAACATAGGATCAGAAGTGATTGTAACTTCTTCGGCATATGGAAGGCATAGGCAAGTACAGGGTGCTACTTCTACTTTACATTTTTTATCATTCAGGACCACTAAGGCATATAAGTGAGAGAAAAATTTAAGCTAAAGCATAAAGCTACATCAAGTCAAAAACCAAAAATGCCCCCACCACATCTACCTTTTGAAACTGAAATATATCAGAGATATGCTAGTGCCACTGGCAGTGTTGTTAGGATGGTTTGTCTGGTCCATGGTAGGATTTCTCTTCAACAGCACCCTTACTCCCACAGTGCAGGACTTCTGACCACTGTGCTTCATGTGGCATACTGCAGGCTTGAGGAATTTGGCTGAATAATGGCTAAGCAGCCTCATTTTTTCCTCCACCTTGACAAGAAAGAAGGATAGTTTAGGTAGTCTTGTTTGCAGAGCATTTACTGAACCTGGGAGAACATGTACTGTCCATACACAGGTATCTGCCAAAATCACTGGACTACTGTATATATGGAGTCTCAGAAAAACACAGGAGAGAGAAATGTTTTGAAAAAAATTCATTTCGTTTCATAATAGGATGAAACAAAATATGTTGACTTTTCTGTTTCCATGGAACTGAACTGCTTTTTCTAGCTACCTTTATTTTCCAAAGATTGCAAGTCATATGACTTTAAATTTTGTCCTTGAAACAGAACAACTTCAATTAACATCTGGTAAGGCTGGTGGTGTTCAGCTAACATAGATTAATATTTTTATATTTTGTTAAAACACAGACTCTTAGCTTTTTCTTGTGTGATCAGTCAATGCTATTGGATAAAAATGCCTACAATGAAAGTTTCAAGAATTTCCTTCCTGTTTATCTTTCTAAGCACTGTCAGCTCTGGTAAGAATGATTCCTCCCTCTCCTGGTGCTTGCACTCTATTGTATACTGAGATGCATGTTCATTCTTTTTAATTTACTGGGAAGTTCTGCACCTCTTGTCATGACATTTACTTGCTTTAGAGATGTGATAAACGCCTCTGCCTCAGACCCTTTAGGGTCAGTTACTTACTTTGCCACAGTGTGGCCAGATTGATAGTGACACAGTCTTATGAGGGAGATCTTCTCACTAAATCTTTCTGTGGGAAGACTGTTAGAAACAACAAACCAGCAATATGTTACTGTGTTGGTTGCCTTCTGTCTCGTACACTCAGTTTGAATACAGATAGGTTTTATCACGTTGGACTTCACACACACATTGACATGGGTTACTCGTGATTATGTAAGACCAGTACAGATCACGTCTTTGGGGAGGTATTTGCTGGGAAAAGCTCAAGACAGTTTGCAGAGGCATCCACAAAATAAGGGGCAAGAATAGGATTTCAAACCGTTAGATCAAGACTAAAAAGAACAGTGTTTTGATGCAGTTCTTGCTCCCAACACAAACATACACATCAGTGATTTTCAAAGCTATGAGCAAGTGCCTGCTTCCATTTCTTCCACGGAAGCTCAGCAGTGAAAGAATTTATCCAACTACATGCCTCTATTTTTGATAGTTTCTGGCTTAACTGTCACAACAGAAATACAGCTGGCCTAAACACTTTTCTAAAAGCTCTTAAATTAGAGAGGTCCTAATTTCAATATCTCAATAACAATGATGTGCAGAAATTTGTTTAGAGATAGGGAAAAAATACTGTCATTGATATATAATTATTCTTCCTATACTTGTTATTAGGAGCTTGAAGCACCTAATGTCTCCAAACCTCCTCCAACAGCCTCTTAAAAAAAAAAAAAAATCATTTGCTTTTAAAGAGAACACATCGAACAAAAAGATTCCCTTTCTCCTCTCCATTACAACACCTCCTATAGAAAATTCCCCAATTAATAATTGCAGATCAGAAGAAAGAACTGAAAATAAATAGAGCTAGAGATAGCTGCAACTATTTTTTTAAGTTATGAATTTTGAACTGCACTTGAGTGTAAAAAGCAACTGTATACAAACTGTGCAAATATTGGACAGAAAAAGGTCTGAACTTTTAAGATTTAAATTTAATTTCACTATTACTTGGAATCATATATCAACAAATACTTCTGTATTTAGCCACAGCATCCCTCACACCTGAACAACTTGTCTATGTTGCAATAGCTACTGGGTAGTAGCTGCTCAATGTTTAAACACTCAGCTAGCTTTAAAGTTAGCTATCTTGGAAATAACTGAAAGTTCAGCCACAATACAAGCAAGTTCTGTAAAACTAGCTGCTTGCACGGTTTGTGCCATGTTGATGTGCCTTTTAGACAAGTCATAAATGAAGCCAGGAAGGAGAACAAGGTGGAAACAAGTTTCAGTACACTTCTGTCAGTTTTGCATATATATTAAATTCCAGACTATTCATCTTAACACAGTTAAGTTTAAATACAGCTTGGAGAGAGCCGTATGAGATGCATTTACTTCAGTGTTGCTGGGTAGTGTGACCAAATATCCAGGATGTAGCACAGCTCATCTGATTGCCATCCACCAACTTATGCCTGCAAAATACACATATGCTTTTCTGAGAGGGATGAAGCTGAACAGGAATGTCCAGAGTTGGCAGAAACAAGCAGGACAATACAGAAAAGATTATATAGCTGTGTGGCTCTGCTGCTGGTAATCTGGGCATATTTTGCCTAAGATTGCATTCTGCTTCATTTCCACTAACACCCAATAACGTTACCAGCCCTCAAATGGAGGTAAAAAGACCTGCTGAAAGGCTGTTCAAGGTGAAGGCCAGAACAATGTACTGCTGGAAGACTAAGATCAGGAGTGCCTTTACAGCAGTCAGCCCTGTATCAAGCCAAAACAGACCCAGTGTTAGCAACATAAAACCAAGGCCACACTTAAGTTAAATAACCAGATTTTAACCAATTCATAATACAACTTATGTGATAGAATGAATATATTTCTGCTGCAATGGAATATTGCTGCCCTTTTTTCTTGAGTTGTCTGCCAGAAACTACTAAAACCAAGTCCAGAGTACCTGAGTTATATAGCTCCTGACTTACAAGGAAGAGGTAGACAAAAAAAAGTGGAAATCAAACATATCATAAGCAATGGCAACATCATCTTGTATCTTCTAGAAAGAACATAGAAAGGCAAATTCAGTTAAACTTTCCATACCATCACCTTTTTAGAACCTGCTAACTGTGAAGCCAAGGAAAAGACTGGACTTCAGAACCCAGATCAAAGCTGTATTTTATAAATAACTGTGAAAACAAATAGAACCTGATTTCCCAGAGAAAACAATGGAAAAGTTTGTATTATCTTTGATGGGACTTCAATGCTTGTCTATAAACGCCACCTGCAAACAATCAAGAGATTTGAGCTGTAGCTCATCTTCACCCCTCTCCTCACAGTCTTCCTGAAGACACGTACTTTTTATCTATGTGCAAGCTGATCCTCCAGACAAGTTTCCTGACGTCCTCATGCATGTATGCATGATGCACCTTCATCTTTTTGTCTTAATCATTAATTATATACCATATAGAAGAGACTATATGCTTTTTTTCCATTCATTAAAGGGTCTTAAGATGTGCTACTTCACTTTCCACTAAACTGACAAGCATGATCTTATTAATTTTGAACAATATAAACAATGTATGATAAGTATTTATACACTCAAATAACTCTAATGATTGTCATGGTGTGCTATTAATCTGAGGTCTTGTAAATATATGCTAAGACTCTTTCACATAATGAGCCTTGAAAGGTAACGTAATTTTCAAGATGAGTTATCTTCCGTGTCGAGAGCAGTTCATGAAAGAAAAGTGAACTTACTGATTAACTCTTCCTATGGTGAGAAGAAAAATCACCTAATTCCCTACCAGAGCTTGTAATGTTTTATACCTGATAACTAGGACCAAGGAAGGAATCCCACATAAACAAGCACATCCCATTTAAAACGCTAGCAACTCTTGTTAATATAGATTAAAAAGCACATAGATACTAATGCTTCTCTATTACAGTAAAATCGATCACATAAATAGATGAAGTCCTTTATAAATAGGCTTGATTGTTCATGATGCCCTTGCCCCCCGTATGTTAGCTACTGAGAAGTTTTATCAAGTACATCAGTATTCTCACTGGGCTGCTACAAAGATATTAAAGAAATCTGCCTGGGGCCATAAGGTAGTCTGAACCGGACAGGCAATAAAACACAGTTTGCAGTGCTCCTACTAGACCAAATAACTCTCACTCAGCATCTTCAAAAAATAATATAAAAAAAAATTACTTCTACTCCTATTAAGAGTAAATTTGAAGGAGTAGCAATGACTTTCTTGCTGAACATCAGTATCTGCTGCAGCATGTCACTAGTGTGCTCCAGAGCTACACACAGCAGGTCTGTCCTACGAGCAACGTAGCTTTGTTCTCAGTTCACAACGTAGTATTAATGAATGTTTCTTACAGAAACAGCAAATGGTTTCCTGAAGGCTTGTTTTTTGGCTTTCAATAGAAGAGATTTTACCTCTTTTTGTTCAAATTCACACAATAAAACTAGGAACAGTAAACACATTCAATACTGTTCATTAATGCGCAGCTTTATAAAAAGATTTTAAAATGTCACACGGCAAAGTTGTCACTTTTGACTTAAAAAAGACTCTGTAGCATGTCCTGTGTTTTGCTTTAGGTAATATCACAGTCAGACCTAAAAAGAAGGTTGGTACTGGTAATCTGACAGGGCAAAGGTGCCTGCTGCTCCTTTCAGTGCAGTGCAGGATGTTTCAGTCTCAACTCTTATATTTCTAGGACCAGAAGTGAGCATTTTATGACAGTCACAGAACAAAAATTCCTTAGTCGCATTCTTCTGGCAAGCTCCATTTTGCCCAGCTATTTCATAGGACAGTCTGCTCTATGAAAGGTCAGGGCATCAGTATCTTATCACTACATGGACCTCGAATTATGAAAACATCTCTAAGATTTCTCACCTTTTGGAGTCAAGAAGTCCACTTGCCGTAGCTGCTTCTCCCACTCTATTAGGGACCATAAGTCTTGGAAACACATAGCATCCTCTTTCTATTATCCAACTAGCTAGATGAGATGGGAAACCAGCCAAAACAGAAGGATGGATTGTGATACCTCCAGAGCACCCACAGACAGCTGAGATGAAGAGATGATACAGCAAGCAGGCAGGCAACTGCAGTGCTCCGCATTAGTTGGGTTGGTGCTGAGTGGTCACTACTGGTGCTATTTTCTGTTTAGAAAACTATCATATTCTAATGATAAAGCCTGTCCCCTCTCTGTTACAGAGCAATTGTGAAAGTACAGAGTATCCACCCTTCTGTTAGCCACCCTCTAAGGCTTTTGCTTTTAGCTTTTTTCCTACTTCAGTAAAACTACACAAATAAGGATCCTTGCACTTCAAAACAGGGCAGATCCTCTGCTTTTTTAGGATTTGTTTCTGTGTGAACTCTTGTCAGTAAGCAGCATTTATGCTTGAAATTTCTAATGAGGTGTTTAGGACTCAAATGATGATGGGTGTTAGTTGTATTTTAATGATAGTGATTATATTTGTTCAACAGAAATTTACTGTAATGGGGATGCACTGGAGCCTTGTCACCAACTACTACTGCTGCTCTGTATAGGTCTCCTTTTCCATCTATGCTGAAGTCAGTGTCTGCCTAAAAATCAATAAATTCTTGCTCTGGGACAAAAAAAGTCTCTATAAGTGAGCCTGAAAAGTCATATATAGCTCCAGGAGGAGCTATAAAGATTAATTTTCCACCCTCTCAGCTTCACTGTGGAAAGGACTTGAGCTTGACTGCTAGCATCGCCACCAAGTCAGAACTCAGTTTAGTTCCACCTGTGCTTGCCAAAGTATCTGCCTCTAAAGATGAACAGCCCCAGGTTTAAAGGAACTTTAGCTCTGTGCTTTGTATCAGGATTGCATCATACTACTATGCTGCCACTGCAGAAAGTCTGTCATATCAGATTCACTGAATGTATCTAAAGAATAATTCATTCAATCAATATGCCTTCCACTACAGCCACACAGTGCTACAGTATTAGTAACTTCATATTAATACTCTAATTATAGATACATTAAAATTATCAATGAATCTTTAATACACAATTTCATGATTAATCAATTATTAGATTATTATTATTGCTCTATAGCTTTGTCACAGATCTGACCTGCTATACCTAGAACTGATTCAATGTGTAGTGCTCAGGTTTTTAAATCTATTATTTGTGTATTTGTCATTGCTAAAGCATTTAAAAACGACACACTGATATAACAAGAAAACTGAGAACCTGCTCTACTCTATAGAGGTTACTCCACCACATCTTTATTATCCTGGTATCAAAGTCCTAGCATTTCATGCTTCATATTGACATTTCACTGCCTCTCTCTCCCCCCTTAGGTAAGAGTGTCAGTGCTGCATTCTGGTTTTTAATGAGAATGTACTCACCTTCTCTCCTGAAATATTGAAGACCATTAAGAAAGAGACTTGCACTGTTTCCTGCTAAATCTTTTCACTTTGGAAATCCCTAACAAAGTAAAAGCCCTGTCCTTACAACACCATCATCTGTTGCCATGCAAAGCTTCTCTTAAAAATGAAATTAATTCTGACAGTGCATGTGCAAAGACAACTCCCACTGGGAAAGTAACATTCACATACAAGATACAACAGTTGGCATTCTGATTTTTTTTATGGTAACAGTTGTAAGCTTATTCCCCTTAATTTCCTCATCACAGAAAGAAGGTAATATTGACTCTGTAATCTGGAAATCTGGTCAAACTTCATGTCCACTTATTAAACACACTCATAAAACACAAGACCAGATTATAAAACTTCCTACACAGATAAAATGGCTATTGTGAAGCATTTATCATTTTGTACAACAGGCCCATTTTTTAAAAACACCAATACCAAGCCCATGTTATATAAAGAGTGAACTGGTTAATGAAGAAATATAAATAAGTGGGAAGCCAGCATCCAACAGAGGTATTTTCTAATAGGATTTTGGGAGGATCAGACTAAGTCTTTACTACAGATCTAAAAAGCGCATCTGCTTAAACTGTGTAGATGACAAAGAGGAACAGAGTTCTGTAAAGTGGTGGACTGTATTGGAAAGAGACTCAGATGAGGAGCCAAGCAGAGCTCTTTGCATGATCAGAGAAGAGGCTAATGTGAACAGTAAGAGTCATCCTGGGGTCCAAGCAACTATTTTATCTTTGTGTACAGTATCAGTTAGGTGATTAGCACTGACGTATTGTGTTCTCTTCCCTTTTTTATTTTTTTTTTTTTTCAGGGGGGGGGGGCACAAAAAATGATAAAATAATAGAATAATCTCAGAAATTCATTCATAAATTGAGGGAAATACCTTAAATACCTTACAGTGAAAGACCTATAGTATACATTTTGTCTACTACACTGTGGCCAGCTCTGACAAACTAATTACTACAAAATTACACTTGAGGCCTGAATTTGTATCTATGAAGAGTATTAACATCTGGAATAAACTAAAGGAGTCAGACTATTTCAGAAGATGCTGTTTGGAGGATAACACCACTGCTGAGCTCTTCAACTCAGTTCAATTGGTGATGATTTATGGACTAATATACTCAAGAGGTTAGAATAAAAAAAAATCTAATGGTCCTGTCTTACCTTGAATTCTTCACATTTTTCTTTACAGCAATAAGCATGGGTTCACAGATTAAAATTCCCATTGATAAGATTGTCACAGCCTTTTTCTGCTTCTGCAAGGACATATAGTCCCATTTCTAACTTCTCATAGCTGCACTAAGTCTTAATCTGGTGGAGGAATAAACTGCCTGTCTCTTGCTATGCGCAAGAAAACAGAAAAGGAGAAAAATGTTCCAGCTTTCTTCCCATCTCATGCAAGACTGGATGAGGTCAGTCACAGGAAGGAAGCTTTAAGCTTCTGCTCATTAATGGAAGACAACATTTGGGCTCAAGGCAGGAAAACACCCTTCAAAAAAGCACTCATACAAAAGTCTGCAGCAGACTGTGGCTCTGCTGCATTTTCCCATTGATGGATTGTGCTTTTACAAACCAAACACACCACCTCCCACTTTGGGTGCTCTTTACTGTGGCCTGGCTCTCCTAGAGCTCCATGCTGTGAGGTGCTGAATGTCCCTCACAACTGTGAAAGATACACAATGTACTGTGCTGAAACCTGAGGACTCAGTCTAGGTATCCAAATTTCAGCAACAGTGCTCTTCAAAGTTTCCAAAAGACATTTCTGTGGTTCTTGAAACGGAGTTAAAGATACAGTCATGGATCCTATTAAAGCCTTTTATGGGTAAGTATGAGATTTCTTACCATTTAGAGCACACTTATGATTGAAAACACCACATAGATGAAGAGAATGTTTTCCTGGAAGATATAATTACAGAAAACAACCTAATCACTCCCTGTTGTCAAATAAACAAGGCAGTATATCGAAGACACTTCTTTTTACACTAATACAATGGCTAAAACAAGCACTTTGCCTAGTGCTGGCTTATTGAGCCACAGTTTAATTTGCAAAGGTGTCAGGTTTTCGTCTTAGGACGATCTTTAAGCTGTTGTGACAAGTCAGACACTTGACAGTTCAGCAAGTGTGAAATTGCCCACTGGCCATCTTCAGTGAGGTGTTTAGAACATAGGCCTTTCCCTCTACTTGCCAAAAGTATAATTGCTTTCTTTATAAAAGCAAATTTAAACCTCAAACTTACATTAAATACAAAAGTAATTTAGGAACTAGTTTGAGGTTCCCTTTTCCCATTCACAGAATCACTTAGGCTGAAAAAGACCTTCAAGATCATTTAATCCAACCACTAACCCTACTCCACAAGTCCAGCATTAAGCCATGTCCCCAGGCACCACATCTAGACAACTTTTAAACACATCCGGGGGTGGTGACTCAGCCACCTCCCTGGGCAGCCTGTTCCAGTGTCTGACACCCTTTCAGTGAAAAAGTTTTTCCTAATGTGTAGTCTAAACCTTCCCTGGTGCAGCTTGAGGCCATTCCCTCTTGTTCTATCACCAGTTACTTGTGAGAAGAGAACAGTATCTGCTTCTTTACAGCCTCCTTTCAAGTAGTTGTAGAGGCTGATGAGGGCTCCCCTCAGCCTCCTTTTCTTCAGAGTAAACAGCCCCAGTTCCCTTAGCCACTCCTCATAAGTCTTGTTGTCAAGGCCCTTCAACAGCTGGGTCATCCTTCTCTGGACACAATCCAGCACCTCCATGTCTTTCTTGCCTTGAGGTGCCCAACACAGGACACAGTATTCAAGGTGTGGCCTCAACAATGCTGAGTACAGAGGAACCATCACCTCCCTGGCCCTACCTGCCACATTATATCTAATGCCATTGGCCTTCTTGGCCATCTGATCACACTGTTGGCTCCTGCTCAGCTGCCTATCAACCAGAACCCCCTCAGTCCCTTTCTGCTGAGCAGCTTTCCAGCCACTCTTCCTCAAGCCTGTAGAATTGCATGGGGTTGTTGTGGCCCAAGTGCAGGAACTGGCACTTAGCCTTGTTGAACTTCATACAATTCATCTCAGTTCATTGATCTAGTCTGTCCAAGTCTCTCTGTAGAGCCTCCCTACCCTCAAGCAGATCAACACTCCGTCCCAACTTGGTGTCACCTGCAAACTTAAAGAAGCTGCTTTCTATCTCATCAAGATTGTTGATAAAGATGTTAAAAAGAAGCGTTCCCAACACTTAGAGCCTTAGGGAGATTTTTTTTCCTTTATGAAGGGTCACTCAATTCTGAGGCACCTAAAAATGTTCAGAATGAGTTGTTTCCAACTCAGCATTAACTTGCAGGATTGCACGAACCAACAAATACTTTTTACTTTATATGTCCAACTTGTGTAACCACTTTGTGCACAGGCATAAAATACTAATTTTGATTTATCATAATCAGCTCCAAATAAGGAGAAACCCACACCAATTGGCAGTCCTGAAGAAGAGTTTGCTAGCGCATTCACACTGAATGAGACACTGGTAATAAACTTGGTACAGAATTTGTCCAGCAGACCATACTTCCTTAGGAATGTTAGAGTGAACCTCATTAAAAGCTGTTCACATTCAAAGGATAAGCTTTATTTCTCAATTCTAAGCTGTCATATTTATCATCTGGGGTGCATAGCTCTCTTGACAATTTCGTAGTCTATCTATTGGCACTTGTTTTTTTTTCAATATCATTAAGCAATATTTTACAAGCATTTGCATTCTCAGCATAGCTGCGTCCATATCAACAACGATGTGCTCTGTGCCTTCTCCTGGAAAAAAATAGCTTCAGCATTAAATAGAGCCTCAGCTTCAGCTCCATTTAATCTAAAATGTGCCGTTATATCCAGAAAAGAAGTTCCTGAAATTAATCAGAATAAACTCCACTGAAATATTTGTTTGTTAAAGAACCTTAATGTTTATGTTTTCATATAAAGTAACAAATCTAAATATCCCTACTGGAGGTGAATCTTAATCACCTCATTTTTTGCTAAATAATTTCTTCATCTTGCTATTTAGTTCTTCTGCACTGCAACTACCATCCATCTAAAGCTCGCTTGCTACAGCTCATCAGGATTCTTAAGCAACAACAGATGTATAGACTTTGTAAATCAGAACTCATTTTATTCATACTGTGTGCACTCCTTGTTGTAAAATATTACAGCAGGACCTGCAGACAGGTGAATAGTTAAAGAAACAAAAAAACCAAGCAATTAGGCTCTACTCAATCACACAAATGTTAGGGTCCAGAGTATACTAGGCTAATTTAAAATTTGCATAACTCTTCCCTTTTGTCAGTGATGCTCTCATCTGAGCTGTCCCACTTAAAGGTCTCATCTACAGTGTAATCCATCATGGCATCACCCTTATTCCTGAGTTTTCAGCAGCTCCTTGATGTTTGTAAGTGTGGTGCAGATCAGTTACATAACAGAAAATTCCCATCCTTTTCCTGAAAAAAAAAGCAAATCCTCCTTATTTATCCATGTCCAGATTTGATTCCTTAGTAAACACAAAATTCATCTGAACAAATCTACTGCCACCATGGGAAATTTGCCAGTGAAGCTGAAAAAGGTTGGCCAAAAGTAGTCAAATCTGTAGCTTCTTCCATCCCCATAGGGACCCTTTCAAAGAAGGCAACAGATTGGCTCCATGTTAAATTTCTCCTGTTTTATCTTTTACACCCTGAATTAACTGTTCCCACCAAGGCAAGGGTGTGCCAAAGCAGCACAAAGAAGTCTTTGGAGTTTGCTGTGTCATAGCCAGGCTGACAAAGGGCTTTAGGTGCCATGTGGAGCAGAGTGTTTCAGAGCTTAGCTCTTGTATACCTCAAAGTATTCAGCATTTGTCAATATGAATCCCACTACAGAACAAAGCAAGAAAGAAATCAGAATCAACTTGCTGTTTCCATCCCTCCATATGATCTTCCCATTTAAGGAAGTAAAAGGAAATAAAACTGGTTTTTGATGCTGGTAGCCCACCCATTGGTATCTTGTCTCAGTTGAGATGCAAGACATACACAGCAATATACACTCACACTGTCTTTCATGTTTCTGTTGCAATTTCCACCGACTGTTCTCTTTTAGCACTTCTGTTTCATCCACCTCTTACTGCTCCAGTCAATTGGAAAGAATATTCAGCAACCTTAACCTGGGCCTCACTATATAAATATCCTCATGTTTTAATTGCCACTTTATTATTCAGAAGTGAGAAGAACTGAAAAAGCTTTTCATGCTTTAGAGAAAACTGTAATACTGTGAGGTATCTTAACATGGCAAAGACAAACTTTTGTTGCATTCATTAGTTTTTCAAAGGGAGAGTATATAGCTCAAGCACAGAATTTATTCAGAGCAGACATTTTACAAAAATCACAGCTACCTCTTTCCAAAGAATGTGACACCAAGAAACAAAAGACAGCTGATCCTCATTTTACCTTCACATTCAACAAATAAAAATCCCAGTGATTCAGTTAGGAAGCCAGTCACCTGAGCACTGCAAGTACAAGATGCTATAAGGACAAGGGCACCACTAAGCTAAGGCTGTGAGCTTGGTATTCCATATGGCATCAACCTTCAATCATATAAAGTTGACTCTGGTATCATCAATACCACTGATGAGGGAATCTCCTCAGAGCATTTTCAGCCAGATACTTTAATGTCTTTCTTAGACTGAAAATTTAAGGAACTTAGCAACCTCTTCCTTTATATTAATTTAGGTGTGTTTTTTTTCTTTCTTTTTTTTTAAGAAAATGTTCCTTGGTTTCCTGAAATCACTAAAAGCCAAGCTTGAATTTCAAAGTCAGAGTTTATATTTTCTGCACAGTTAGGGCTACCACCCAAAGAACTTAATATCTGTCCTCCTTTGGATTACTTCTAGATGCTGTTATCAATTTGTCCAATGTATCCCTTAAATTGTAGTACTGGTCAGAAAAATCATGACTGAGATGCCACCTTTACTAAGCCAAAGGCAGATAGATGAACTAATCAAATACAGGAATGTGTCTACTAAGGCCCAGATTCTGCAGACAGTGTCTTAATTGTACCAGTTTTGCTTGTAAGCAGTTTAATAGGACTGTCCCTCACAAATTCACTTAGGTGAATAAAGAATTCATACGAATAGGATAATATCAATTTCCTGAATTATTTTCTACTCCCTAGCAGGGCTGGATGTTGTAATTTATTTATAATTTAAGTACGATTTTAATAATATAGGAAATACATTTATTAATTCAGGAGAAAGCTCCCAATCATGTTGATAAACTTCAGGCGTGTCAAAGACAAAAGACACTCCACAACTGCTAAGCAATCTATTTCACTGCTTGACCACAATTTAAAAGCAAAACAGACTGTTCTTATGTTTAAATGGAATTTCCTGTGATTTCCTGTATTTCAGTTTGTAGCCATGTCATCTTGTCTTGTTCTCCTGTCCTGGGAACCACTGGAAAGAGTCTGGATCCACCTTTTCTTCTCCCATCAGACATTTGTACACACCTTGATAAATTACCCCTGAGCCTTCGCTTCTCCAAGCTTAACAGGCCAAGTTCTCAGCCTCTCCTGTATGACAGATGCTCCAAGCCCTTGTTCATCTTCATGGCCCTTCACAGGGCCATGGCTCCAATAAGGCCTTTTGTCTCCTGGGCCATGGAACCCAGCTCTAGGACAGAGCACTCCAGATAGGACATCAGTCTTGAACGGAAGAGAAGTACCATTTCCCTCAGCCTGGCAACTCTGTTTCTAACGCAGCCCAGGATCTTGTTGACCTTCAAGCTGCAAGGGTCCATTTCTGGGTTGCTGCCCACCAGGACCCCCTAGGTCCTTTCACCATCACAGTTTCTTTTGATTTTGTATTCCAAATTTCTGCCTTAAAAAGCACCAATGTCTTATCTGTTCATGACCTGCATTACCTGCAGCAATCTTTTGACTTGAAAGTAGCTAAAAACTTCAATATGAACTAAATCAGTGAAAATACTTCCTAAAAACCTAGTTATAGCTACAGGTACAAGAACACAAAGACACAGGAGTTATTTTTATTGTACAGTTGATTTTGATTTGTAGTAAGGCCCTCTACATGGTTATAAGCATATCTGCATGGTAATGTTTACAAGGCAAGTTCATCCACTAGGCTGAGTTGTTGGTGCTAGTAACTCAGGCATACCTTCCTTCTTCCATCAGCTAAAGATCCATTAACATATGAAAATATTTTCCTGGAACAAAAATTCCTAGGATTCCCCACATCCCCAACCTAGTTTCACAGGTAAGAAAGCCAGAAACTAACAAGGATAACATTCAGAGAATACAATGGCAAGGTCAGGGGAACCTTGTTTGCTTCAGTTTTAAAGGAAACCAAGTTACTTCAGTATATTTTGTGGATGATCCACTTCAGTGGATTTTAATACTCAAATTGCTATAGATGTCAAAGAACTGTCACAATACCCTTAGCAGGACCATTTTGTTATCCAGCGTTACTCTCATTTCATTGGGAACATCTGGAGCTAGGAAGCAGCGTAAACAGAAATGAGAAGGCATGACATTTTATCTAACAGCTTTTAAATAGAAAACAGAATTAAGAATACAGATGTCTAACAATGAGGATATTTAACTTAGAGAATAAATACTGTGCTGGAGTGCTTGTGTGCCTCTATTTTTGGCTGCTCCCTACGGAACGTCTAATAACGCTGTATCCAGCCACAGCTCCCACTACTGAATCTTGGAGCAAGTTTATCTATGTATTCAGAGCCCTAGAAATATTCTGTCTTGTGAGCTCTGCAGCTGCAACAGCTACTAGCAGTCCACCTTTTCCCATGACAGCTTGCTTAGTACCCTTCCCCCAAATTAGTTTCCTTAGTGCTCTTGAAAAGCCTACCAACATGTATTATTTCTTTGCTAACCTCACAGTGAATAAGTGTGCTTCTAATTGCTCAAAAATACGTTTATCCTGTATACACAAATAAGATGGATCTTAAATAAAGATAACGGGGTTGTTTGGTTCATAGTTGTGAAACTGAATAGGTTGATAATTACATCAAATACTAAGACAGAAAACAGTGTGAAGACAATTGCTGATCAAAGCAATTATTTAACAAAGTTAAATAATTTTTGCTTCCCCAAGTTTTCTTTATACTTTTACTTTAAGTGCACTACTGATGATCCTCTCAACAGATCCAGGAGAACATAATTTACAACTTGTTTTCACAGCTACCAGGGACTTTGGGAAATCACATTCACCAAGGTCTTCAACATAGAACAGAGAATCTGACATTGAAGCCATACACATTTATTCAAGTACCAGAACTGACAACCTCCCAGTCACATAGAGTTTAACAGAAGCAAAACTACACTCCATCACTGTCGAAACATTCACATATCCCTGAACATGACTTCCTAACAAGGGTTCAGTCCCTGCCTTGTGCTGGTATATGCATACAGAAGCTGTTTTGTTCTATTGCCACACTTCCTCTACCCACACCTTCCTTTTCACCACCCTGTGTCTCAGAACCACTGCAATGTTTGCCCTTATAACATTGCTCTACCATTCTCATTTACCCAGACTCCAGTTTCAAAACCCAGTTTCAAAAGAGTCCCTGTGCTCATGCACTCCCCGTCACAGTAACTTTCTTGTCCTTCATGCTAGAGAGGGAATTTGTTCCTACTAACCTTCCCAGTAGGAGACCCTGTTCATGTCCCAGTCCTCTCCCATAAGAAGCCAACACCTGTCACCCAGTTATGCCCCTAAGTATATATCAACAAACCTCTACATCTTTTCCACATACAGCTCAAATTCCCATATTTATGAGATTCTCACATCAAAGCTACCCAGTATTCCTCAAACACAGCTTTCCTCTACTACTCTTTATGCCCTTTCCCCTTGTACTCCATACAGTGTCTCCTTCTGCTCTTTAGGAGACCCTATGAGGACTCCCTACCCAGCCTCACCAAGGATTTTCTCTAACGTAGTTTAAGCTATGGTTCTGCTTTCTGCAAATTCCCCAGCCCTTGCTTCTCTCAAGCGTCTGAGGTTGCTAAAGCAAATCCTTCACTCTCTTAAGTGTCCCAGTTTTCCATAAACCAATTTGTTGCACACCAATCACTCCTAGAAAATCTGCAGTAGAGAAGCTAATGTAGACATTAGCATAGAGACAAAACAAACTGCAGAATTTCCTCACCTGAAGTCAGTTTTACTGGCAAAAATCAGTGATTTGGTTACAGAGCTTTTGCTATATAAATACAAAGTACATTCATCATCAGCTCAGAGTCCAGTAGAAGCCTTTTGCTAGTAGGAAAAAACTATTCCTGCATCACTGCAAATTCTTACGTGCCACATACTCTATGTAGCCAAACTCTGCCTTCCCCCTTGACTCCAGTGGGGCAATTAGGCTAATGCTAATTAGCTTTGGAAACTTCTCAAGGTAGCTTTTGGTACAAAACACCTTTCCTTTTTCAGTTAATTGTGTTTGGGCTTAGTGTCATGAAAACAGAAGTCAGAAATCTTTGTTATAGCCACATTTAACACTTGAAGACTAGAGGTTACCTCAGAAATAAGCTTTTGCTACAAACATTATTCTGTCCATCACAGGTTCTGGTCAAAAAGACAAAGCTGAAGGCACTAATGGGGCTGCTGCATGCAGTTGAGCAGGCTGTGGGTTTGAAAGACTGACAAATAGGCAAGTTTTGCACTGAAGGAAACCATTTGAAAAAGCATGGCAATTTCACCAGAACTCGAACAAAACAAAACCAAAACAAACAACCAACGAAAAAACATGAGAAAGGTGTACTGTGTGTTCACAGGAGGATTTGCTGTGAGTTAAGCTTTCCCTGTGACTACATACTACAGACGCACTCTCCTTACCTTGCAAAATTACCAGCTTTAGCCTTTTTTAAATTAAAAGGCCTTCCTTCAATATAGTACAATTTATTTTTATCATAGACATCATTACCTTTCACGGAAGCAGACTGAAGTATCTCATCACTTACTTGATTCTTGCAGGTTTCTTATTCTCTGGACTCCTCACCATAGCTACAGATCTTCTAGGTAATGCTCCTTGTAGGAAAACTTTGCAGCCTGAGGAGAATAACAGCAGAAAATACAGTGTTGGAAAGGGACTGTTGGAGTACATATTACTGTCAAAAACTTACTGCGAAAGACAATTTGCACACATAAAATCTAGATCAGATGCAGAGTAGTAAGTACTTAGCAACTGGAACTGCTTATTCCTCCCCTTTAATATTATCCTTTATTGCTCATTTATATTCTCTGCAGATTTTCTTGTCCTTTTTATACAAAAGGACATCCTAACTTTTTACTCATTACAAGAAGACTGACAGCTCCTCAGTTTCACTTTACCTCTGGGAGAGCAGCAAGAACAGAGAAGCTCCACAAGGGATAACAAGCCAGGAACCAAATGTGGCCACAATATTTTAAGTGCCCTCACTCACCAGGGCACATTCTCAGAGGGTTTGAATTTGGCAGGCAGCACAGTGGTAGTAACAGGGTCCCTTGACAGTCCCAGACAAGACAAGGTAATAAACCAGGGTCCACACTGGGGACTCACACAGGAGTCAAGGCCAGAAACAGGGCAGGAGATAATGTTGCAACATAGGTCCCATACCCATCCAAGAGAAAGGACCAGAGACAAGCAACCAAAAGCGCTGGCCCAAAATCCCTCAAGGAGACACAACTGGAGACAGGTTACACATATACCTGTTACATAGCTGAGGGCAGGACTGAAGGCCCAAGCCTGAGCTTAAATAGAGTTCCTGGGATCATAGGCAGAAGGCAAAGGTGGAGGCCCCAGGTGAGGCTTCTCAGAGTCATTAAGGACTGTAAGTGCCCTCATGGCCCAGTAAACGGTTCAATGTGAGGTTATCACTTGTGCTAATACTCAGTACCTTTTCCAACAATTTAAATGATGGCCTAAGATACACCCTCAGGGAATCTGTTCAGAGCAGTTACGGTGTAGTAGTCCCTCAGGCAAACAAAACTACTTCAGATTGAGGTTGCAAACATCTGCTTGCACAGTACTGTGTCTGGAGCACACATTTTACTCATCCTGGGAGTTGAGCTGCCTGCATTTAAGGCCAGCTTTCTGAGAAAATAACTGTTTGAGAAGCTTTGGAGAGCCTTGGAGCTCAGCTGCAAGGAGATTCAGCAGAGGCTCCCCAACCCATCCCAAGGCTCCTGCCCCTACCTGCTTTGTTGTTGTGCTCACTCCCATCTCTTTTCTCCCTTATGGAGAAGGATCAGCCCCTGCTGTTCACGGGCAGGAATTCCAGTCTACCATGGGTACATCCTGGGAACAATTCAAGACCAACTCAATCCTTGGCTGTTGTACTGCATTTCTCAGTAAGTGCCATAGACATAGTGTTGAGGTACCTGGAGATTGTTGCACTGGGAAAATATATAGCTGTCACAGATTATGGATAAATTTCAAAGCATGGCCATGCTTCCCGTCTTCAGGATTCAAGTAGGTCTTGGCCCTATGTCGGATGGGACCTAGGTGGGAACCATACCCCTTTCCCTTTCTACACTGATGATTTACAGAAGTGAAGAAGCAGGAGGGAGCCATGTAATGCACTCCACCATGTCTCTCATCTGTATGGCCAGCAGAACAGCACCCCAGCAAATACCATGGCATGTAGCTCCTTCACAGAGGAGGTATGACCACTGAGACAACTCACTGTGAATGCCCAAAGCTACCTAAGTTAGGAAAATGCCCAAACAACTATACAGAGGAAAGACTCCAGACATCATTGAAGCTAAAATATATGCTGGATGAGACAGAAACAGGTATGGGGAGCTTTCCCACGTGGCATGGGGTAGTACTAATTGGGAACGGAAATACAGCTCTCACTCCTCCAGAACATTTGCCTGAGAGTGTAAGATAGAAGGTCAGTGGCTGCACTATATTCAGAAAGAAGAAATTCAAACAGCTTCTACTATAAACAAGAGTCCATTGTAATATAAAAGATCACTGAGCACTGTCTTGGACAATCCCAACAAAGAGCATGACATAGCTTATTTCTTTTGCACTGATTCTCTTAGAAAAGTAACGTATTTGTGACTTTCTATACTTGATTTATTTGGAGCACCCTCAGCTTTGTTATCAAAGATCAACCTTCGTAAAATTTAATCAATTTATTCTTTGGATTAAGAACAGTCTTTCAAATTAATGAGGTAGCACAACAAATGCTTGTGAAATCTGAATGCCCTGCAGGACGTGAAAGGAATGCCAAATGGGTTTGGACGGACTATTAAAGTCAAGTCATTTGGGACTGAACTGGAGATTTAAAAGTCTACACCATGATTTCTGGAGCATCTAAGAGCTTCCATCCAAGAAGGCTCACTTCACCTTCCCCTCATTCCTTCCCTTGCTGTCAAACTGTGCTCAGTTTCAAGTGACTGAAGCCATTATCTCACACAGACATCAGAAGTTGAAGTTCTCTGATTATTTTAGAGCCTCACATTTAAGGCTTGTAGTTGTAGAAGTAAATTAGGCAGAACCCTGAAACAAACTGCTTCATCCCCCATACACTCACACTCCATTCATCAGCAGCTTACTGAAAAAAGCCAGAGATACTTGCTGGTAAACAAGATTAAGGCAGTACTATTCCGAAAAGAGGCCTTTGTTTCCAGCAGTTGACAACAGGCAATGGTCAGCCAGGGTAACAAACGGCACAGCCAGAAGTGGTCCCATCTAAAGCACCTCATTCTACCCTGGCAGTGATTAAAAACCACAGACACATCATTGGGGAAGTGGCTTTCATTGAGAAGGAGAGGATCCATAAGCAGGTCTAGATCTGCTTGGCAGACTCATTTGAGGTTGATTTTTAGCTCTTCCTATCTAAATCATTGTTTGGCTCAGCCCTTACAGAGCACTTGAGAATTCACACCAAAAGACGGAGACACACATTTCTTTCTCCATGCAGCTCAGCAAGGAATCCCTTGCTCTGTAATTTAGGTGGCAGATGGAGAGCCTTTTAGCTTTACAGACCCTCAGTCTAGTTTGAGCCGATGGGAATAGGAGTAAGGAAGTGGGTATTCTCCCATTCTGTTCCAAGACTTGCAGGGGAAGAAGCAAACTTTGCAGGTTTCATTAGTTCCATACATCTGTAAAGCTTATTTTTCAGCAGGAAAAGCCTGTGATTCAGATACTCAACATAAATAATTTGTTTACCTGGAATACTTTGTCTGCCCCACCAAGCAGAATATTTTTGGTTCCGGCAATATTTTGGCACATGACCTTTACTGTAGGCAAACACAATTTATTTGGAACAGAAAAGCATTTTAAGAGACAGTTTTCATGTCATCTAAGAAGTTACATGGTTGTCTCAGCTAAAAGGAGACTGTTGTTAATATTTGCAGTGAATGTGTCAGGAAGCATCACGAGACCACTGCTCATTGCCCTGTAAGGGAATATCAAAGTGAAAAGGACAGCATTCATTGAGTGCCTGAGATGGGGGATTTAAGAGGTAGAGATTTCAGCCCAGATAAATAGTTCCAGTGTTGCAAAGGTAGACTTCTGGCTGAAATATATACAAATACTCAAGAAACAAGCCCTTCCACAGCCAGATTTTTCTGCTTGTTGCTCAGAGGTAGAGAGAACAAGAAAAGAGTTGCAAGTTAAAAGATTTTACACAAGCTCAAATCAAGTGCCTGCACCCATGAGTTTCTGATCATCTTTTCTGTGCATTCAAACAGAGCACAAATGCGGGAGTGAGAAAGCATTAATCTTTCCTTGACAGCCAATTACATTTCTTGGTAAATACTCAGAAAGTGAATCCATTCGTATAGTCTGCCAACAAGAACATGAGGGACCATTGAAGTAAGACTGGTGGGTTAACCTTGGTTGGCTGCCAGGTACCCACCCAGCCATTCACTCCCTCCCCCCCCTTAGAATGACAAAGGGAAAAGTAAGATGAAAAAGCTTAGGGGTTGATATAAGGGCAGGGAGATTATTCATCAGTTACCATCATGGGAAAAACAGAGTTGGCTTGGGAAAAGTTAATTTAATTAATTGCCAATTAAAAATAGAGTAGGATAATAAAACAAACAAAAAACCCCAACCAAACAAAAAAAACCCCACATAAAAAACAAGACAAACCAAAAAACAAACCCAAAACTAAAAGCACTCTCCTCCTACCACCATCTTCCCAGGCTCAGCTTCAGTCCTCACTGTTCTACCTCCTTCCTGTGCCCTGAGCAGTGCAGGGAGTTGGGGAACAGGGGTTTTGGTCAGCTCATAACACTTCAACTCTGCACCCTTTCCTCCTCATGCTGTTCCTGTGCTCCAGCCTGGGATACTTCCCATGGGATACAGTCCTTCACTAACTGCTTCAATGCCGATGTGGATCCTTTTCATGGGCTGCAGTTCTTAAAGAACTGCTTTATCATTGGTCCTTTCCATTGGGTACACTCCTTCTGAAACAGACTGCTCCAGCATGGGCTCTCCATGGGCTGCAGCTTCCTTCAGGGCACAACCACCTGCCCTGTGGGCTGCAGGGGAACAACCTGATTCACCATGTTCTTCTTCTCAGGTTGCAGGGAAATTTCTGCTCTAGTACCTGGAGCACTTCCTCCCTCTTCTACTTCTCTGACCTTGGTGCTGCAGAACTGCTTCTGTTCCATCTTTCTCACTTACAGATGCCACACATGTTTTTTTATCCTTTCTTTAATATGCTATCACAGAGGTGCTACCAGTGTCACTGATGAGCTCAGCTTTGGCCAGCAGTAGGTCAACAGGACAACAATTGTATATGTCTGAGAAAGCTATGAAAGAAAACCATATAAGCACAGTGGTGGGCACTGCAAATAAAATATCCTAAGCAGAGACTGGAACTGGTGTCTAGGCAAACTATTAGGAGAGCTCTTGGTTGCTTGGGAGAATGCCTCAGTAAAACATACATGAATTATTCAGTCATGCCCTTATATCATTAATGCTGTGAAAGTAAATTCAACCACACACACACACAAATAATCCATTAGTTACTTCAAGTCCTTTTCAATACATCAGCGATGTGCATAACTTCTGTTAAAAAAACCACAAACCAACCAACCAACTAAATAAAAAACCCCAAATCAAACAAAACAAACAAACAACAAAAGAACCCCAACAACACCCAATAAACAACCAAAAAAGCCAGTACAAATCAGGGTTGTCAACTGAAAACTGGGTGATACAGGTACTGCAAGCAGACTGAAGTACCAAATTTACCCACTGATGTGCAGGATATTCTTGGCTGGTCACACCAACTACACTTCTAATTGCCTCCAACCTTTGTCTAGCACATCTATTTACTGTAAGTCTTCAGAGAAAGTGTTATTTCTGTAGAATTGTTGACCTGAAAAGTAGGACAATTCAAGAACCATGTACATGCCTCATCAGAACTGTTTTTCTGGGAAGGACACAATTCACAAATAGTTCTTTGTAGCAACAGACATACTTGATAGGAATCAAACCAGTCCAAATATCAGAAGTGGTAGGCACTGCAACCTGCTATGTGTCTAACAAAGGCTTGCTATAATTCCTACTGAGACCAATGGAAAGATTAAAGGGAAATTATTGACAACACTGACAATATTCTTTGTAAATTCTCATTCATATTCCCCCATATCTAAACACAGCAAGAATGAACACCTTGTCAGGTTTTGAGGACTACAGTTAAGAAGACAGAAGTTAGGGGTCCAACCTTGACTCAAAGGAAGTGAGGTTAGAGTGCTCATGTGGTTTTACAAACTCCTTCCTAGAAAAATACATACATTTTTCCACTATAAAATTGTTTATGTAATAAACTGAATAAATACCATTTTCTCCAAAGACAAATAAAACCCAAACTCTCAAATCTACTCTGTGGCATTTGTGACTCTACCTACATCTTAGCATCTCTTGCTGCAGGTCTGGAGTGTGCTTTTTGCCTGCCAAATCATTCCCACATTGCCCATATAAGTAGATGAGCTATGGTGTCTACAGAGGTGGCACAGCCAGTTCATTCCCTTCAGGCTACTTGGACAAAAAGAACTCTGCAATACATGGATTTATCCCTTTCATACTTTCAGGCCATGCCAATATGAGCACCTTTGCAGCTTAGGCTGCTGACACAGACTTCCTGCACTTCTGTGCTGTTGTTAAGTTTACCCATTGAACAAAACCAGGAGAGGAAAAGGGCAGAAACCTGTGTGTTGCTCATCACCACACTGGGGGTAACTGCATTTCCAGAACAGCAGGCAATCCTTTCAAACAAGCATGCACACAAAAAACAATCCAGTTAGGTGACTGAAGATTCTTCAGGAAAAACAACATCATAGTTTAGAGAAGACAGAGCTAAGCCCTGCAAAATTTCTGTTTAATAATGTTAGCAACAAATCTTAGAATTAGATAAGTAAAGAAATAGTCCCCTTGCTTCAACAAAAGCTACAATATGATGAGATACCAGATATTAATTCAGTACATTTTAAAGTTACATAAAGAATAGCTGCTGCGGGAAGTAGGAAGCTTTAAATTTTTTTAGGCTGCTGTACTACTCAAGTAGAGTTCAAATGAACAGTACAGGTGGTAAGAGTGAAGCATCTTATCAACACACAGATTCCTAAAATCTTTGTACTAAACATGAGATTATATAGAGAACTGTTTTTTTAATGGACAGAGGGTATCAGTTACAGTGCCTTGCCTACTTCTCTCATGATCAAAGGTCACTACAGCTTGTAAGTATCATTTTTTTATGACTGTAACAGTTTGAAATGATACAAGGAAGGCATTCTCCAAAGGCACTACTTATCTGTGGATCCTCCAGATTTGAACTATGTGGGCAAAGGGGTTGAGCTGATTATTCTTTCACCAAGTAGCAGTGAACAAAAGAGAAAGAAGGGGCTATCACAGGAACAGACTGAAAAGCAAGCCCCAGAAATAACCTGAATCAGCACTGAGAGAAGAGCTTTTAGACAACACAGACTGAGTAAGGGGGTTGGAATTGTAAGCAAATCCACTGCCTCCTTGTTTTTTCTTTTCTTCAAAGAAACAGAACTTCGCACACACTTCAAAAGTGAAGAAAAGCGTACACAGCCTGTGTGAAAGTACCGCAGAGTTTGTACACTCAACAGGCACGAATGTCATTTTCTTGGTGCCTTGTTTGTTCTTGGTAAAATGTGTTGACCTGTGTAGAAGCTTCTATCTTATTTGCATATAACACAGGAAAAAAAAATCTACAGATGAGGGAAAGAATAGGGAGGCAAAAACATATATCGGCATCAGTGACCCTTAAACATACTGTAAACTAGCAAAAGGTGAGCACTACACCAATGTTCATTCCCATACAATCTGGCTACACAGGAAAAAAAAACACAAATGAGAGAGGTAACTAGAGGAATATTACCCAAAACTTTGCAGGGAAGAACCCATATAGAAAGGATATGTGTTTTACCAGGAATCACTGCCAAGATGGTTTTACACTCAATCTAGTGGGCAAATGGTGCCAAGCAACCTTCTGCTCCTGTTGGCAGAATGTAGGAAATGTTGAGAGGGCACTGGGGGACAGAAAGGAAGAAAAATGCTACAAGCTCCTTCTGCTTCAGCTAGAATGCTGTTGAAAGCTGTAAACCATGTGTAGCAGAACTACAGCAAAATACAAACCTAGGGATGTAGCTGGTTACACACTCTAAGCTGGTGCTTAGAGCATGCATTAGTATGAAAAAGAACGTAAAGAAAGAACATAAAGAATGTTTGCCTTCTTCCCTTTATTTTCTGCTTTATATATTTTTTTATTTCACTAAATTCTTTTGTTTCCTTTCTCCACCCTGCTAGCTCCAGGCTTCTTTCTAGCACTATTTTCTTTCTAGATTTTTATTTTCTTTTTTTTTCTTTCTTTTGCTCCTGGTTTTGCATTGATCTTGGTTTTCCATGGTTTCTTTTCATTGCCTTTCTCTTCCTGAATTTCTCCTCTGCCCCTCTCCCTGCAGTTGAGTCAGCAGCTGGGAAGATGTGCCAGCGCTAGCCTCTGCACTGGCAAAACACCCAGGCAGCGTCAGGAAAACACGTCAGGAAGCCCAGGCTGGTGGAGAGCAGGGTGGGAGTCAGAAGAGTTCTGAGGCAAGGCAGGATGCTTTTAACATTTATGAATTAAGAACAAATGCAGAGGGAAGAAACCTGTATCTAGAAATCTCCCGGTAACTATGCTGATTTCCACTAACATGGTTGGAATACAGAGAATAGGTTTGATAGACTACATTTCTGTTAGCAAACCAAACATATATTGACCATAGGCTCCAGCACAGTCCCACAGTCATTGACACAGTCCAGCCCGTTAGGGCACTGCCAGGCCTGGTTTTGGCACAGACCAACCAGCAGCTACTCTGACCTCTCAGAAGGGAGCATATGCCAGAGAGTGCTCGCAGTATGCAGCACCAATGCAACCACTGTGTTCAGGAGAGGGAGGAGAATTTAGCTGGTATGGACAAGGCCTATGTCATAATACTAGCCTGAGAGCCAGAGAACTAACCATGGACTTTTTATTTACTAGTATAAATTACAGAATCACAAATTGACTGTGGTAGGAAGGGACCTCTGAAGGTCACTTCGTTTGGCACCTCTGCTCAAGCAGGGCCACCCAGAGCCAGCTGCCAGGGACGATGTCCAGATGGCTTTTGACTGTCTTCAAGGGTGAACACTCCATAACCTCTCTGTGCAACCTGTTCCAGTGCCCAGTCACCCTTGCAGAAAAAAAAAAAAAAAAAAAAAAAAAAAAAGTATTTCCTGACATTCAGGGGAACCCACCTGTGCTTGTGCTCATCATCTCTGGTTCTGTCACTGGGCACCACTGGAAACAGCCTGTCTCCATCCTCTGTGTGCCCTCCTTTCAGGTATTTATATGCATTAATGAGATCTCCTAGAGCTATCTCTTCTCCAGGCTGAACCATCCCAGCTCCCTCGGCCTTCCTTCATTGGAGACATACTCTGATCCCCTAATTGTATCAGTGGCCCTTCACTAGACTCTCTCCAGTATGCCTATGTCCCTCTTGTACTGGGGAGCCCATAACTGGACACAGAACTCAAGGTGTGGGCTCATCAGTGCTGAATAGAGGGAAGGGATCATCTCCCTTGACCTGCTGACAATACTTTGTCTAACACAGCCCAGGATACTACTTGCCTTCTTTGTGGCAAGGGCACATTGCTGTCTTGTGTTCAACCCGGTGTCCACCAAGGCCTCCAGATCCTTTTCTGCCAAACAGCTTTCCAGCTTGGAGGCCACCAGCATGTACTGGTGCATGGATATATACAGCAGATAGCATTTAAATTTCTTCATTCCTTAGTCCACCCAGCAGGTACTAGGGGCAAGATTGCACCAGGCTGGCCTTGAGCACTACCTAGTGATCCAAGATTATCCTACAATCCATCATCCTCAGCCCTTGTGCTACTTTGCAAAGCATGCAAAACAGATCCTCAGTTTCATGCTCAGAAGCACCACTATGAGGCTTGCAGCCCAGACCTCCAATATCCACACATGCTAAAGAAAACAAGGAACAGCAAGGTCACAGAAGTAACCTATCAGGCCCAGAGAGGACGCAGAGTCAAGAGCTTTCTGACATTCATACAGCCATAAATGACTGATAGGAAAGTTAGAGAAAGCCAAAGGAAACCAGCAGTCCTGTCCCCTCACCTGGTAGCAGTCCCTCTGCATTGATGTACAATTCTGGGCATGTTTATTTGGATTCCTCAGGCTCTTTATTCCATTTAATCTCAGAATGAAACTGCTGGCTTGCGGAAATACTTTTTTTCCCCAAGTAGAAATCAAACATAGGAAAGCAAATCTGAATTTTTTCAGAGCACAAAACCAAGTTATTTTATGTGTTTCTTTGCTGGGAATAGAGCCAAGACACTGTGATAAAAGTTCAACTTTAAAATGCACTCAACTGTTTGCTAGTTTAAAAGCTGACATAAGGCACTTAGTGTTAGGAGCTGTGAAGCAAAGGAAAACTGTACCACTATACAGTTCTCTGTCAAGGAAGACATCTCTTCCATTGTTCTTCAATGCTTTTATTATATGAACCTTTATAAACTATCAGAGGTCATTGTCTCTTCCTGTTTATTCCTCACTAAGAACACTCATGAGAAAATTTTTCTCCTCCCATGGTCTATACAGAAACAAAAGGGAAGCCAGGATGGTGATGGAGGACATCGCCTGGGACAACTTCATTTGTAGAGCATCAGCAATGGCCCCAAAGAAGGAACCTTCCAAATCCTTGCTCTGAACTCAGACATAAGATACAAAAGAAAGAATCTGTTTCAGTGAGAGGTAAATAATCTTTGTAATACTAGAGGCCACTATTCAAACTCTTCAACTAGTGAAGCTCCTCAAGGCCAAGACTCAGCAAATTCATGGGATGGGAACTCCAGGAGCAGTTTTTAATCAGCATACAGCCCTGGCATCGTTGGAAACAATTTTGCAGCCAGCTTGGCCAGCAGACCTGTGCAGTGAGGACCCAAGGTGATATGATGGCATTGGCTGCTGCAGCCACCCTAACCTATTACTTTCCTAATGAAGGACTTGGGTTCCTCAGCAGTCCTCACACCAGCACAGTGCTGCTGCCACTCAGCAGATACTGCTGCACTTCAGCTGCCCCTGATATCCCAGCATTAGGATGTAACACTGTACCTATGTACTAAGACTGGAAAATACAGGAGTGTTTTTTTCCTAGGAAATTCCAGAATACCAAAAAGGATAAGAATAATTCAGAATCAGAACGGAAGTCAGAATTTCCTGGGGAACAGAAGGTGCTAGGCCAAAAATGCACTGTTAAGACAACAACTTTGAAAGCAGGTCATAGCTATAAAGCACAACGTGTAGAGTAGTAACACACAAAATCCAGAGGGAAATAAAAAGAAAGGATAGTTGAAGCTAAATGCTTGGAAGATTCTGACTCAGAAGATGACATTAAGTTAAGAGTGATAAAAGGTGGAAGATATCGTACTGCATGCAGCACAAGCAGGAGAATACAGATCAGTTGCTGTGTTCTGGTCTGGAGTCTGCAGTCAGGGAGCCAAAGCGAGTGAAGGGATGATGGGGGAACTGGTAATCAGGTGAACAGACCCCACTGTGGCATCCAGTCTTTCTCCTTTACGGCAGATAGAATTTAAAACTCACACCAGTGTTACAACAAAGAAGCACTGAAAAGCAATCCTCTCCTCATTCCAATCCATGTTGGATTAGGTTATAGATACAGAAATCATCATCTGCTTTATTTGCATGCCTTTGTACTTAGAATACAGAATTAAGTGTATCAAACATATAGTGTAGCTTAAGAAGGAAACACAGAATCATAGAATATCTCAAGTTGGAAGGGACCCATAAGGATCATCAAGTCCAATCTCCCTGCTCCTCGCAGGACTACCTAAAACTAAACCATATGACTAAGAGCATGGTCCACAGACTCCTTGAATTCTGACTGGCTTGGTGATGTAACCACTTCCTTGGGGAGCCTCTTCCAGGGACTGACCACCCTCTCAGTGAAGAATGTTTTCCTAATGTCCAATCTGAACTTCTCCCGATACAGCTTCATTCCATTTCCTTGTGTTCTGTTGCTGGTCACCAGAAAGGAGATCAGCACCAGGATTGCTCAGTCCCAGGAGGAGAATCCAGCACTGATAAATAACAGGTTTATATTCTCCATTTTATGTGTTCTACATTTCAAAAGCTTTTTTAATATCTTTCTTTGGTGCAGTATGGTACACAGTAACTACAGCATACTTCCCACATAATGGAATTAATTATACTCTGAATTATTTCAAGAACAGAGCTATTTCAGTGTTCCAGGAATGCTGACAGAAAGACTAATACTGCAGTAAGCTACACTTTTACTTGGTAAACTGGGATAATCCTATAAAGAAAAATCCAGGAATGTTCTGATACAGAACTAAAGTCAGCCAAAAGAAAGACTTGGCCTTTGGCTCATAATTAGTAGAAGAGTTTCTTATGTTCTACCTACTACCCTTAGATAGTAATTTGAAGTAGATCTGGTGTTTTGGGTATCCAGTAATTGAGTTCATGTAACGACTGATTATTTTCTTTAAATGCAATCTTAAAATTACAATTATACAGCAAGACAGGCACTGACTTATCTGCCCTAGGCTGGTAGACAATGTTCCCAAAACGGATCAAGTGCTGGTACCTGGCTACTTGTCAAATAGAGAATCAGAAAGGAATGGGAGACATCTAGTACACAGCACTAAGCAAAAATCCAGGATCCCCCCACATTAGAACCTCCATGTTCTGTGTCAGAACAAGTCCACCAGGGTTAGTACTCTGTATCAAATAATATTGTAACTCTGACAGAAGAAAGAACAGGGCAAACATGTTCATGTTATGTCTCCTAGCCTTAAATAATCGGGGAATTAGGGATTTCCAGAGTCAGAGGGGAGTCTTTTTATTTAATAGACCTGCACGGATATTTCTTCTACAAACTTGTCAATTTGTTCTTTAAACCCAAGTACACACTTCACATCCACCACATCCTGTGGCAGTAAGTTCCATAGTGCAACTACATGTCATAGTGGTAAAGAGCCACCTTGTTTTTTTGGAGTTTGAAGAGGTAGTGTGATACTTCGAGTCACACCTTGAATTTTTATAGTGGAAAAAAACATTGAACAATTTGTTGTTTAGTTATTTTTTTCCATAGCACTAACATTTTTGTAGGTCTCTAGCTACAGAATTCTTGGAATTCTGGAAAGAACTGCATGCTGTGATCCACCTGTTTAAAGAGCTGGCTAGGTACCCCTACAAAAAAAGCTGCTGAGGATCAGCCAAATTGGTTTCTGTTCCAGATTACACTTAAAATGATGGTAAATTAGCTTTACTTTATTGAATACTATTTTCTTCTTTATCTGATCATAGTTACCACCCATTCATCTTCCACTACTTTGGTATAGCTCAATAACATTTCAAAGTGTTGGTAGACAGCATGCTGGCTCGATTCAACCTCTGAGAAAAATCACTCCTGCAGAGGAGCATGATGCAGATACACGTGCGGTAGTTCCACTTCTCCAAGAAAACACTTGGCTTTCAAAATTACTCCCAAACTGTCCTATTGTGGTCTGCAATCTACAGCACAGTAGAGCATTAATGCTGAAATGAGGCAAAATAACAATATACACAGACGAGCATGCGAGGACAGTCATCACTGTAATACATACAGTCATCCTATTCAGTGGCAGCAAATCTGCCACTTCTTCCTCTATCCAGTCATTTCTCCAAGGTGGAGAAATTAAACAAAGAGCAATGAGAATAAAAAATGCCCTAGTGGGAGTTCTGTCAGGAACTCTTTCTAGCTGGTGTCTAGTCTCAAGAGACTGAAACAAACATCCATCTTTCTTGCCAAAACCTGGATTTCATTGGAAGTTTTTAGACTAACATGTTCACCACTATGACAAAGGCAGAGAACTGGAGGTAAAAAGACTCAGGTATTTACAGTTAAAGCTAAAGGCAGAGTTTGAGTTAATAAAGCTCTTTCATTTATCTCCAGCTCTTTTCATGGTCTTAAGAGGTTTGTTCTCACTGTCAACAGATTTGTTTTCCCTTTCTGATTCACATTAAATATTTTCTTAAAACAATTGCCCTTTGTCTGTCCTTTGAATGTTTTTTTGTTTAATCTCATACAAGCTAACTCCTCCAGAATGGGAAGTCTATGTGTTAGTCAGTTCTCTGTTCAATTCCCAACCTCTCAAGAAACTCAGACTGTCTTCATAGTCTTGCTGTGAGCTCTCTAGATCATTCATTACCTGTCTTCCATGAGTTTTTACAGAACTCAAGAAAACAGCACTGTGATCTCAGTAAGAGATACCATCACCATTTTATTGGGCAAATAAACTAAACCTCCAGCATTTGAACAAAACCAGAATTCACTCCCCTCATCAGAAAGGTCCAGCTATGAACGCCATATCTATGTGATTTGCAGGTTCTCCACTTTCATAATATCATTTTATTTCAAATTCAGTCCTGCGTGTGCATGTATATATATAAGTTCTTGCTAATAAACATATTGTTTCCACATTCTACCCTAAAACATGTACCAGCAGCATAAGATTCAGTAACATTTTATTATTAGTTAAGAAAGGAGGTCTTTTCTGCATGACACTGATTATTTTCTGCTTGCAACGTCTTCATTAAAAGGAAAACAAAACAAACACAGCCAAACAAAACTATGCAGAGATGCTTCTCTTGATTATCTAACCAGATAGGAACCAATTTATAAATTCTCCAGGAAAGAAAGACTACAAGTGTGTGCCAATGCAGCAGTTTGAAAACAATCAGAAACCTGTGAAAATAACAGGTCTGCATTTTGTCTAATGCTGACTTTCTTCTTGATAGTGAATGAATTGAAAAGTAAACAAGAAATGGATACAACAGGCAAAGAGCCAAGTACTTTAGTACTTTACATCAGGAGTAGTAAGTTAAGCAGCTTCCCTCTTCAGAAAGATTGAGATTGAGAAAGCAGGTTCTACTTACCTCTCATTACAGGTAAATGGAAATGCATTCCCAATTCTGCCCAAGTGCAGGCCTGTGAGAAGTGCCCACAAATCACAGCCATTAGAGGACATCAAATGCCTCCTTCCCATTTGTCATTCACTTATCTGGTACCCAGAGGGCATCTTCTCACCTACCAATGAAATCCAACATAAATTTTTAAGTTACTATTAGTTTCAGTTGCAAAAACCAAACCAAACCAACCAAACAAAACAAAACAAAAAAAAAGAGGGGAGAATATTATTGAGTAGAGACACAAATTAAAAAGATTTGTCATGGAAAACTTGTTTACACAGCTACATTTACTAAACTAGGATATGGGAAGATCTGCATTTATATGAAAGCAGGAAGAATACAAATCTTGCTTTGCATTTCAGTGGCAGATAAAAAGTGTTCAGATAACTGATGATTATCTGTTTGTTGGGAGAAAGAACTCATGCTCCTGTGAAAAGCACTGCATTATCAGAAAATTACAGGAAGGAGGTAGGGAGGTAGAGACACAAATAATTTTTGTTGTGGCTTTTTTTTTTTTTTTAAATAAATGTTTTATTTACTCCAGTAAGGTCAGCCCTGTGTTCTCAAACAATAATCTGTTCATTATCAGACTGCATGACTGTTTGGGCAAACTGTTGAAACTTGGGGATACTCCTAATGTATAAAACATTACAGTATAATGTTATAAATGTAATTATTATATAAATATAACTATTGTATAAATAAATGTTTGTATAAATACACGTTGTATAAATATATACATAAAAAACAACAGCTGAAAAAGTCAAAACATCATGCCCTTCCAATCCCATCTCTCAATTGAAGTTAGAGCAGGTAGAAAACACACTCAGCAGCCCTGAAAAGTCTCAGATTACTAAATTGCTCAAGGAACAACATCCAGCTACTACAGAGAATTCTGATACCTGATGAAAAAGCTAAAAATAATGTATTTTTTTAAGTGCAGAAATGTGCACATAATAAAAATTATTTTAATTAGAATTAAAATTCTATCCATGTTTTTCTTTATGTTTAAAGTGAGCCCTTCCTGCCCATATCCTCAAATTCATACTTGGAGCTCTCTCTCTCTCTTTTTCAATCTCTCTCTATCCCCATACTTCCCAGGAAGTACCAATTTCCCAGGTATGTGTGTGACATTGCTTCCCTTTTCTAATACCCCCACCCCTCTGTATCAACCTTGACAATGAATTCCCATACTGTGAAGGTTGTAGCTCTCCAACCTGGGCTGCCACACCCTCCCCTGTGACTCCTGTGATGAGGACTCTCATTGCACTGGGGCACTTGCTCAGATTCACAACAGCAAGGAGCAGGCTGCCTTCACTCTCTACCAGCACAGACTGTGTAGGCAAATCACAATCACTCAGCTTTGGTTGAAATAAGCAGCATATTCAGAAATCAAAAACACATAAATTATAAAGAAAAGAAAAAAGCATGGGGAAATTAGTGTGAATAAAGGTAAGAGCCATACAGGAGAAAAAGGGTAAAATATCATCTTTCTTGGCCACTTTCCACAATAACATTCTATCTTTAATTTAAACAAGACCTTTCTCCACTGCTTTTTTATAGTATTATTCTCTCTTCAGTTTACAATTTCTACAGACCTGCTGTTAATCTCTTTTTGCTTAGCAATATCAATTGTATATGATCTGTTAGAAATTCAGTGGCATCTGATAATGGGATTTTATTGTGTACAGCTTTAGCTTGTTGTTTACTCGTTGCATGTCTTAAGTTTGTTCTTTTTTTTCCTTTTTTGATGAAACATGAGTATATTTTCATTCCATTCAGCTAAGTGTGTTGAACGACCACAATCAGGCCAGAGTGTTCTTAGTATTAAGACTTTCAAAAGTGGTTTAAGCCATGGCTGCAATGCAGTGCAGATGAAACTGCATGTGAATCAGGTTTTATGAGTCCATAACAGTATTTAGAGACTTCAATGCATTCATCAAGAACTACATGAGACAATCTTAAGTGAACTGTATATCTGAAACTTGTCTTCTAAATAGTTAATGACATCAGCAATTTGTAAAGAATAAGAGCCAATATTCAGCTGCTGTAAATCAATGTTGCTGCAACAGTTTCACTGGAGGTCCGTTGATTCATAGCAGCTGACTAATCTGTCTCAGAGAAGAGACAAGACAATGTAGGACCTTAACACAACAAGAAGCAATAAAGTCATATTGTGACAAGTAAAAAAAAAAAGGTACCTTGGGAAATGGTTGGGCAAACACTATAAACCTCCTCTGCTTATTAAATAGAATGAGACAGCTCTATCTAGGACTGGAAGGTGATGCAGTATTTATTCCTTCTTTTAATAAACATTTATTATAGGCTTGGTGGTACATCCTATATTCAATATCAAATAATATGTGAATGCAAATTTCCCTTTTATATATACTTCAGTATTCTTTAGACACACACACACACCCCCCCCAGCAAGTAAAACTGCATGTGTGCTACTGAATGTTGCTGGCTAAACTCCTTCAACACTTAAAACTAAGCTGGCAATACTTAATATGAAATAAACACGAAATCAAAGACAGGAAGAAATTCTCCAGTGAGAACCTGATACCTTGATCCTACACCTGACAGTCCAGAATGCGTCTTTGAAGTACTAGCTGGGTATTCCTGTTGGCTAATATGCCAGTAATTTCTACATCTGTCACTACAGGAACTTTTCCTGATGCATATGGGTAACAGTGCCACAAAGCCAAATTACACAGGTTACGACTGCTAAGTCAGACTCTGACTTGCCATTTTAAATTGCACTTGTTTTACTTGCATTTGCAGGGAGGCAAGAAGATGGCAGAAAGGGAGAAGCTTTTACTTGTCTTACTACTCTCTAGGTTTTTATAAAGTTTTAGCAGAATTGGTATTTGTTCTGGGGATTAAAATTATGCTGGTTTTGTCCACCAACATGAGATGCACTACATTCAGTTTTATATCAGTTTTATATTATGTTTTCTGTTATTCATCACATCTTCAAGATAACTCAAATAGCTTTGGTCAGTTGATCAACAGATCAGAAGTTGTCATCAACTTTAAAATACCAGATACTTCTAGTTAGTGTTTGGCCCTAAAGGTTGAGATTGTCTTTATTTGTCTTTAATATTAGTTATGAAAGATTGCCATTGAGCTTTAAGTGAAGACTGACACAAAAGTAACACCTTACAAGGTATTTATCCTCAGACTCAGTAGTGGACAAGTTTTTATTATTCTTTGTCTTATCACTAATGTAGTTTTTATTGATTTCCAGTTACTTTTGATGTCCCTCACTAATTGCATCTCATTTGTTCACTGACCCTTCTGTTTTTTTTCTCTGCTTACCCACACTGCACTTTGAGACTTGTCCACGCTATCTGCTCTGCACTGCAACTTCTCTGTTATTCTTCTTCCTTGTGTTAAAGGTCAATGAAGAACTTACAATTTAGGCAAGTTGGTTTCTACACTTGTATTTTCACTGTACCCTTAATAATATTTCATCAAAGAGTTGTGAGCTATCTTCACCTCTTTTTTTTCCTTCAGATCCAACTCTCACAAAACATCCTATGAACTCACAAAGACTATTGAAATCTCCCTTCCCCAACAGCATTGTTTCAGTTTTCCTCTTTCTCCTTTGCCCCTTCCTAGACAATGAGAAATGCTGTCATTTCAAGATCAAATCCATACATTTGGCATATGGTGTTAATTTCCAGTTACTTAAAAAGTAACTGCTGAAAAAAATACTTTTAGCCATTTTGGTTTTGAACGTACCTAGTACTGATGAAATACTTACCTCTCACTCTGAGAATATGCCTACACTGACAAATTCCCTACATGTCACTTGCCAGCTAACATTCATATTTAGCCTCTGAGAGCTCATCAAAACTTGTAAGAACTGCTGCAGCCAACCCTTTTATCTATAATGTACAAGGAACACAGATTTCCAAAGAAAAAGACAAGACCAATTTAAATTGCTTCCTTCCACTTCCACTGCTATAGACTTTGCAACAAAAGGGGAAGTTTCACAGTCTGCTCCTTGATTTTCTATGCACATGTCAGCACACTGAACTTTTGAAAAATGGTGTGATCTTAAGCAACCACAGACTTCTGCCATCAATATGAGAGGGATGGAGCAAAAGCAAACAATTAAATTCTGTCAGATACTTCAGAGTATTCTCAGACATGGGATAAATTAACAGCTCTAAGAATACGAAACATTAATGTAGATAGAATAACAAGAGATTTAATTATTTATCATGTCCAGTCTTTCCTATCAGGTTAAAGAAAAAGAAAATCTATTTTTACTATTAGTCCAGGCACTACCACAAATTAAACAAAGCAAAATGCCTGTGTGTCCTGGTTTGGTTTGGTGTTTTTTTTGGTAGCAGGGGAAGGACCCCAGGCATGGCTTCGGTAAGAAGCTGAGGAACTCCTCCAGCTTTCAAAAACCAGCCAAAGATCCACTAGAGGGACAACAGATGCACAACAGATGCACCCCAGCAATTAACATATGAAAAAACAGCTATAACACCTGAGCAGAGAGGCACTTGAGGGGAGAAGAGCTGTGCTGGAGGAGAGTGGTGCTGGGGAAGGAGAGCAGTGCTGGTGGTTAGTGATAAAGAAGGGGAAGAAGGTGCCCGAGCAGAAGTTTCCCTGCAACCCATGGCGAGATGGCAGCTGTGCCCCTGCACTCGTGGAGGAACGTGGTGGAACATTCCCTGAAGGTGCCAGGAGGGGTGAACTTGGCCAGTGGACTTGGATTTTGTGGCCAGAGGATTTGCTGCCAGGGGACTCTGATCATGCGGTTTTGGAAGACCCCAGGCCAGGGGAGTTTGACTCTGTGGGAAGCCCAGGCTGGAGCAGCTCCGGACTTTGTGGGAAGGACTCATGAAGGAGAGGTTCGTGGAGGACTCTCTCCCATGGGAGGGACCCCATGGGGAAGCAGGGAAGGACTGTAAGGAATCCTCCTTCCTGAGGAGGAAGGAGCAGCAGGAACCAGCAGCCTGTGAAGTGACTCTAAACCCCATCCCCTGTCCCCCTGTGCTGCTGGGGGGAAGGAGGGAAAGAAACCGGGAACAAAGTGATTTGGGCCCAGGAAGAAGGGAGGGGTGGGGGGACATATGCAAGCCCTGCTCTGGGTGTTGTCTGTGTCCTGTCTGTGTTTGATCAGTGTGAAATTATTATTTTTTCCCCAAGTTGAGTCTGTTTTGCCTGGGACCTTAATCAGTGAAGAACCCTCCTTGTCCTTTGTCTTGACCCATGAGCTTTGTCCTCCTCAGTGTGTGTGTGGGGGCTGCGGGGAGTTGAGTGAGCGTCCATGTGGATGTTCTTTTGTTGTGTTGGGCCCAAACCACGACACTGTGTGGATGGCAAAGCAAAAAATCTTGTATTAACTAAACTTCTAAATGACCCTGCTGTCATCTTTTGACACCAGCCTAGTTCAATGAACCAACCCAGTAACAACTGACTCAAATAACTAAACGTTATACTTCAAAACATTGTTTGCCTAAAAGGTTACTGGCTCCTGGAACTGAACCTAAAATGCTCCGAGACATCTTCTGTACACAGCTTGCAAAGAAGGCAATCTGCAGCAACCAGAAAGTGGAGAAAGACACCTGAAGTCAGCATTGTGTTGATCTGAGCATAAGAACAATGCAGTATAAAAGGACAAGGATGCTTTTTGAATTTTCTGCTTCTCAGAGGTGGCAGACGTCTTCCATAGCTTGGCATCTGAAGTCCTTATCCCACTTCTATGTATGCATTCATCTCAAAGCCATGAAGGAATGTTCATATTTTGAAGGACAGTAAGAAGGGGAAATAACAATGGCAGATGTTATACAAACTTTTATGTGCCAAGATTATACATAGTCTGGATGTGGCAGTAATACCTATTCTTCTTAAAACTTTACTTGTAAATAATTTCCAGATACATTAAGCTAAGGATGGAGAGCACAGTCAAGTGTTAGGTTTTGTAGCCTGTCCTAGGGACAAGGCAAAATTCTGTTCACTGACAGAAAATAACTATGCAAGACTAAAGGAAGATAATTTACTGCTTTTCTGAGAGAAAAAGAATAAGCCCTAGCTGGCTTAATCATGTTTGGACTAGCAAACAAAATCAAACTGATCTATGAAAATCTTCCTCTTATTTTTCTCCCACTTAGTACATTTCACTGTGTTAGGTAATGACATCAAACTATTTGTCATTTTTCCCTTTAAAAAAAGTTAACCAGGCAAGTCAAGCAACCAAGAAAAAGGTGAAAAAAGCCCATTACATTCAACTTCAGAAAAGGTTCAGGGCTAACACCAGAGCTGTTACAAAAGCAAAAGGAAAATGAGAGGTCTATCACAAAAAGCTGTGGAAAAATGTACTAAAGCCATTGTGAGCACAGATAATTTAGAGACATAAAGATTTTTTCTGTGGCTCATAATCTTCCAAGGACATCTACAACATCTACAGCTTTTAGTGACCTTTAGAAATGCATATGACTGTATATTCCTTGCAGTGTAAGGTCTTACAGCTAACCAGTTGAGTAGGACACATGCTCAGGTTTGTTCCTAAAATGGCATAACGAAACACCCCATCGATTTCCTTCCTTGATATTGAGCAGTGTATTAGACAAAATGCATAATGCATGATGCTATTTGCACTGCATCTGCCTTCCCAAGAAATTATTACTGTTAGAAGAACGTCTTTCAGTTCCTTGTGTCTTCTGAATATTGAATGTTTGTTTTTCTTGTACAATTTTGTACTTGGGGAAAAAACATCCTAAATCCATCTTAACAGTAAGTGTCCTCAGGGGTACGGAAGAATAGACACAGCCAAAAGTCCAGCAAAACTTGTAAACAGCAAAGAGTGATGAACTGCAAACACACACTGCAACATCAGTATACAAAAAGGCTATTAATGTCCCATACTTCTTCTGGTATCGTGGCTTCCTGGTGGAGACACAAAGCAGAGCCAACACCTCTTTTTCACTATTTTCAATACTAAAACGACTATTCCACTGTGTAAACAGCTTCAGAGACAATGCAGTCACAATGCAATCCCTTTCGGAATACCTGTTACTCAAACTCCAGGTTTGTGTGCATCCTTTCATAAAGCATGTTGCAAATTGTCAGTATTTAAAATACCTCCAAGTTTAAGAATGCCTATAGAGGTAGGGTTTTATATTAGACCTATTTTAATTTTTAACAGTGTGATAAACCAAATCAGGCAACAATGTTCAGGAACCTGAAGATTCAGAAGCCTTGGATCCATCTTCAATCAGCCATCAGCATCAAAGTCCCAACACTGCAGTAAATGGCTTGCAGGCCTCTAATTCACTGGGGCATTCTTAAAAATAACTTACTCTAGCCATGTAGTAGCAAGCCTCAACAGGGTAAAATATTAGTAGCAATAAAGTCCAGTTGAGGATTTTTCCTTTCCTTTTGTTTTGACCAAAATATTTCATGCCAAACACTGCAGAGTCTGTAAACTAGCAACCTGCTCAAAAAAATTCTCATTTCTATTAACCTTTCCAGTGCATTTTAATGTTAAATATCTTGTCCTCTGTATAAATTAAAATCTCTTTTGGCATGGAAAAAACATTCATACAAATATGCTGCTTAAGATGAAAAAATTAAAGGATGGGGAAAGAATCGGCACCATGAGCGCTCTCGTGGACTGGGAAGAAAACACGGTGCTAAGGAAAGCTCAGTTACCACTTTCCTGCACACCCACAAATATGTGCACACTGCTGCTTAGCCTTAATGAAAATTTCTATCTGCCAGTATTTTAGAGGAGCAGGATTTGGCCCTTAAGTCAAAGTATGGTCAAGTCTTATATACAAATTACACTAGAAATAAAAATTTTGAAAAAAAATAATTAAAAAGCTAGCATAAAATAGTACATACTTTGGCTACTCAACAGAGCAGCTGAGAAAGATCTGTGGTACTGTGGCTGCTGCTATCCTGACAATACAGGTAGTACAGAAGGCATCAGTGACCCTGCTTAGTCATTAACTCCACTGAGGAACACCATACCAGCTGCTGTCAGCCTCTTTTTCCTCTGGGGTTAGAAAGCTGCTCCTTGGGCTCAAATCAGAGAAATGCAACCTGCTTCTGCCTTCAGGTGCAAATCCTGGCTCTCTGCACTCAGGCATTGTTTCTTCTATCAAGGATTCTAATGAAACATGATTAATTTCTGTTGGTCATATGAATTCTTCCTTGCTTTTTTCTTTTGGTTAGTAATGAAAATATAAAAAGGTGAATATTCACCAGATAAATAATTTTCCAGGAGTTATTCCCTCTCACAAATGCAAATAATAAATATATTAAGATGTACATTTGAATTTAATTGTGCACTTCTAGTAATTATCCTAATAGCATTACTTAAAAAAATGAAAGGATTGGCCTTGAATATATTCAAGATAGTGACTCAGACTCTTCTGAGAGAAGAGTTTTAAGACAAAACCAAAAAACTAACCTGAATTAATCTCTTTACTATGTTAAAGTATGCCTGAAGTATTACATATTGATTAATCTGAAGTGTGGACCTTGTGTTTAGTAGTATTCTAGGATTTGGTGACTGATTCCACTTCAAAATGTCTTTATCAAACAGATTATCATCATATGATTTATGGCTGGAGATGATAACACCATTTCTGATATACTAGTAACCAACTTGACATTTTTCCTCCTCTCCAAACCTGAGATTTAACACCTTTTTACTGGATGCAAAGAAGGATTTGAGAGTATATTGTTAATGACCTGAACTTTTCTATGAGAAGAATGTCACAGAATGCAAACCCATCTGTTGCAATTAGTGGTATGTTAACAAGAGCATTTTCAGGCCCAACACTACGTGGACACTGATGAATATTTCAGGTATGGATTATCCTGATCAAGTAGAAAACAAGCACTTAGCAGAGCCTATGCACACCCAAACACTGAATGCTCTATTGCATTGCCAGAACAAGAGGACAATGTGTACAGCTTGGCTGTCCTCCCACTGGCATCATCTCCCAGTGAACATCCTTGTACAACTGCACCCCCAGAGAGGTCACTCTGGGAACCCCAGCGTCCTCGTGAACAGCTGCATGTGGAGCACATCACTGAATGCCAAAAACCAAAGAAACTGAACACGTCACCATGCAGGCAACCACCACCATCAGTCAGTTGGGGGGGATACAGGGGGTACAACTAGGCCTTAAGACATCCAGTCTGCTTCTCTTAAACACAAATCAGCAGGTTCCTAATGCTCTTAGCTCAGTCCACCTCCAGCAGCCTGCTCCCCACAGCACTTACCTTCTCCCTGGACTCACCTCTCCAGTCTCACTACTTCATCCTCACACACTGCTTAAGCTTTGGAACTGGAACTCCTCACAGTCCACACTTCCCTTGGCCTCCTTTTTGACCCAGGTTATACAGAAAGCATCATCCACTGACTTAATGATGAAGGTATTTTACTCACTGCATCCGAGTGGCAGACATGCTCTTTCAGCCTGGATTTCAGACGATGACGAAGTAAAGGGAGGAAGGAACATCATCAGAAAATAAAACGAAGCAGTGTGCATTTCCATTACAATACTTTGAGTAGAAATACACAAAGGAAAAGGAAATACAGTCACTATAGTGCCCCTCTGTTTCACACACCTGCCTAGTTCAGAGTGCCTTTTCATTACTGCATATATAACATACATATTTGTATTATCAAACAGTGAACCTAAGACACTGTTACTATGCAGAACAATCACAATTATTAGTCTTTGTTAATTTTAGAAAGTCAACCTGAAAACATACTTTTAAAAATGCCTCATAATACTGTGTCTTTCATGACACACAGCACTGTGTTAACAGCTGGTTTGAAGTAATTCCAGACTCTACTCTGAAGACAGTCAATCTTTTTTATTTCGAAAATCCTAATTTGGAGACAGCTAGAAACAATAAAAAGTGAGTAGCATATATCAAGATTTGTCTGCTTCCAAAGAATTATCCCCCTTAGATTTAGCTATTCTGTTGGGGTGATAAGTCTTTTCTATCATGTGTGTTCATAATTCCCAGTGCTTTCAAAATGCATTTCTAACTAATAATTCATGAAAATATCTTAATTTAATAGTGTCCTTCTGCTTTTTTACAGGAAGACTCACCCACTAAGGGACAACTGAGCAGTATTTAAAGTAGAGCTCTGAGTTAACTGTGTCTTTTTCCTCAGCCTTTAAATAAGTTGAACAGATTGAATCAATTGGACCTGCTAGAGGCTGTAATTCAGTTACGGTGGTCACAGAGGTAGGTGTTTCTGAGTGTGGAAATACCAGGCCACAGAATGTTAAGTGTTAGACTAAGGTGCCTCCTGGGTAACGCTTTTTTTCCTGCCACATGGCAGGTAACACTCCTCTCACACATCCATGCAATATTGCTGAGAAATCAGTAAAGGACCAGCCTTGTCAAACCTGAGGAATATTGACCTAATCCAGCGGGCAATCCCTAGGATCTCCAAGTATCTTCTTTACAACATCCTTATACCAAATTCCTTCCATCGGCTGGCTGCAATGCAGCCCAAGCTGTTGTCCAAAGATCACCATTGTTTTTCATTCCATTCCAGCCATTCAAAACAGCTCTGGAGCATCTACAGCTTCCGCAAACATTTCTGGCATTTCCATTTAAATAAGAATTGTCAGAATAACAATTCATATTTTGCACCCAGGTTAATTCAGTTTCCTTCCATATTACAAAGTGTAATTTAATAGAAGAAGTGAAATAACAAGACTCCAGCTGTCCTATCCACTCATGTCTCGAACAGAAAGCCCCTATCTCTTCTGAAGGACACTAAAAAAAACCTTCTTGGATGTACAGTCTGGCTAGTCTCAAATTACTTTGCTATTTTTAAATTCTGATTCTGGTTTTAGCATAGGTGAAAACATGCAAATGCTTGAAGCACAACCTGGTAATACGTCATACCTGTCAGTTATAGAATTTCCTTTTGGGGATTTTAAACTGTTTGACAAATGTTGATTAGTGAGACATTCCCCTTTCACAGGAGAGGACTGTAGAGCAAACAGTTTCTCCTACAGGATTCTGTTCTTGCCACACAGTGGAAAAGACACTTCTAATCCAAGCAGTGATGTGGAGTGGACATCTGAAAAGTATAAAGTATTTTGAAAGGTATGATGTATTTCCTTTCCATACTAGGCTATTTTAATAATAAATGTAACTAATATATACATTGAAGTGTGTTGTACTGGTTACTTCTACATAAATATTAATTATTGAATAAGGTAAATTATTTTAAAAAATTAACAATCCCATCCATGTGAAACAAATTCCAGTACTTGTTACTATGTACTTTAGTTTCATAGACAGGAGTGCTATTACAGCTACTCAGCAGAGAGTATCTGATGAAGCAGGTACTTAAAGTATGAATGGCGGACAACACAAGGTCTGTTTCAAACCTCTCCTCTGAAGAGCAAGTACTCCCCTGAGGTTCGTGACATGTATCTAAAGTAACAACAAGCTGAGTGAAATTTTGCATTTTAGACATTAAAATGTGAAAAAAATCTGATACATCACAGCCCTGAGGTCTCAAAACAGCAAAGAATGAGTTCAAAGAACAAGTGGTCTGTTAGGACAGAACATTTAGGGACTTTTTTAAAGCTATGTCATCCCTCTCTGGACATATGCAGGGGTTTAACCATGTACTTAAATACTTCACAGGAGAAGGGATTAGAAGCACAGTGCTAGGAACAAATTCACATGCTTTAGGCACAGCTAGCACTACGTCTAATTCTCTCCCTCCTGCATCGATGCATAACTCTTAATCTTTATATCCTATTTGTTTTCATTCATTTTTAGTTGAAACATCCATGGCAGACTAACACAGGTATGTCACAGACAATAAAGGAAAAGGAAGATGAGTACTAAATGCCAAACCATTCCACTAAGCAGGCATTAAACAGACTTCCTGTTCTTCATGAGAAACTAGTTACTGTACTTTTATTTCGTGCTTGTCAACACAGGCCTTTATCTTCCCACATTTTCAAGCTCTACCATACCTCTCAAAGTACTGCTGAAATCACAGAGAACTTGTTAGGAACAAAAACTTCACATCTTGCTCATTTTTTTCTAGAACCTTGAGTTCCTTTCCCAGTTTTCAACTCGTACAAAAGCCTTTATCTTGTGGTCAGTTTGGAAAATACATAACCAAATTCCACAGAGAATCAATTTGGTCTGTCAAGAGAAAAAAAGCCAAACAAAAACCATACAAAAACCCCAGTGATTTCGGATTGTGTGGTCTCCTAGAAAGTGACTCTGGATTTGAATCTGTTCCACTTTGCCATATCTTCTTAAAACCACAGGGAACCAAATTTGAAGTAAGTTTTCCCCTTGATCTGTATAGAACTTCTATACCAACTGCCTGAATTCCAGGGGATACAGGCTGAAACCTAATTTTCTAAACAATCCAACCCTACTCCCTGAAAATGAAACTTTTCCTCTTGTTTTCCTTCTTCACACAACTGCAGGATTATGTGTAATTCTAAGACAAGTGCATGTGGTTCATACCAGAACACTTCTGAAGCAGATTTCCTCAGCAGCACCTCTGCTGATTTGCTTCTACTGGATCTTTTCTTTAGGTCTGGTACATTAGCCTGGTATCTCTTCATTACTAAGATACTAGTTTGAGGCACTGCTCTGTGAAAGGAGGTCAGCAGTCTTAAGGCAGAGGACCCAAACTCCTTATACTTCCAGGCAACACTGCCCAGGACCAAAATTTCTCCCTCAGGTTTCTGGGTTGACTCTAAGCAGAGTGTATCTTCCTACCAAGTAGGATGTAAATTCAGTGAAAAGAGACTACAGTGAAAACATTTTGATAATTTGATAGAAACTACTAAATTCAAAATATCTGAAAAAAACCAAAATACCAAAAATTTGAAGTCTGAATCAACACACACACAAATAGCAGCAGAACAACATGCTGTCATAAAATATATTCAGGACTCTGGTTTACATCTACAATCCATGCATTTGGTCCAAATGGTATCATCCAGCTTCCACCTTACGGATGCATCTATATTAGCATTTGCTGCAATGCACAGTTCATTTTAGGTTTATATCTGTTTTGCATCTATACTTAGAGACTTGCAGCATCACTCAAACCCTGGTGCAGTTGAAGTGCTTTCCTTCCTGGTGAACTAAGGCTGAAGTCGTACATTAGAGCAGCATCTCTCACCCCACCTGAGATGGCAGCACAAGGCCCTCCTGTGGTTAGCACTCTGCACATCCATGGTGCACGTCTAGGGTCAACAACCAAAGAAAGCACTGGTCCTGGAACCCAACAAATCAAGCCCTGATTCTTTCCTTTTTGTGTCACATCAGTCAGTAATATGCAGCCTAAGTTACTGCAGGCAACTCACCTCAGAGTCCTGCTATCATATTGCTCAAGCTGAACAAACTTTGTGGTCTCATCTCCACCCAAAACAATTCTAAAATGCCATTAATTAACATAAATGTATCAAGGACTGGAACTTGCACACAACTTCAGACTTTCACTGGAGAAAACATCAGTAAGTCAGAAAACAGTTTCCAAGGACTGTACATGCTAGTATTATGGAATACAGTGAGGGAAAGCCAGTGTTGAAAAGTCTATAACCAAATATATACATAGTGCAGTACTGCTGACTTTAACAACTTGACACCATGCTGTAGCTTCACTGAATTTCTTCATACACTACAATGGCTAAATAGGAAAAACAAACAGGCATTTGCAGTCAGTTTAGAGATCACATACATAAATGAGGCAAAAAACTTCATCCTCTCCTTGTACTGTTCAGTTCCTGACCCACTCACGGCAAAACTGTGATGTGACCAATTTTCAGAAGTACTGCAAAAAACCTAGTATATGACCTTATAAAAAAGCACAGAGGTCCCACAGAATTATGTGTGTAACTTTCCAGCAAACATTATTCTCTTATTTCCAGCAAACATTCCTCTCCTCTCTATCAGGTTTTGTATGTTGTTGCCTTTTTGTATGTTCATGAACACAAAGAGTAAGTTTGGCTGCTACAAATATGCACAAGCATGCACTCTACCTCTCACTCCATTTGTGCAGTCCTGGATAACTGAACTGACATTCCAAACCGGCTCAACATAAATGAACTCCTATGGCGTGTATTTGTTCAACCAGGCAAATGTATCAGCCTTAAATGTCTGCATTTATATTTGTACCTCAGTGATATGAATTATGCATATGCATGTATTAGTAAGCTCTCTGCCTTTCTCTTCTATTAAGCTTTGGGCTGGTCCCTCAGGAGCTCATTATCTACAGTGAGTTTCTCAAGAGTTTGATGTGACTCTACCAGAACTGTTATTATATCGTACCTTCCCAGAAAGATTGTGATACTTTTCCCAGGCACCTACAGTTCAGTGTCGACTATTTAATTAGTCTAATAGCAGTGAGCATTCTTCCCACCAAACGCAAAGAGTGAATCTGAATTACCAGGAATATTACTGAGGGGTTTTGTTTGTTTGTTTGTTTGTTGTTTTGTTTGGTTAGGTTTTTATTTCCAGAGACAGAGCCATTGCACTAGCACTTGGACAGGTAATCCTAAAACAATTTCAATGTGTTCTTTCCCTGGAAAATCTGTTTCAACTTACTCTTCTGTTTTCAAAGTAGGGGGGTTTTTTGCCTTTTTTTTTTTCTCAGTGCCTTGGAATAGCAACTTCGCCCAGTGTCAGCACCAACGTGGGGGATGAAAAGCAGCCTGCAGTTCCATCGGCGTAGCCCATTCACCAGCAAACACCTTGGTTACCAGCCAAAAGGTGGTGAGAAAGCCTCTATATCACCAGCCCTGCCACTTCCCAACCTCACCTACCCAGGCAGCAGCAGGGCACAGTAGCCAGCAACACCCACAGAAATCACGGAATCGTCGTGGTTGGAAGAGACCCCTAAGACCAGAGTCCAACCGTCAACCCAGAAAAAACCTCTGCGCCCAACAGAGCATGTCCTGAAGTGCCGTAACCACACAATTTTTAGTACCTCGAGGGATGGTGACGTGACCGCCTCCCTGGGCAGCCCATTCCAGTGCCTGACCACTCTTTTGGTAAGCAAACTCTTCCTAATATGTAGCCTAAATGACCCCTGGCACAACTTGAGGCCGTTTCCTCTACTCCTGTCACTACTCGCTTGGGAGAAGACGCCAACACCCACCTCACTGCAACCTCCTTCCAGGTAGCTGAGGAGAACCACACCGCTGTCTCCCCTCAGCCTGCTCTTCTCCAAACTAAACAATCCCAGTTCCCTTCCCTTCTCCTCACAAGACCCGTTCTCCAGCCCCTTCCACCAGCTTGGCTGCTGCTCTCTGGACTCGTTCCAGCACCTCCGCGTCCCTCTCGCAGCGCGGGGGCACAGAACCGAGCGCACCCCTCGGCCCGAGCGGAGCAGGCGGCGGGAGGATGGAGGGGGAGGCAGCGGCCGCGCGGGGCCGCCGCGCCCTCTGCCGGCAGCCGCGGGAAGAGCAGCGACCGCTCCGGACCCGGGCAGCCGGGCCGGGCCGGGCCGGGCCGGGAGGGGGCACACCGGTAGAAGTGAGGCGGAGCACACCGCCTGCCCACGGGCAGCACCGGCGGGGAGGTGACGAGATTGGGAAGCTCTCTCCTCAGGAGTCCTTTCTCCTGGGACTTCAGGACTCGCACACACCCCCGCGCCCTTCCTGGGAGGGCTCCATCAGCTGCTGTTCCGGCACGGTCCCGGTCCCGGTCCCGTCCGGCGCTCCCGCATCCTCCGCACGCCCCGCACAGCACATGTGGCTCCAAGGAGAGACACAGTGTCTGATAAGAAAGCCGGGCTGCCCGGCTGCCTTCCCGGGGAAGGAAAAGCAGCCTGCGGGGCTCGCCTGCCTCCAAGTTGTGCAACTTGAGACACAAACTGGGCACGACCACGCCGGAGCGCGGGGCTGGGTCCCTGCTGCTCCCGGAGGGGGCTCGGGGCTGCGGGGCGGGGAAGGCACTTCAGCGAACCCTCCGGGGTGTCCCGTCCCGTTCCCGGCACGGTCTCCAACCCGGGCAGGAGTTTCCTTCCCGGGAAGGCGGCGGGAGGGGACCCGGCGGGCATCGCTGCCGGGCTGCGGGACGGGGAGGGAGAACCATGTCGAAGGCGTCCCCATCCCCCTCTTTTTTTTTTTTTTTTTTTGAGGGGGGATCATCTTTGGCTTTATTTTTGTTTTAAATGTTAAGTACCGCTCCGTCACGCTGATCAAAAGCTAAAGGGGGGGGCCCATGGAGGGGAGGCTTGGAGGCACTTCTGGTTCCCGGGCTGAGGTGGCAGGAGGCTGCAGCGAGAGGAACTCAAACCCCAGACCCCAAAGCTCCCACCGCCAAACAACCGCGGTCACGGCGCGCCCGCCCCACTTCCCGCACCCCGGGGGAGCCGCCGGAGCCGCTGCTCCTGCGGGCGGGAGCCCCACCAGGAGCCCATTCCCCGTACCCACCCCGGTCAGGAGCACTTTTTAAACACTGTGCAAGCCGGCCGCGGTTTCCCGTGCCGAAGGCGAGCACCTCCGTCCCGAGGGAGCCAAGAGGGCCCGCAGGGGGCCGGGCAGGGCGGGCCCCCCGCGGCTCCCCCAGCTCCCCGGCGGAGGAGGGCGGGAAGGACCCCCCCCCATACACACAGCGCACAGACAGACATCCCAACACACCCGGTACCGGTGATGGGGGGTGAGGGAGGGCGGTGGCCCCGGCCTGCGTCAGAGCTGTGCAAACATCGCCACGGCGCCCGCCGCTATTTAAGGGGCCGAGGCTGAGTCGCCCCCAAGTTCCCTTGCTCGGGCACACACGGGCCTCTCTCACTCCCTCCTCGGGTGCGACCTCGGGAAAGCGCAGCGGGAAGGTAGGAAGCGCCTCTCAGCCGTTCTCTGACCGCATCTCTGCTGGGGGGTCCGGGAGGGGGGAACGAAATGGGCGGGGGGTCTGTCGCTTACCTGTGCGGCGGCTTCTGAGGGCACCCTGCCTTTGCTGGAGCAGACGCCCCCGGGTCCGGAGCCGGAGAGGAATTCGGGGGTGCTCCCCACCGCCGCGGGGTGTCCCCGGTGCGGGCCGGGGGAGCGGGGGGCACCGAGCGGTCCCGGGGTTAGGGGGCCGTGCTCCTGAACAAGCACGCTGTGAAAGAAACAGCTACCTGGGGTGAGAGTCTGTGTTGGGAGTCGTCAGTATGTACATGAATACATATACGCCTAAAAAATGCAGGGATCTGGCCGGTTGGAAAGATACCTCCGTGGAAAGGATGCAACGCACCTTTGGTTTCAAGTACCGGCACCTACATGGATACATCACTAACAACGGGGCTGGAGTGACATTTTGACATTTTTCATTCATGTTCTAACCGTACTAAAATAACATATCTTGTGCATTGCAAATGTTTTCATTCTAGCACCTAGGGTGGGCAAATCAACTTAGCTTTCTCCTCTTTCAAAATGGAAAGACTGTGTTCAGTATACTCCTCAAAAATGTAATCTCTTCAGAAATTCTCATACAGATGAGATAATTAAGGTATGTTTATGAACGGAAATTACCCCTATAGCATTAAGTACAAGGGACCTTGTTTTTCCTAATAACTGAGGGTAATTTCTGTGTTGCCAGAAAGATACTATTTCAGCTTATATGATCAAACAATCTAGTAAAACAACATTTTTTTTTTCTAATACTTGTTTAAGAAAGCAGTAAAAAAAATGTTACATTTGAATTCTCTGTTTTACACGAAGAAGAATAATGTTAAATTGCACAGTATTTGTTAACAGCTTTTGACTAACCAGCTTTTACCACCCCAGCTTGTAGATCAAATGCTTGGGAGTGGGTGTTAGATTTTGGTTTTTTCTTTCCTTTTTACAAGTTTTTGCTCATTCTTGCCATGTATGACAAGGTGAAAACCTCTTGAACGCTAAAGTTTAAACCAGTGAAGGGTTGATAGCATAAGGGCTTTTAATAGAACTCGTCAAAACTGCATATTTGCATTAAGAGCAGATTTTAGTACAGGAGCAAAATAATGGTTGAATCCTGAGACTTTCCTAAGAGCTGGTTTCATCTCCCTTAAGTTTTGATTAAATACAGCTTCCAAAAAAACAGAAAAGCCAGTAAGAATTGAGTTGATCAGGGAGACATAGCACATACTACAGTGAATTAATTGTATTCCTTTCAGTTTATCTTCTTATCAAGGGATGTTTTACTATTCACGTACTTGTTTGCCAGCTTAAGACACATCCCACAGTTACCTGTATTAAAAAACAAACAAACTAGCTAACCAGCACCCCAGTGGAAGATGGAGGTAGGGACAACATAAACAATAGATTTGAACAGCCTCTTCCTTCTTTTTCCCTCCAGCAATGTACGGCGGTGTTTGCATCTGCGTGTTCCTTGCTGTGCTCTCAGCGAGCTCTTTGGGACAGCAAACTGTGGGCTCGCACAATGGGAATCCCCTGGCTCCTGAGCTTGAGCAGAGCTTGACAGGACACTCCCGGCATGTCCGTGCCCCTTCGTCTGCCGGGCCGCTGAAACCTGTGCCGCGGCTGGATGGAAGCAGCGACCAGAGGGCGAACATCGGCGCCTTGTTGGCCAAGTATCTCCAGCAAGCCAGAAAAGGTACCGCTTACAGCTCACTTTGCTGACACTTCTGGGTCCGGGGAATTTCCTGCCGACATACCAAGATATTAAGATAACCCTGTCGATCACCTAGCATGAATTCCTAGGGAAGACAGGATATAGATTTTGCCTGGTTATTCCTGAGGTAGAGAGCATTTTCTTTCACGTTTACTGCCAGGCTCCTCCCAAAGAAGACTGGTAAGTAGCAGCCCCTGACTGAGAGAGCTGCACGCAGGTAACTGAAGAAAATGTAACCTCCCTGCCAGGCCGTGGCTCCACTTTTATTTTTAACTTACCACTTCATAGCTTTATAATTCTTTTAGTATTATTTTCAGCATGTTGTATCTCAGATAAAATAGAGGAATTGTATTTTCTTCAGACTTTTTCATTTAGTTAACTGCCTCCCTTCCTTTTTAATTGGAGGGCAGAAAAACTTTTCTGAGGCTAAATACTCAGAATAATACCCAGCGAAACTCACCTTGGCCAGAAATACCTGTACCAGGGAAATCTTCTGAGTGTTGGATTTTCCATGTATTTGTTCCCAGAGGAAGCTACAAAACCGTGAAAGCTTTTGAAAGATCAGATCTCAGATTTATGAAGACAGTAACTAAAAGCAGTGATAAGTAAAACACACATTTGCTTCAAAACGTGTCGATTCCTCAGGTCTCAGGCAGCCTGGGAACACAATCTTGCAATTACTTAAAACCTCCATGGCCCTGCATTTGTAACAAGGGCATGAAGCACCACTAGAGTAGTGGAATGAACGGGCTTCATTCTTATTGTGTCATTTATCTTATTGTGTCTCTTGAGGAAACAATTGTACTACGAATGTGAGCAAGCAAGGGAAAGACTAAAGCTGTCCCTGTTGACACAGCATACATTTTACACAGACACAAACACATGCTGTCTGTGCTACCAGTAAAAATAAAGGATCAAAATAATTTCCCACTGAAACTCACCCCAAGAAAACATTTTTTCCTTTTCAACTGTCTCATCAATTTATTGCTTTGAATCTCAATAGAGTAGCACCGTGGGCAGCCTAATTGCTGCCACCTTCTGACTGCCAACCTCAACAAAAGCCACTACACAAGTCTGGTTTACTTGTGATAGCTTCACTCCAGTCTATCCATTGTACTGCAGGGAAAGAGGACATCTGAGAAGCAAGGAGGGTTTGAAGGAAAGGAGTGATGTATATCCAGTTACCTGGATATACAGAAATGGAGAAATTAATTCACTGCCATTCCCACACTGTGCTTAGGATAAATTCACTTTATATGAGTAAGAGCTTCCTCCTCTCCTGTGCCTCCACACAACCTTATGCAGATCTTTTAACCAGCCTGTCCTGCTAGCCTCACTGTTGACCTGTATGCTGGGCATAATTCTGTTCTTGATTTTGGTGGCAATTAAGAGATGCCACATGTATTTTATGCATTACATATGTGGCCATACACATTCGGCACTGTACAAAGAACAGTGGCAAATGAAAACAACAGGATAAAGAAGCACTTTTAATATAATCAGAGAGACGTTATTTCATGTTACAAATTATTACAATATCCATTAAGGAACGTATTTCAGCAGAGAAATCGAAAAGAGAAAAACAGAAAACCAGAATGGAAAGATAATTCAGATATGAAATTTCACAATTCAGTGCTACAGCTAAAGCTGTTACTGAATAAGAACCTTATTGCATGAGTTTCCAAATAGTTTAATCAGATGAAGTGAAAAAAAAAACACTCTGGATTTAAGATGTCTTTTTGTGAAGTGTGTATATGAGGAGGAACTTCCTGCATACAAGTTAATTGGCATATTTCATTAACTCTACAAAGTGACCGTTAGTAGATGATGGGATTATCGTGTCATGACTAGGCTGGTTGAGCTCTGGTTTGTAGATGTACTTGCTAGCTACTGCAGAGATACCATACACAGGGACAAACAATAGTTACTGATTTTATAACAATACAAACAATGTTCCCATTGGAACATTATATTCTCATTTAACACAAAGGTTCTGGGGGGCACTTCAGAAATCTCTGCAGAACTCTCACAACCACTGTATTAATTGCTTTTCACCTGTCTAAACCATAAGACTCAGTAGAAAATTCCATTTAGGAGGAAAGAGAGTCTGGGCATTTGCTAGTGTTAGTAGTCATCGCTGCTGGCATTTGCCCTTCTGATTAAAGAAAGGCTGATTTTGGACAATATTTCGAAACAGTGAGAGAGTTACATCCCCTTCAGGGCTAGATGGTGGCTTTGTAGCTCAGCTGCTACAGTTTTGAATATGTTTGCTGTACGTTGATTACACAGTATCCACAGGGCACCTCCAGTGGTTTTGGGAAAGGTAATTAAGGTGCTGTTAGGAAATTAATTTTACTGTTTGTGAGCCCAGGCTTTCTATTACCTTCATTTGCAGGCTTTCAGCATGACTCTGGCACTGTGTAGAGGAGATGTTGTAGCCCTTGAGTCAATGACATGCACATTCACTATCCTCTAAGGAGCTTTTGCCAGGGCAGACCATAACGGCACCAGGGGAACCATTACAGCCCACAGGTCACTGAAAGCTCAGAAGTTGCTTACATACCAACAGCTGAGTGATAGTTCTGTGCTTAGTCCTGCCTAATTGTTGTGCCGAGAAGCCATTCTCACCAACTTAATGACATCTTTTGAATTATGAATGTGAATTTCATGGGGTTTGAGTGTTTAATGGTAGACGTCCTTTTCTAGAGATAATTACATTTTTTGCTATTTTGTTTTAGGTAAATGTTGAAAACAGGGCTGGTTTCTTTTTTCGGTACCTTTAACTCTCTTATCCCTGTGCAACCACTAACAAAACGATGCAGTTCGTTTTGGTTTTAGTGTATCATGTTCCTTATAAATCATTACATGAGGAAAAGCTTGAAATATAAAAGCACAGAGTCACCAAGGGTTCCTTTAGAACACAAGAAACCATAAGCAAGGCAACTGTGTAGATTTGGATTTGTGGGGTTTGATTTGCACTTCTTTTCCATTTTGAACAGTTGAAGTATTCCTCAAGCCTCAGTCTGCATTAAATACAGGGGAAGAGATGAGGCAGGTGCTGATCACTTCTGTCATCAACGACAGAACTCAGGGAAATGGCAGAAAGCTTAATCAGGAGAGGTTTAGGTTGGATATCAAGAAGAGTTTTTTCACCCAGAGGGTGGTTGAGCACTGGAACGAGGTCACCAGGGATGTGGTCCCAGCACCAAGCCTGCCTGAGTTCAAGAAGCATTTGGATGATGCTCTCAGGCACATGGTGTGATTCTTGGGGTGCCCTACACAGGGACAGGAATTGGTCTTGATGATCCTGATGGGTCCCTTCCAACTCAGCATACTTTATGATTCTGTGATAAATTCTAATTCTTCCTCACTCGAGGTTTAAGACCAATCTAATTATCAGCATATATCAATTTTCCCTCTTTTCAGGGGATACAGAGAGAAGTAATTTCCTTTTCCCTGCATTTTTAGTTACACAGTGTGATGATGTCAAAACACAGGATTGCAGACCTTTTTTTAAGGTGTTAATTCTCCTTGCAAATAGTTTGTGTCTTTGTTCCTCTAAGCAAAGAAGACAGAAAGACAAAGGCAAGATCAGAGATCAGCATCCAACCCTGCTGTGAAAGGAATTATGAAAGCTTTGGCTAAGTGATGAAAATATCACTGACATATTAATAACCCCTGTATAATTCCAGCAATAGACATCTCTAGCTGTAAATTCCAGACACAACTTTCTCAATTTCAGGACCATTCCCACTTCTCTGCAAAACCTGGGGTTCATAACTCTACCCTGCTTGTTAGTGAATTTGCATTGTAAGAACTCTTGTACTTACATTTATGGCTCTTCAGGCAAGATGGGATGGTGGTGAAGAAGTCCTGTCTCAGGCCTGAGGCAGAGTTTCTTTGTCTGTAGAGAGACTCTCCCAGTACCAGCAAGCAAGGGTGCAGGCTCCTAGGAAGAGTGAGAAATGGCCTGGACTTCATTTCTCTCTCTATCTAGTGACACAGGAAGGAAAAAGGAGAAATGCACCCATGTTCCTAGATGATCTTTTAAGGTCCCTTCCAACCAAAACCCTTCTATGATTGTATGCTTCTACGATTCCTTCCTGGCAGCCAGGAGGGAGCAAACAGTCTGTTGATTTCACGATAAAAACCCAAGCCCCTTTCCAGACATTGCCCGTCGTGTTTCTAGGGCTTTCCCCTCAGTGACATGGCATAGTGTTACACGGTCTGGATTGAGTCAAACAGTTTCAAGTATTGCATACATCTGCTGATGTGTACAAAACATATCAGGAAATGGATTAACCTGAAAAATGTGTCTGCTTACACTCTGCTTTCCCAAACGCTTTTTCTTCAGGTCCCACTGGAAGGCTCTCAGTTATGGGAAACAGGGTACAGAGCATTGATCCCACACACAGGATAAATGACAGAGACTACATGGGCTGGATGGATTTTGGACGCCGCAGTGCTGAAGAATATGAATACTCCTCCTAAAGAGCAGCAAACTATAGCAACAGGAAAAAAAAAAAAAAAATCACACTCCCATGTCTGTACAGAGAGAGAAAACTTAATTTGTTGTCCTCTTCGAATCAGTGTTTTAAAATATATCATGTATTTGATGTAAATTTGTTGGTAAGATTATACAATGCAATACATACATATGCAGAATTTTCCAGAAAATGTTTTCTTGCTTTTGTGGTTTCTCATACACTGATATTATATTAAAATTATTTCACTTATTCCTTCTTGTCCTGTCACTGCATGTTGCTGGGTGTCTTAGTATAGACAAGCAAGTGCCTTCATTCTGCAATGCAAGTACCTCACATGTGCTGAGTAGCCAGACAAATAGGCCACTTTTTAAAGAAATCTTGTGAAAGTCCAAATAGGTGTGAAACTATAAGGGAAACTTACCCAAATAAAAACACCACAGCACAATACTTGCCAGAAAAGACCAGCTACCTTCACAGTGACCCCATTTGTAGAGAGCTGAGTTACACACCAAGCCTAAGTGTCTGGAGTCAACCATGCTAAAACTAACAGAGGAACCACACAGCATGTTTCACCTTTCTGGCTTATTTATTTCATATTGTGAACTAAAAGTGAAAGTTCTGCTGATGGCTGCAAATCAAGGAATACCAGAGCATTCCCTGCCATGTGGTGAGCCAAGTGTTCATTCAGGGAGGGGGCAAGGAAAGTTCCCTGAAAAGAGCACAGGACGATCCTGAGGGGAAGGAGGGATTGGAGCAGCCTGGTCACTGCACTAAGAGCAAACGGGTCGCTCCAGGGTATCACGGAGGCAGCCTGAGTTGCCCAGCAGCCTGGGGAGAAGCAGGGAGATTGTGCCCAGCCCTTACTTGGCACACAGAGCATGGCAGCAAGCCCTAGGCTGGCAGCAAGGCAGTGATCCCTGCCTGTGCAAAACTGGCACCCTGGGGACTCCATCCAGCCAGTCCCCTCGCTGTCATCTGTGCCTGTCCCAGCAACAGGGGTTCTACCTGCAGGCTCCACCTTCACCCCCGATAACCTCTCCTGCAGCTCCTGGGTCTGCAGCAGCAGCTGGTGCCCAAGTTAATTCCTTAAACTGAAACAGGAAGTGATTTTGCATTGCTTAACTCACATAATTTCTCCTGAGTATGTGCATTAATAAGAAAAGGACTGCATTTTTCACATGCTGAAAAGAGGGTGCTTGTCAAGGGGAAGAAGCAGTTGAATTCCTCTGTAGCAATTTCTACAGTTCATACGCTAAACCAATGAAAAACCAGGAAAGTGCATTCCTGTCCTTATTTATGTGCATATTCTGGAGAAATTATGTGAATTACGCAATTCCAAATCACCTCTGGGAGGCGAGTTCCAGCACTGCCAAATTTCTGACATTTAACTTAGCTTTACTCAAATCCACCTTTATGGAAGCATGTGGGTAGGAGCTAAATTAACACTGGCAAAATAGCAAATCGATACCTTTTTTTTGCATTTAAAGACTGTTTTCACCATGTGCTCGATTCAATTAGTTCTGTTCCAGCTTTATTAACTCAATTTCAAAACAGGTGCTGGACAAATCTCTCTGAAAAGAGCAGCTTCCCTGCAATTTCCACATAAATGAGCAGGGAAAAGCCTGTGGCTCTGCCCTCACAGGGCCACGCATACGGTGGCTGTGAAAAAGAGGGTGGAAGCTGTAAGTGCTCCTCCTGGAGTGAGGGGAAACCCTGGCAGCCTCCCAAGAACCAAGGAGCACCCACACCCGGGGAAGGGGCAGCTCTCCCCAGGGAGCTGGGGCAGCATGTAAGAGAAGTGTCAGCTATGCCAGTGCTCCTGACCCTGAAGAGTCTCATCTGCCCTGGTGTTTCATACTGGAATGTGTCTGGATGCCGCTCTGCTCTCCTACACTTTGGGCATCACCAGCCCCTCCATCCTTGCCACACATGGGGCAGCAGCTGCACTGAGGACACACCACAGCCAGATGTTCCCAGCTGCAGCCCAGCTCTGCACATTTCAGTGAGCTCCAGCATCCTGAGTGTAAACCAGACAGTGCCTCTCCACCTGAGCAAGGAACTTGCAAGTTGGGCAAAATCTGAATGTTACAATGTCCTAGCAGAGCACTGAAAGGCTTTTCCTTATATTTGATTCTTGTATCCCCTGCGTTCATTAAAATTCTCTCAAAGAAAGAAAAAAAATTGGGCTGTGGGCTTGTTAAAGCTTTAATCATTCCTAAGTACCTGTGTCAATTGAACAGCAATTGGATTCAGCACAGCTTGAAACCCATTTCAGCAGGACAAAAATCTCTATAATCTTTTAAATACAAACATTATCGACTTTTCCAGTGTAGGTCATTCTGGCATGAAAGCCCACTGCCTACATTACAGCTAAAGACAGTGCTAAACACCAGTAACTTTCAGGCTTTTTATTATTTTTTCTTGCCATTCTGTGATCTCGACTGGCTTGTTAGCTGAACTAAAGCAGGTCTGAACGGCGCCCAGCAGGATGCCACAGCACAGCAGAACAATGCTAATTCTTCAGCATGAATACCAGCTACAGGCAGCAGATTCTGTCTGTATCAGAGGCAGGATACATTGCACTGACATTGCTGGACTTTTTCAATTCAATGTGGGGAGCTGCCAGCAAATGCATTCAGGGGGTTGGGAGCAACTGTTAGGCCTCTGTACACTAGAGCATTACATTGTGAGACCATCCAGGGCTTTGGAGACAAGCAAAAGGAAGGGAGGAAGTGTCTCAGGAGGCTGCAATACCAGTCTTGGCCCTCCAGAGATCATCATGTGTCCACAGCTCAGTCTTAGACACACAGTTCTCTGCACCTCACCCTTCTCTCACCTGCAACTCAGCTTTTCAAGGTGGATGACCACATGCCTTGCTGTGGTACAGTGAAGATGCATCCAGTAAATTTTCTGAGATACTCGGATATTGCAAGGAGGAACATTTCAGACTAGAGGCACCAAATTCATCAGCCATTTGGCTTTCTGAGGTTTAGTTTATACAGTATTTCTGTTCTACTTTGAGTTTCCAAATAGCTCATGTTGTCCTTGTCATCTTGTGGCATAATTTACTGTCCTGACGGAGAAACTAAAACACTCTCCAAATACCAGCATTGCTTCCAGAAGCTGAAACTGTGTGTTTCTTCCAAAATCCACTGAAATCTCTAGGATGAAGCATGTCACAGATAAAAAGGGTGTTGGACCCCAGTAGACCTTCTACCCTTGCACAATCTCCAGTTGCTCCTTTTGTACCTTAAAGAGTTTAGCCTCACTCAGCTTTGATTGTCCTTGACCTCAGTGGGCTGCACTTAACTCCCTTTTTAGTTTCCCTGTGGCCTTCTTTGTCAACGTGGGAATCAGTTTTCCTCTCCAGAGAACACAACTGTAGAGCCCAGTTCTTCTATAGGGTCTTCAGTGGATATTAAACATCTGGATTTTCATGGTTATTTAAACTCCAGGGAAAACTAGTGTTCCAGGCCTGTGGGAAACCTGGGTTTATAATTCAGCTTTTGAGATGTGATAGCCTACAAATTAGTGTATTCACATGGACTCGCTTATTAAACACCATTGCTGCTCACTTAGCTGGCACAGAAGATGTGTATCTCCAAACAAAGAAGTAAACAAACCCAGCATTACATGCATCCTTCTGGATACTTTAAAAAAAAGTCAGAAAATAACAATACAACATGAACGACCCCCATCTATTTATTCTTTCCAAAGCGAAATATTTAGATCCCTGCAGGAGCATACATACACACCAGAAAGGATAGGTTGAGGGAGTGATCTATTAATTTTGGAAGGAGAACAGATTTTAAAAAGGGATACCCAGAAAAGATGCTTCCTGTGTTACACAAAACTCACCCAGGACCCTGAATGTCACCCCTGTGCCACAGCTCAGCCAGAAGTGACAGCAGCTGGGGGCTGAGCACAAGACAACCAGCTCTCTGGCACATGGAGGAGCAGGCAGGGAGGCAAATCCAGGCAGGGGTTGTATGCAGGTCAGGCTGCTGCTGCAGGGAGAGAACAGAGCGAGAAGTGAGCAGAGCATTGCAGAACTGCTACTCCAGCAGTGTCACCAGGGGATTTTTCAGTTTGTGGGTCAGAGAAACTTTAACAGCACAGAAACACAGGCTAGAAGATCATCTAGCATCAAAGGTTAGGGCTGATCCTTGGCTGCCCAGGCTGGGGGCCTATGGGATGTGTCACTTGAGTACATACCTTCCTTTCTGGGTGAAGGACGCAGCCGTTGGTGGTGCAGCAGAACAGCTTCCACCCTGCCCAGGTGAGAGGTTTCTGAGAGCTCTCTGTGAGCCACAGGAAGGGCTGGGGAGCACAGGGGTACCCTGCTCTGAGATGCAGAGGCAAGCCAGCAGCTCCTGCAGGTACAGCAAAAAAGCACCAGCACAGAAGAAGTCACACCACAAAAAGTTTATAAAATCAAGCACAACAGGCTACCTGGCCTGCCTAAGGCAACAATTTACACAGAACCAGTGAACATTCACTTTGAAGTTCTGAGGGCTTATGATTAGTTTTATGTAAGCTGTGGAAGATTGTTTGAAAGCACCTGTACAACCAACAGTTCCCTCTAGAAGAAGGCTGGACTCCAGGAGGTGGGTTTCTGCGGGGCTTCTCAGCACAGCAGGAGCTGGGCAGCTGTAGAACCATGCAGGGAACTGCGATACACTTAAATTTTCATCACTCACACAACTGCCTTACAAATCTTTCTGGATGCAATCAAATAATTTTACCTTCCTGTTTCCCACTGCATGCTGATTTCTTTTGCCTTTCCTGGCTCATACATCGCTGATGCTTGTCCTCTGACTGCACCTGCCAGTAAGTTCAGGGGTTGAAGCTCCTGACCAAGGTGACAGCCAAAGGGTTTCAGGAACCGGACTTCTGGGACTGGGTCCTCACTCCCCAAGGCCCAGGAGGGCACCGCATGAGGCCACCAGCACCTGACTTTGTCCATTGCAATATCCAGATAAAACATTTAAGTCTGTAGAAAAACAGACTTACTAAGTATTAATTAATATGTAAAATCTTGGTTTTTGTCTGTAATAGGAAAAATAGCTTCCTCAAAACGCTCCTGTCTTAATATTACAGTCTTGCAATAAGATACATGCAGGTAGAGCCTGTGATGGTTCCTTCTAGGCTCATGTCTCTGTGAATATTTACTTTATACAGGAGAGCAAGACCAACGAAGTCAGCATGGACCAAACATCTTAATATAGCATTTATCACTAACAGTGTGCAGTTTTCTCCAAGTAGAACTTTTTTCAAATCTTAAGCATCGACTTTCAGGAATGCTACAAGTACTCGTAAGCACTTCCCTCCTAGCTTTCTCTTCTGCACACATCTCTGATGGTTTCCAGATTTCCTTCCCGCTTCACAGGTTCACACCCTCCCATGAGTTACCTGAATCCCAAATCCTACTCAACCTAAAGCCAGAGGTACCTTATGGACCACTCCCAGCTTCCTCCTTCTCTGGCACTTGCTCAACTCAGCCTGTCCTCAGGCAGGGAGGGCTGGATGCTCTGTGCTCATCCTCCCTGGATCCCTCCAGTTAACCATTAACCCTCTGATGGTGTGCTTCCCCCAGGCTGGGTGCTGGGCAGGCAGGCAGGAGGAGTCTCTGTGCTCACTGACACAGGACATGGATGTCCCCAGGGCAGGATGGCATCAGCCCTTCTCACAGCTGTCGGCCGGCGCTGCATCACACGAATGCAAGCCCTCCACAAGTTTATTTTGGCATTACTGCTCTCCAGTTTTCTCTCCATAGCAAGCATATGTATGCAAGTATTATTTCCTCCTCAGTGTCTGAGCCTTTCTAATCATTCTATGACTTCTTGCCTGACTACCCCCCTCCTTCCAGGGAGCTCTACTTAGCTCTCACCAAGTGTACAGGGTTTTTGGAGTTTCTCATTACTCGGCATTTAATCAGTGGGCTGTTCCCTCTCTCACTAACGAAGATAATAGTTAACAGCAGGCCTGGCTTCTGTCTCTTGGAAAACACAGGATGTTTCCTCCTCACGCTTTACTTTCACATTTGGTCACTATATTTTTGCATCACATTAGGCAGGACAGGTCACACCCCTCTCCCGCTCAAAATACACAAAGCACACAACATCCAATTCTTCTTTCTGCGAACACAATATAAATAAGAATCTGCATTTGCTTCTATGTTTTTTGTTTTGACCTAAGTTCGACCAATTTCTGCAACCTTAACATCTCAAAAGTCTTCAACATCTTGTGTTTAAGAATTTAAAAACCAAACCTGGCAATGGCCTCTTATTTTGCTTTGGCTGAGAGATGAAAGCAAGGGAAGAAGATGAAAGATTTAGCACCTTAACAGAACAGGGGAAAAGCTGAATAATACACACCAATGCAACTTTTCTGTTATTTTATTGATATTAGTGATGAAAAAATGTAAATTTAATCCTTCTCATGTGTTACAATTGCTTTCTCTGGTGGGTGGACAGTTCGTACTGCTTATTTGAAGGCTAAGTAATACTTCCCAATTGCATGATTAACTTCTACACTTCAAGTTCTCATATGGTATTGCTTTCTTCCTCTGGGTATATAAAATGGTCCATTAAGTCTATGATTTATTTTTTTTCAGAATCAACTGTTATTCTATCTACTGTTTTAAGTTACATTCAAATAAAAAGATGCTTAAATTTACTCGCAATAAGTGCACACATACAACAGCAAAGAGAGCTGATGACATTTTACTAAAACATTGTGAGTTCATAGAATAAATAGAAGTCTTCAAACACATGCAGTAACTGACCGATGTGTTTCTTCTTTCTCAAAAAATATCCTTAGTGTCCAGTAGCACTACCGCAAGAACTACTTCATTCAGAAAAAAAAAGCCAAACCCACCCACCAAATCTCTCATCACAAAGACCAAAAGATAGCTTCATATATACAAGAAGTTATCAGTGCTAATGATTTAGTAACAGTCTGGTACAAACAGCAATTCACGGCAATTATGTGTAGTGTGATTATGGTAACAAACAGGGAGCTTGATTTAGATGCCACAGGGAAAGAAAGCTGATATTAAACACTTCCCCATTTACTCCTTTCCATTCCCCTGCTCCTTAAAAAAAAAAAAAAAAAAAAAAAAAAGTGGTCTCAGCTCAACTCTAAAAACAAGCTCCCTGCAGTCTGCTCCAGTTCCAGGATATTTCATTTCTTCCTACAAGCGCTCAGCAGAACTTTGGGAGAAACTGAGAAGAAAATTGCAATATAAATTAGGATTGCCTGGCTGTAACTAAAGGTTGTGTGAGGTCTTTCATTTCTCTTCTGAAAAAGAGGGGATTATATGTTTAGTATTAGCAGGTGTTTTTTCGGTTTAAAAATACTGTGAGATAAAGCGTTTCCCTTATTTTTACCTCTGCTAAGGGCCCAACTTGGGATGAAAAAGGTTTCTCTGAAAAAAGAAAACAGAAAGTGGGTGGGAATATTCTCACCTGGTTTACAAGGCCATGGTCCTCAACCTGAAGATCAGCACAAGGATTGCAAGTTGCTCTTTCCAGCTTGTATCATTCTGTTACTAAATGTTTTTCATCATTCTCTGCTGAGATTTCAAGGACACACCTTTTCCTAATACTGTTTTTGCTACATGTTCTTTTATGACATTCTTATCTGTCAATCTGTTCCGTAACTTCGACTTCTAGGAAGTCACTGCCACATTTATTTACCTCATGAGTTGTGAAAACTGTTTTCTTTGGGGGCATTAACAAAGTGTGTTTCAGTGGCAGCAACACACAGTAAAGCATTTTCCCTTCCACAATCCAGTGCAGCATTGAAATAAACAAACACACACAAAATCAACCAAATCAAGAAAGAAGTCTCACAGAGTGTAAGTGTGCCAAATGAAACAGCAGCGGCAGGAATACGTAGGAATATTCCAGGTACCCAGTGGGCCTGCTGAACTCAACACAGTATTAGTTCAAGTTTATCATCTCCAGGAGGAGAATACAGGACAGAAAACAAAATAGTAAAAAAATTAATCCATTCATGCCTAATAGCCAGGCACTCCAATAACTCAGCTCAACTCATCTACAGAAGCAAAATTAAAACTACCATGTTAAACTGAGTGCTTTTTTCCCCATCATTTAACAAAGCACAAACTCTCCCATGCTTCAAGTGATGTAATGCGAGGTCTCACAAAACACGTTCAATAGTTTCCCATGCACCTTTGACTCAAGCTAGGCTAGCTACAGAACTCATGTTTTCCTAGTCAAGTTTTTCGGTGGTTCTGTTCTTTTTGTTGTTGGTTTGTTGTTTTTTTTCAGTGCATCTTAAAAAAACACCTTTTCAAAGGTTAGCAAGTTAACCTTAAGACAGCAATCATAACATAGAACCTTTTGCACTCAATTGAACAGTAAAATAATCCAATTAATTACAATAGATCTGGTACATATTTACATATTTTATACAAAGTTTACACATTTCTCCCATTAGGCACGAAGTTGATTTGTCAAACTCCAGAGGCAATGAAGGGGTGGCGGGGAAAAGAGAATCAGAGGAAGAATCTGAGTATTTTTATTTAAAAAGACTAGCTGTAAAAATAAAGTCCTTCATCGTAAGCTAGTTTGCTTCGGGAGCTTGGTTCCCATGAGGATCCCCGAAGTGAGAGACGTTGGACCTTTCATCTGCATGCTGGACCCCACCATGGTGGGGAAGCTCCGATTCCTTCGGATGCCAGTGTTCAGCTGGATGCTCCCGATGGCACTGGTCACAGCAGGGCAGCCCAATGGGAGACCATCTGGTGCCAAGCCTCCAGGGACAAGGGCCCTCACCGGTCCTTGTGCCCCACAGAGAAGAGGTCCCTGGTCATCAGTTAGAGGAGGAGCTGACATTTGCCCTGAACTCACAACTTTGGCGATACCAAACCTCTTGACTTTGTCCACGAGATTAAGGTTGGAAACAGACACATCAGTCTGACTCTCACTGTTCCTGATGTTCTTTTTATTCCTCACCTCCTTCAAGATCGAACTGGCAGGCTTCGAAGCCAAGAAGTTGTCATAAGGTGGGCTGGTGCACTTGAACTCAAAAGATGGAGGGGAAGAAGAAGGTGTCTGCATAGGTGAGTTTGGGGGAGTAGAAGGAATGATCGCCATTTTAGGGGAGTATGTGTTCAGGAAGGTGCGTTTGCTGGCTCTGTCCCAGCTCTGTGGATTGTACACTGCTGCTGAGATGCCTCTTTCCTTCAGCAGCCACACCAGCCCCAGAGACGTGCTCATAGTCGTCGTGGATTCCCGGAGGTTAGTGAAGGATTCAGCCAAACTCAGACGCCGAGGTGTACAGGGCGTAGCCACCGGGGTGCCTTTCAAATTGCTAATGCTGCCACAAGCTGGAGTAGGTGCTGCGTTAAGGCTGAAAGCAAAGGAGCAGGAAAATTATTCTCTCCACTAGGGGATGAAAACCTATTGCAAGCAAGGTTTTTAATCCTGAAAAAGGCCTTTTATCCATTTTGAGAGTGCACAGGAAATTGACAGTTCCCAGCTCCTTGCAAACATGATGGCAAGTACAAAACCATCCTCTCTTACAAAACGCATCTCTCTACTTTGCATACTTCACCCCCCAGTCTCATGGGATTACTGCATTCCTCAACACCACCACATTTCTTCTGATCAACTATTAAATTGACGGGTTTGTGACCAACATCTTCAGTTTTTCTTCCTGGTCTCCAGCCTGTCACAACTCCCTGTTTCTTCCACAAGACAAGGAAACGGGAGAACCTGACCGATGGTATAAGCAAAACTACTTTTTAGTTTCACTTCTAGGCACACAGAACTACTTGTCCTTCTAGTACTGCTGGCTCATAGCAGCAAAAGCAGCAAGGGAGGAGAGGAAGGTATTTGCTACAGAAGCATTTGTAGCACAGCTGCTGGAAAGTTGGCATTGTCACCAATATGCCCTTCTATGAGGTCAAGCCCTTCTTTCCTTCTTACATCAAATTTGTTTTTATTTAAGGGGAGGAGGATGTGGGATCTGGCTTTTGATAGAGATGCACAATGGTGTGAAAAATCATCAAAAGCAACGAGAAAAATAATAGTCAACACCTTGGTTGTCAGTCGGCCAATGGGTAACAAGTAACTCAGAAGCCAACCAAGCAAGCCATTCTACAGTAATTTGGTAAAACATTAATTTCTATAGTTGGAAACATGGCTAAATTGTTCCCCAATTCCAGTTCTTTCTTCTCAAAATAAAGAATGTACAGGCAGTGGAAAATAAAGTATTAAAGAGGGAATAATCTGCATGTTTAGAACAAGTGATGGTCATTGCATATTTGAGTGCAGCCTTACTGCATTTTGTTTTCTTAAGTACACTACTGCTAGTTATGAGGGGATGGGATTTCTTGAGGCTTATTAAATAGCATTCATTCCTCTCCCCATAAGCTGACCACCTGAATGAACAAAAACTCAATGCAGCATCTATTTCCAAAGAATTACCAACACAAAGGAGACATCTGAAATCCTTTGTGCCACAGTATGAGATACCATGAACACTGAGGTTTCAGTGTTTCAGTCTTAAAAAACTTGTTCTTATTGATCAGATTAGCCACAGTATATTCATCTGTGGCTAATCCCTACTCAGAATTTATGACAGTCCAAGGTACACTTGATTGAATAAGTGATGCAGTGCTCAATTATTCCAGAAGCAACACATGTGGGACATCCACAACAGTCCAAATTTCTGTATATTTGGGAGAATCCCAAGGGTTCTATGCACCTTAAAAAAAAACAGCTTTCCAAGTATTTCTAACTATGCTCAAATGATGGTTTTTGGCATATTTATATATACAAAAAAGTAGAATCCACGGTAATATTTCCCAGGCATGGATTCATCCCCTCTAATAGCATTTAAAGGGTCTTGAATAATGCAATACCTGATGCTAAAAGAGAATTCACTGACCTGAGAGCTCACCAATGTTCAAAGAAAGAAATCTTACTCTTCATCTTATCAGGTAAGCAAGGAGAAGACACTCAGCAAAGAGTCAGACAAAAGCCAAAGCCAATGCAAGAGGGTGGGAAAACTAAGCAGCTGGAGGGAAAGAAAAAGGAGAAAGAGTAGGATTTGCCCTTTTCAGCAGCCAGGCTGCTGGATCAGCTCAGCCATAACATGCAACTTTAACTTAGGTTGGGCTCTCTGTACCAGGAAATGCATCAAATAGCCACACTGAGACAATCTGGTTGCATTTCCAGGTGTAGGGAAGCCTTAAACCAGTAATTAACTCACATCCTTTTTGCCCATATGGACAAAAGAGCCTAGATTATGTCTTGACTGGCATTTGCAGTCTCATTTCACTTTACATTAATGAATTCTGGGTAGCCAACATTACTGTGAATGTCAGGTTAGACATCCTGGAATGTTTTGTTCTGAGCCACAGTTTCTGATGAGCTTAGAACTTTATCTAATAGTATGTAGTGATTAGCTGACTTGAGTTAATGTAACACTAAAAAGCCTAGTCTGGTCATCTTTGAAAAGTCAGTAGTACTTTAAGATCTTTTAAGGCACCTCTTAATTAAGGGAATATTAGCCTGATATTATATGAAGTCTCAAGTCATGTCTTCTCTCCATGATTAAACAAGATCTGGTCAACATATCTACAGGGATTTGGATCTGTACCAACTTCTACCACAAGCAAGTGAAACTGCCAAAGGATTTTTTACCCTGCAGTTGTGACTCAACAAGAGGAATCCCATTGATTCATATTTGTAAACCGTAGCAAAACACGTCTGAGAAAACTAATATTAGCAGTGGTATCATTTGAAAAGGAGACTTCCTAAGTATCTCTGGAATTGGTCTTCTTGCACCCCCCTCTGTGCTGTGGCTGTCAGTGCAGATGGCAGATGTAAGGCAAGCTCTCCTCATGTCCTTGTCTCTCTGCCTGGACTGAGTCAGTGGCAGGGGAGAAGGACTCTTGCAGCAGAGCCAAGGATGCCACACACACCCACTGCAGCAACACACACATGCACTCTGAAGGCAAGGCTGAATGGAAAGGAGAAGTTAGTTCACAATTCTTCTCTTAAGCATTGATTAAAGCTGAACCTTCATAGCTTGGATTCCAGATCATGGTGGAAAAAAAGAGCAGTGACAGCCACTGTGATGCATCTTCCATGCTGGCTAAACACAGGAGTACAGAAGTTGTCTTGAAAAGCATGAGGGAGGGAAAAGAAAGGGAAAGAACTTACTGTGTGAACTAACTTTTTACAGGGTACACAACTAAGTACATTTTGGAAACCCAGAGACAGGGTGTTGACTATCAGGCTTCTAAGATGTCCTAGCCACAAGATGAAAATTACAGCAGTCCAATGGCTTATTAACTCAAATAGCTTCATTCTTGCCAGTCCCAGATTTCAGTTGCCCAGATACTTAGATTAGTATTTCTCCTACTTTGTCAGCACAGCTACACATTACAGAGCAACAAAAAAAGACATTCCTGCAAGACAGCAGTTGTTATGTAGGTGTTGCTTTGTTTATTCATTTTAGTATTGCTTTAACCAGGAAACGTTTGGTCCACCAAATTGACCAGTGCAGCAGAGCAGCCTTGACACTACCACAGAAACAGACTCAAACTGTACTCAGCAACTCAGCCCAGTGACAGTTTCCTGGTTAGACTGAGAAAAGAAACAGAGAAGCGAGCACCTCATTTAGCTACCTGAAACTTAGTCAGGTTAGAGCATCACCTGGGTTAGAGGCTAGGCCAAAACACAACCAGGTAGGTAGATATCAGAACTCTTTGGTTAGCTGGTGCCACACACACTAGCATTCCTTGTATATGACCCTGCCAACACAGGCACTGCTGGCAGCGTTGCTCACCACCTGCCACGCTGGGTCATAGTGTCTGCCCTATACCTCCTCTCAGCATAAGGAGACATAATGCAGTTTCCTCATCCTCCTCACATGACCTGTGAAGAACCAGTTGTAGTTGGTAAGGAGAAGATCCTTAAACATGTCTGCTGAAAACATCGTATTGTTTATTTTGCTCTTTTTCCTCCTAAATGATGAAATTTGGTGTCACTAAGGCACCTGAAAATGTACTGAATTTAACTGTCAGTTGTAGCCGACTTGTTAAGATTTAGTAACCAAAGTAATCAATGGGTTTATTACGACCACAATTAACAGCAATTCAACAATAGCAGGACAATTAAAATAGAACTGCAGCCATGTAAAATAGAACTGCAGCCATGTAAAAGGACCTCTTCAATAAAGTGTTGAGGGGAGAAAGACAGAAAAGAGTAAAGAAAACCAGCCAGGCCACAATTAACTTAGTTCAGAAAGGGAAGCAGAAAAACTACATTTAATCATCATCTACTTCCTTTCCACCTTGCAGATTTTCATATTTAAGGCCCTTACTTTTAATGTGTTGTTTAGTTTTAATCAGTGCCCATCTCATCCTGAAACAAATATAGGCACATACACAATGGTATGTTCCCACACAGGAGCTGGAAGGGGCAGAGAAAGTGATGAGGCATTCTCCTTCTAAACAGAAAAAAACATTATTTAAATACTGATTTGCTAAAGAAGGAAAGTTCCCTCTTCAGGTAAGAAATTAACTCACCCTCTCTGGTTCTCAGATCTTTACCTTCTGTGAGTCTACAGAATTGTCTTTATCAGCCTGTATTGCCTATACATACCAATTGCTATTATTAAGCCAGCTCATTAGTTTCAGTCAAGCTACTATGAACTCATGTCCAACAATTAGACCAAGGAACAAAGTAAATGTCTCCCTGTTTTTGATTAAGGCATATTTCCTCCTCTACTCCTCATATACTTCCTGGATTTCTTTACCTGCACATCCCTTTTTCTTCTATGCCAAAAACTGAGATTTTTCCTCCCCAGCAAAATCCCTCTCATCTCTTTTTTATAGACCATATTCTGTGCATTCACACATGAGGACTACAACTAGTTTGGGACCAAGGGTAGTCAGGCTTGGATATTGGGAGCCAACTTAAGTTATGTCTGATTCTTCAATATTTTAACTAGAGACAACAAAATATAAGATCTTTTGGTTGGCTTCCTAGAACATTACACATGCCTCTCAAATAAAATCAGGTTGAGGTAACTCAAAACAGGAGGAATAAGTTCAGAGTGTGTTGTAATTCATCAATGTGGCCAATGCTTTTGCTTATGCCATTACATTGCATTTCCTAACAGGGAAAACTCTGACAGAGGTGAAGGCTTTGCCATCATGGGAAACCCTTACCTTGGTGTGACTCGTGTGAGTTCATCGGAAGGGTGCAGAATGCGGCAGGTGGTGAAGGTGAAGGTGGAGTTGGTTTGTGACATGCACTTCCCAGGATGAGGTACTAAATTAAAAAAAAGCAAATTCTTTGCATTTTACACAGAAAAGGGGAAAACCAAACTTCTGTGTGCTGATAAGACAGATGCAAGAAGTGATGAGGTACCTTGGATGGGATCAATGCAAGGAAAGTGAAATACACAAGTGTTTTAACAGACACTTGTTCTCCAAAACAAACACATCTAGGACCCCAAGGCCAGTGCTAAAAGGGTCTGCTGAAACTCCCCATGATCACTAACACTGCAGGTAAATTTGCTCAAACCAAATTTAGGCGAGGCAGTGCTTGAAATGCTAGTCCTCATCTAAACTAGCAACTTTCATCAGTGGAAATTACAAGCAGCATATTCTAGTACCAGCTCAGGAGCACTAATATTTTTCTGAATGTTTGTGCATTTCAGCTTTTAGATTGATCCACGAAAAGGTATCCTCATTACTTCTCAGTAATGGATCCAGCTTGCTAATGCTACAGGAATATAGACTGTTGGGAAAGGGAAGGGATGGACACATGTTACTCTGTCTCTGACTTTTCACACCCACAGTAAGGAAAGTGGTAGGTTTTTTTTGGATCCACTACTGTACATCTGTGACATTTCTCTTGTGCAAGTGTTCAGGTTCTTTAAGAATGTATGTCCTCAGCTGCACAATACAGCAGTTTTTAAATATCTGTAAACAGTGCAGTAGCTAATTTCCCCCACAAATGTAGCTGAAAAGATGCCACTCTGTCAGTGTATCAGTAATTTGGGAAAAAGCTACACAGTTCAATTAAAAAAAATGCAGGAGTTGGGCTAATTTCTTTCTTCTTAGTAAAGCTATTTCTGTGGATATACTAACCTGCTGTATAATGCAGCTGTGGCCATTGCAAAATAATTACAAAATTTAAGAGCCATGCATCTGAAAAGCTGGTTGAAAAACACCCAGAGTTCAATATTACATCAAAGATATCATGATTGCATAGGTTCCCTTAATTAGTAACCAAACTTCACAGTGGTCAAAGGACATGCACAATAAAACCTGCGTGTAGTTCCCTCCCTCTCAGCCTTACTCGGAGCCACTCCCTGACAAAGCCACATTTTAATACCACAGTACACAACTATTCAACACATTGCAAAGGACAGACAGACCAACTAGACCAGACACCATTCTGAACTTCCAGAGATGCTTAGCAGAAGCAAGGCAGGTCTTAATTGTGGCTGTGTTCCCTTTTTCATATCACAGCTCCAAAACAGTGTGTACAGACAGGTAGTCCTTTAAGTTCACATATAAGCAGTGTGTGAAGGACAGAGCATGGGGAGTGTGAACAGTGGAAGCAGAAGTGGCTAAGCAAACAACACGGGGTCACTTCTAGTTAGCGCTGCAATGTACTGCTGCACATTAAAGAAGGATATTTCTAAAAACCCACTGGAGTGGGTTAATATACTCAAATATTAGCACAGCATAGCATAAGAACAAGCTCTACTTCACCTCCAGAGATGGTAACTATGATGCTTCAGGAATCCAGTTGCTTTAGAGATTAGTGAGAGCGCTATAAAAGCTATTACAAGGGAGCACAGCCTAGCAATCATGATTCTCTCCATATTGTAGAGAGTTAAAAGAAAATCTGGAGAAAGAACTCAAATAACTGAACATTAAAAAAAATTGGTTACTTGGAGAAAACAAAGGACTTCAACATAAATCAAGTAGAAACCAAGCCATTATCCCTGGATGATGAGTAGAGAACAGAATAAAGCAATGCCGGTTTAAGATTGCAAGCTTATCCCAAAGCACATAGCTGTAATACAGTAAGTGCATTTTCCCCCTTTGTAATATCCATTGGGCATCCCCTCAGATTGGAAACAGGCACATTGAAGATATATAGCTGCATTAGCAAAAGCAAGACTCATTGCTATTAATGAGTCAGAGATAGGAGAAGGCTGCTAAAAGTAGAGAAATCATTGACTCTTCATAAGAGGAAATACATTGAAATTATATATATATATATAAAATTAACCGATTTCCAAGGATGTATTCCACCCTCAAATACCACTAAGAAAGTCCTGTACCAGCTTCATCCTCCATCAGTCAACAATGGGGTGTATCATATTGCTGTAGCATTTTCCATCCTTTGGACACAGTACAAAGAGAGTCAGAACCTGTTGCTGTAAATGAACAAAGTTTATAAAATAGAAACAAAATTATTAACTCCTAACCTAGCAATTTTACATTAGATTGGCCATCTCCTGGGTTGGCATAAACTTCTGAGGAAGGTATATATAAGTATACAATAAAAGAGACTATCTTCACATGTACATACCACAAAGTATTATTTTAAACATAAACATCTGCTCCATAGGACTGTGGCTGAAACCAAATGTTTTATTTATACCCTCTTTTTCAAACAAGTAGATGATTAACAACAAGGCTTCAAATCTGTATTAAAAAGAACCTGTACATAGTTCAGTGTTTAACAAAATTTACAGAAACATCATGTAATTTTACCTGGCAGAAAACCATAAACTAAACTGTACGTGCACTTTATCCCTAAATTAAAATTCAAGCTAAACCTTGGATTGCTGCTGGATCATGTTTTGTCTCTCCGTGATTAATGTTTACCTTCTTAAGCTTTCTCAATCAATTCCTAGGCATTTAGGAAAAAATGCAAAACGTGACAGCTGATACTCTACTGTAAGCACAAACGTTTTGGTAAAGACATCTTTTAAAATACTGCAAAAAAAGGCACGTCCGAGTCAAACTGACTGCAGAGAGCTCCATCTCCTGGTAGAACAGAGCCCTCCCTGCTCAAAACACAAAGCTCATTTTCCACAGCTCAGAGCTGTTTCAGATCCAGCTGGACTACTCAGAGCTTATGGGCCATTCAAGAGGCACGTCAGCAAAAGACAGGCATTTCGGAAACAAGCTTCTGTACAGGGAACCCTCAAAAGATCGTTTAACCTGGGTTTTCAACCAGGTCATGCAGAGAGAAGTACAGTTTGTAAACTAGTGACCTACCCATCCACAAAAGAGGCATCACGGCTAATGGAGTTTAAGGAAGACTTGTCAGAGGTAGCTGTACTAAAATGCAATTGGGTTTTGTGCCATTGGTTCCAAACTCAAATTCACTGCTATGCTAGTGAAAAGGCAGAGTCCTCACTAGCCAGTAAATCTTTGAATTTCATATAAATTCTGCCAGCTCTATTCTGGCAAATAGAGATTTATGCAAAAATTAATTTACAAAAAAATCAAATGGGAAATCTTCAGAACATGGCTTGATTCAGACTGGCACAAAGGTAAAATGTTTTAGTCCGACTCTGAAACAAGTCACTCTGTTTATCATTTCTTTGGCATGTTTTAACAAAAGGAGAAAACCTGGTTCCCTGCTTTTTCAGCAGAGAGTGCAATGGACATCTGAAATTATACCTGGTGCTACCAAATTAAAACTACTCACTGACAGATCAGGGAGAATATAGGGTATGACTGAGCTGGTGACTTGGTTAACTATTAAAATAAAATGGAGATGGGTGATAAATACAACAGCTGTCAAAATGTGAGCATGGTGTTCTCCTGAAGGTGATTAGGTGCCTTCAGATGTCATTCAGAATATACTGCCATAATGTCCTTCAGGAAACACTAGTTTCAGGGGTAACCATGAATGCTCAAGACCTCCAAGAATCCATACATCTATGCCAGGAGCATTACTCCTGTTACATTTCTTAAACAATTGACAGTAACATTATTTTCTGAATATCTGCATTTCCCAACTTTCCATTTATTTTGCCTTTGGAAAAAGCAAGTGATGAAAAACTGAACCAAGGCTGGTATTCTTAGGACAGTATTTTCTTAGCCACCTTCTGGCTGAGGTCTCCTTCTCACATGTATATAACCATGAAGCATAGATGTTTTTAGACTTCAATGTATTTAATGTGGCTTCAACAGACAGCAAATGCTGACAGATTTTCTCCAATAAATAATTACTATGAAATACTAATTTCATTTGAAAATAAAATATATTTAAATATGTATTGATACTTAGTTCTAAGACAAGTCACAAAATGTATTGCTTTTCTGTACAATGATAACCAATTAGAAGCATGTATAGTAATGCTGCTAAAAACAACTCAAAACATAAGCCATTCATTATGGGTTTTCAGGATTCTAGGCATCTCTTTGGAGAGATCTCCATAGCGTTGTTAATGTTTGGACACGAAGTACAAGAGGGCTGATCCTGTAATGCTGTGCACAAGTCTGTTCTAAGCCATCAGTCAGGGGGACTAACCAACATAAGTACTGAAAAATCAGTTCATGCACTCAAAACTAGCATGCAACTGAGCACATGCTGAACTAAGTATAGCTCTTCCAACTTCAAAATGAGAACATTCACAACATTATTAAGTGCTTTGAATGGCTTGGGGCTTTTTGTTTATGGGAAATCTGAAAGGCAACTAATTAAAAAATAGGCAAAACAAAACCACCCAACAACCCATACCTTCAAAACAGACCCTGTACTGTTCTATAATATACTACAGTCTCTTTCAAAGAATAAAAATATACATTGAGTATGACTTGCCCTAGCTGGTATTAACAATGCTGTGTCCTGTAACTTCTTTACCATTCCAGTTATGCTGACAGACCACTCAAGTGACAGAAATTTCAAACTATTCCTGGGTATTAGGCTAGAACTGTGATTCCGGAATTTACAATCCTCCATAAAATTACTGAGGCTACACACAGTATGTAGCTCTGACAGACCAACATGTGTGTTAATTTCTTCTGAAATGTTCAGTGCCATAACTGGGATATAATCTGCATGTACCATGAGGAAGTTATTTTACATATCAATGGATATTCCTAGTCTCAACATAGGCACAGGAGAATTTAAGGATGATGACTTTTTCTTACTTAGCATTATTTCACTCAACATTACTCAACAAGAAACAGCCAATACTCTCTTCTAAATACATTTATGTTGGCTACAAGACATCTTTGGCACTACCAGCAACGTTTCTTCTCCTGAGCCTGCATGTTAAAATGCCTTCTCTTAGGGCTCATTTCAAGCAGCACTCTACACATCCCCAAAATGGCAGTAAAAATAGGACCTCATCGTACTCTAGTAGAGAACACCTCCAGTAGAAAAAATGGTAAGATACAATCTTCAGAGCATACATGCCAAATGAAGCAGACACCTAATAAAAAGACTAAAACGATTTACACCTGCTGAGAATGGTTCTTGTAGACACTGTACTTACAAGGATGTTTTGTTCTCAAGTTAGAAGACCTGTAGGTCTAGACTAGCATACATTGTGGCCTGCCAACAGCCATTGTAGGGAGATACTTTCTGGCTTTTATAAACCTCTTGAGCTAGATTTTTCCACAATGGAACTATGCTGGAACATTCCCTAAAAGCACCAGGAGGGGTCAACGTGGATTTGCAGCCGGTGGACTTGGAACTGCAGCTGTGGAAGACGCTGGTACCAGGGGAGGTGACTGTTCCCGAAGCAGCCCGTGACTCTGTGGGGTTTTGCCCAGTACCGTAATCACTGAAGAACCCTCCTTGTGCTTTCTCTTGACCCATGAGCTTCTAGTTGGCCTTCATCCTCCTCATGCCAGTAGGGGTGGGAGAGCTGAGTGAGCTGCCATGCAGCTGGTTCTTTCTTGTCATGTTGGGCCCTAACCACAATAACCTTGCACTTGTGACAACGCTCTAAGGAAATGCATGACCCTACACACTGCTACCTGCAATGCATTTCTTAGAGAAATCAAGGAGAGGCAGAAAGAATGCTGAGGAGGTTTTTTTTCAAGAGGAGCAACAGCTGCCCAATATTTACATAGAAAAGAAATCCACAAGATAAGCATACATCTCTGCTCCCAAAAAGGTGTTCTTCAGTGGGCAGATTGTGGATTCTAAGAAGCACTGTCACAGCAGTAACTGCCTACTCTGAAAACATCCACCATGATCTTCTCCTTGTCCACTGCCTGACAAATTGCTTCAAAGAAAAGCATATGCAACAGTATCTTTACTTAATTTGAGCAGCGCAACCAACAATGATGTGGTGGTTCATGGATATTCCTAAATCCTAAGCAGCTAAGCCATCTGGAGGAAGGATAAGGAATGGCAAATCACAGTTTTAAGTGCATTTGTTTGTTCACAAAGTTACTCTTACAGACCAATTTCTCTGTTTCTGCAACGTATCAAAATTACTCTGTAAACAATAGATGATGAAATAGGATTGCTAGGACAATTTCATATATTTTAGCTACTTGCCAGTTTATAAAAGTAGGAAATACCCTTAAAAACCTTCTCAGAGGTAACTAGAGCTCTCCCAGGATAAATTAGCAGTAACTAGGGAATGACCCATTGACAACAGTGACCTGTATTCAACTTCTAATGAAGAAAGGAAATTGAGAGAAATGCTAGTCTTTCTTGCCAGTTTGCAATCGTAACACAAGTCTACATTTATTTTTCTACTCCAAACAACTCTCCAAAATCATTACCCACAGATGATTTACTAATCCATTGTTAAAAAAAAAACACAAACTAAAACCTAAACTACATCTATACCCTTGTCTAAGTGTACTCCACGACAGTAAGTTTTCCAAATATTTCACATGTTCCTGTGTTGAATATTCTTACAAGTAGAAAATTCTTCACCCAAAGTGTAACCCAAATACCTTTTTTTTTGCACAATTATTGTATCCTGAGTACATGAAGAACTGCTTGTTCCCTTCCTCTCTGCAGCAACACATATTAAAATTAAATATTTTCTTGATTTTTTTTTTCCATAGACAATAAAAAATGCCAGTTCAGTTTTTGATTGTTTCAGTCTATGTTCCCTAGATCTACAGCTTTTCTTGCTGCTGTTATTTAGTCTCTTCAAAATAAGAAACACCTGGATAGCATCCAAAACTAGATACATCTCCTGCAAAGGCATTATTTATTTTCATATTAATATAAGAAGGTAATAAAATAATTATCCTGGGTAACAGCTCTCATATATTAAAGACAATGTTTGCCAGTTGAAAAGGAAGTTGAAGGATTTGAATATTCAAGCACTGGAACAGGCTGCCCAAGGGAATGTTCTGAGTCCATCCCTGAAGGTATTTAAAAGATGTGCAGATGTGGTGTTTAGGGACGTGTTTTACTGGTGGACTTGGTAGTGTTAGGTTAACAGCTGGACTCCATGATCTTAAGGGTCTTTTCCAAATGAAACTATTCTATAATTCTGAGCTTAATCTCAATACAACTGGCTGCTAAAAGTAGCTTACATCCAATAGCTGAAAGCACTGTACTGCCATTTCGGTGAGAGCTGAGGATATTCTGCACTTCACAAAACCAACAAAAATACCCTCGTCTAGCCCTAAGACAATCTAATCTTCCAAAGACGAGACAAAAAATAAATTATAACCTATTCCAGAAAAAGGAGGGGGAAGGAAGTGTCCTTATTTAAAGTAGCTGTGTGAAAAATAACATGTCAAAGAAAAAAAGAGATCTGGTAGATTTCTGATTCCAGACTAAATATAAATCTTTACCAGCGGCAAATCTTAACAAAGACTAACACTCCTATATAGTTTATTAAACCAAAACAAACAACACCTGCCCTCCAAAAAAAACCAATGCAACAAACAAACAAAAAAGAAAACACACAAAGTTTAAACTCATCTGTAGTCTGAGAGCCTGTAGCCTAGTGCAATAATAAACTGTAAATGTCAGTGTGAAGTATCTAATAATCATGCAGTACTGTGCCATTTAAAAATGTGTCTGTCTTAATATGGTTTAAATAGGAAGGATAGAACTTAATAGTGTGGTGGAGAGGGAACAAGGGAAATGTCATTATCCTCTGCATACAAACATCATCTTAGTTCTTTATCTCAACGGGAATTTAAAAACAGACAACTGTATCTGAATTAAATTTGCAGAGTCTCTTTGCTTGATTTTCAAGGCACTTCCATTTGTTTCAGTAAAGGCAACTTCGATGCACCTTTTGTTGTCATTTAGTCTTTGTTTTTTTCCTAAAGTACAAAAATTAAAAGCATTGCATCAACTCTTACGAATAGAAGAATATCTGCACTGCAGGCTTACAAAATATGTATCGTCTGTACATTATATACACTGAAGAACATGCACTACATACACATCAAAGTTGCTTAAGTGCCACACACAGGTTTATGAACAAACCACTTCCTTTTAGCAGCCTTCTCTTATCAAAATAGAGTAAAATGTTGACCACAGATGCTGTTACTGTTCAAAGTCAAATTAAAATATTATTTTAAAAAGGATTTTTGAGCCAGTGTTAGAATGGTTACGTTCTAACTACTGCACGCATTAACGTGCAGATGCTACACACAAAGCAATACTATGGATGCTGTTCTGGAGAGATGCAAGAATGGCCCAGGAATCAAAATCCTGTAAAGATGTCAGTTTTACTGGACTTAATGAGTTTCCCTCACCAGACCCCTCATCATCGTCAGTCGCGGACTCCTGCATCTCCTCTGTGAAAGCCTGAGATTGGCGGGGGTTATTCTTGTTGTCTGAAACAGTCACTTGTGCTTGTGACCTCTCACCTGAGGTCTCTGTGTGCTGAACTGGCGTCGAGGTAGTTAGGCCCTTGTAAGAAATGTCACCTGTCTCATCTTCCTCATAGTCATTAAGGCAGTACACTTCATCCACATCCAGGTCCAGTGTCCTGAAGCCCTTAGTGACAACCCCAGGTCTTGGGTCCAGAATCCCACCCAGGTGAGGCTGGGCCAGCTGCTGCCAGTGGTGCAAAGTGGCAGAACCTTAAAAGCAAACAGAAAGAGAACCAAAATAAATCAGCAATCAATTCAGGATCAGCATGGCAGAAGATTCAACTTCATTTATCCAGAAGACCAGAAGATTGGGGCTTCCAAACCTTTAATATTAATTTATGGGTTTAAAACTTCTAGGCTTTAATATTTCTTGGAAGACAAGCTACAAAGCAAAACTGCTTCACCTACTTGTCATCATTTTGAGATCAGTATGAAAAACTGATCTCATAAGCACTTAGGTATAGTCTAGTAGTAAGATGTGCCATATTTGTGCACATGCACAACCTCTCCCCATTTATATTCTTGTCCCCCTAAATTCACACGATTAAGTAGAAGCAGTTAACATTTAACAGTTTATCTGAGCAGCATCACAGAAAGCTCTAAGAGGAACATATACCACATATTTCCGCATTAAGCTCACACTAAGAAAGGTGCTAGAAACATGCTAGCATTTACTACTGTGACAAACAGGAGGACAGCAGTCATACAGATTACACAGCAATTTCAGCTTTCTACTATGTTAGAAAGCCACATCAACTCCAGGCATGTGTAAGCAGATAATACATCTGACCTACGCATCAAGTCTGACAACTTGTATGGTCCCTACCTGAGCCGCTATGCTACAAAGAAGTCAACTACTACACAACTAAATGCTACTGTACCTGTAGCTTCATCCTGGGCAGAAAAGTATTTTGAGTGAGGAAACAGGTGCATTTTACAGAGAAAAGCATGCAATATTTACTGTTCAACAGGAGAAGATGAGTCAGAAACAGCAACGTATCAGATTAAAATGATATACACAGTGAGATGGCCCACCAACACCAAGGCAGGATCAATCTGATTCCTCAAATAGTGATTAAACACAATAGCCCAAGTTCTCCAATCATTGCTGTGCTGTAACATGTGACTTAGAACTATTTTCATTTCTACCAGCTCAAATCAGAGCAGTTTTTGTTGTCCTGTTCCTGTCCCCCTCCAGAAAGCAGAATACTGACTCCCTCAACAAGCTGATGTACAAACCTCTCACCGGTATTCAAAGACCAAGAACGTTAAATACATTGCATGGTATATGTAAAAACCTAAACCACTGTAACAACTAGGGAATGTATGGCTCCTGCACACATTATTTTGCATCTGACAAAACTCCTATGGAATGAGAAAAATTGCCGTTTCACAGTAAGGATATTGCACTAAAGGAAGTTTATTGTAAATAGAAAGTTAACAGGGAAAATGTCCTTCTGTAAAATGACTGGGATGAGCAAGTAGCATTTTAATTAAATCTATCTTGCTTTTTAAAATGTATACTTTTAAGCTCAGAATAACTGGATCTGCTAGATTACTATGGATAACAGTGCTATTTAATTTTTTAAGTCATTTTTTTGAGGGACTAAATACAATTAAGACTGATTCGTACTCTTGAGGCTCAAGAAGTAGAAATAATTACAACCTCAAAGTAAGTAACTAATGAAGAAAACATCCCTATAATTTGCAAAAACTTGTATTTATTCCTGAATTGCCACAAAGGTCCAAGTTTTTTTGCTTCTACATAAAAGAAATACTCCAGAATGTGGAGAAGTGCCAGATATTGTCGAGTCTTAAGAAAAAAGTAGAGCTTTGCAACATGAAAATATCCTTAAAAGTTACAGAAAAAACACCAGAAATCTAAACTTCTTTCTGCACAGTATGCAACTATAAAATCCTGCTGCTAATTAACTTCTATAGGCAAGTACCTGAAGATGTTATCTTTTTCACCTTAAAGCTCACAAAAATGGACACTCAGAAAAACTGCGGAGTAAAGAACTGAATTGACAACATCTTCTATCTCTCCTATGGAAATATAGTCATCTGAGTTTCTCCCCACCTCTGTCATTTTAATATTTATCTCATAAAATGTGTGAAAGGGGGCGTTAACTTTTCCATACACAGAAAACTAACCCTAATGGAGAAAGCAATGCAACAGCTGTCAAAGAAAACAACTGAAGTGCCAAACTGAAGGGGGGAACACAACACCTTGGCCTACAGTCAACCCCAGGCTCCTACTAAGACAGTTTTGTAAATTAAGCTGCCATGAGGAAATGTATGCAACAGTGGGATTGCCAGGCTGAAGTGAGGAGAAATTTAGAAGAAATATATAGTCTGGGAGCCACAGAAAGCCTGGAAATTCATGATGTGTTGCTACTACAACTGCAACAGAGTGAAGGCATAATCAGTCCAAGGTTCTAGTTTTCCTACAGGACACAAGGAATGCTATTTTGTGCTTATGGTACAACAAGTTTCAGATGCACAGTTTAAAAATGAAATCCAAACAAAACAAACCAGACTGTACCTACATCAAGTAAAAACAAGGAATCATTCCATTTTACTATAACAAGGTGGACTTTGTGTTTTTCAGGGGTTATTTTTTGTTTGGTTGCTTTTGCTTGTTTGGGTTTTTTTACAGGTGCAAAAGAAGAAGATTCATTTCTCAGTGCTTCTGTCACTCTGTTTACTGCAGGATTTAAAAGACTGCTTTAAAGGCATAAGAGTCACTAACCTGAAATGATTATAGAACTGATTTTTTCTTTCCCTATGTTATGGCATGAGCACCCTGAAGAAAACAGTAATAAACAACAAAGGCACAACTACTGATAACAGTCAGCAGGTACAGCTAACTATTTTGCCCTAGTAGTTTGAAAGTATCCACGAAGTACAAAAAAAAAAAAAGTTAAATGTCATAAGAAATTCTTGGGAAAGAAACTAAACTACAGTGAGGATCAGAATCATAAACATGTATTTAATAAAAGATAACAAACACTAAACTTATGAATTAGGCAGACAACAACATACTACAAATGAGATGTAAAAATCAAACATGAGAAGTACTTCAAAAGGTACAATCATTTTAAGGAAAAAAATGACCCAGTGAGAACCATGAACAAAACCAGGAAAAAAAACCCAGACAGATAGAAAGATGATAAAGACTTTTAAGAGTTTATTGGAAGAAAAAAGCAGATATAATGGGATGGTGACAGAAATCTCTTACAGTGGTAGCAACCAATAACTGAAACAACAAAGCTGGATCATCTCTTCCCTCATGTGGTACAAGAATTTTTGTGATCATTTAAAACCAGTCATGAAAACAAAGTGTTAATATCTGCTAAATAGTTTGGACTTGTGCGCTATGGCTTTAGCTTCATTTGAATAGATACAGCACATCGCTTTCTTCAGGACACAAGAAGGGTTATTTCTGCTTTTGAATGTGTGTCATGCTAAATGCTCCTTATAGATGAAATAAACTTGTTCTAAAAAGATGAAAAGAAGAACTTTTGCAATTAAAGCACACGTAGACAATGCAGCGTAACCCAGTGTTCTGTTACAGGAAAAGAGAAAGAGAGAAACCAAAGCTAAATCATGTAACTAGCCTATTTGTGAAGTACTATAGGAAAATCGTTTCATTTTGTTTAAAAGCTGAAGGAATTTACTCCAGCAACAACCTAAAAGGACTGAAGAAAGCCAGGCAGACTATACTGTATGTCAGCTCCATTAGACAGATTACAGAAATGAACTGATTTCAGAAATAAAGCTCTAGCTCTGACTACCATCTGTCTATATCTTGCCTTCTTCTGAGAAAATATATGGAGGAAATTTGACTTTAAAAACCTGGTTTCACATATGAAACCAAAGCCATAGAGACTCACGTGTGGCCACTCAAGCAGCCAGTTAAGGTCCAGAGGTAATTTTTAATCACAAAAGTAGTCCTATTAGACCAACTAGACTATTTGAAGTAAGTAAAGGGCTTTCCGGACACAAATCTGGAGAACTGAGACCGGACGAACAAATACTCTTGTTGCTTAGATTTCAGATACTCAACCGCCTTCCTTTTCTAAGTATGAAATGTCAACATTGGGATTTAGGTTGGATGTAAGTCTGCACTGCTGATGCACATCTGGCTTGTAACATTTATTTTACTGCTGTGGCTGGAATTGTTTCCTAACACTTTTAAGGCTTGAGGAAAAACGTAGAGTTAGAAGATTTCAAACCAACAGCGTGGAGTACTGTCTCTAAAGTAAAAAGAATATGTATTGCAAAGATTTCCTGCTTTCTGGTGATGGATAAGAGACCACAAAGAGTCACTAAGAACAACAGATAAAGGCCGAGGCCCTTTGTTATCACCTTCTAGTGGTTTCACAATCTGAAGCTTTTCTGGCAGGTACGAACGACTGCTGATTGACATTCCTGAATATCCAGTGAATTCTGAAAATCTGGAGTGAGTTCCCAGTGACATGATGCTCTCTGTGGGGGTAACAGAACCACTATGGAGTTCACCCTTCTCTGCCAGTTCCCGCAACTTCCTTTCCTGCTCTTCTTCAAAGAACTTCCGCTCTGAGAGGTAATTCTCCCGCCTGAGGGACAGCCTACGAAGGGCAGTCTCTAGGTCACTGGAGCCTGGTGTCCCTGGAGTTCCAGGTTTCTTCAACCTGTCTTCATTTCTAAAACATAAGAGGGGCACACACGCACACAAAAGAAAGAAGGGAGGGAGAAAAACCATTCTTAGAGATGCTTAAAACTTTCAAATAACAGTTTTGTGACATTCACAAATACCTTTAAATTACTATGTCTGGGAACAATTTGCTACTCACCCAGAGACTTCAGTGGCAAACACCAGTATTTTCTTTCGCTTTCATTGTTTTGAATCCTAGCTCTGCCTGAAAACTCCTGGTTGGAAAAGCTTTTTACTTAAGACCTTCCTCCTTAGGAGGAAGGAGATGAGAGATGCCTACTTCTTGTGGGTCTCTTATGGTTATAAAAACTCAAGTAAGCAGGCCACATCTTACAAGGCCAATGCTGCAAGAATGCCATCATGAGTCACAAGAGTATATTATGCTCAAAAATATTAACTGTTTTGAGATATTAAGTAATTTTTACTAGCAAATATACACAGCATAGTATGGAGATATAATGAGGAAGAGACAAGTAGCTAGAAGAGCAAGTTTCTGATTGGTTTCATACACAAGTTTTCATATTAGATAACATATACAGATGCACTTGATAGATTTACTTAGTTATTTTTAGGATCAAAAGAGTTAGCTGTAGCCATGACTTAGATCAGAACTCCTTGGCATTATTTCAAAATGGTGAAAATATAACTAGTTTTAATGGTTGACCCACAGTTGCAAAGACTAAGGGTGGTTCTACATCATCTGATGCTGTAGCATCTTAGAACAGGTGAGAGTTGCCAACACTGATACACATTACTTTCAAAAAGCTTTCCTTTTTAAATAAACTTGAGTGCTCAAGAACTATAGGCACAAAGCAGAGTAACTTTTGGAGATGTAACATCACTGTGTTAACAGCACAAAGACATAAAGAGGAAATTAGAAACACTTTATGTCAGAAACAAAGCAAAAGAAAAGTCCAGTGCTACAGTACTGACCCATTGTCAGAAGATTCTGTCTCTAGGATGATGCTATTGGTCTTGTTGTCTATCATAATGTTAGAGATGTCTCCCCCATAGAAGCTGGACCGTGGAGTGCTGACACAGCTAGAGATGACTGAGTTCATAGCAGAGGACTGGTTAGAGCCTGGGATATTCATCGGTGACGGAGTCATGGATCTCTGCTTGACGACTTGGTTAACATTTCTCACCGTCTCAAAGACCCGCTTCTGATGACTGGTAAGATATACACACAGTTAATAATCACACAGTGCCTTCTTACCTTAACAAGGAACAGAGAAACAGGTAATAGCTTGCTAATTACCCTTCCTATTAACAGCTCCACCAACCACTTTAAAGTTTGTGTAAAATAGTATATATAGACTCCCATACTTGCTACAGTCTGGCCTTTACATTCAATCCATCAAGATAGTATTTCCACCATCCTATAATATTTTGGACAGAACATTTGAGAATTATGTGCATGGACCCTGTCACATGAAAGAGCATTTCAGCACATTAGCTAAAAACACCGTGAAGCCATTGCGAGGAGATGAATTTTTAAAAAACAAAATTGATCGCTATTAAATTCTTAACTATGAACTGGTTAATCCATTCTAAAAGAGAATTTGAATTTCCTTCACTGAGTATCTGTATGCATGCAAGACTTGTCTGCTTTAAATAGTATTTAAAAAAAAAAAAGGCAAAAAAAAAACACAAGCAAGCAGAAATACAATGAACCAAGAGTCTAGAGAAGGGCAGCCAGGGCTGGAAACCTGATTTTCTATCTACTTCTACAGCTCATTCTTTACCACCAGTGTCCTGATATTACAACAAACGTTTGTTCATCTGCTTTAAGATCAGATGAGCCTTCAGCAAAAGTTTCTTGATAAAATAAACTTGCCTTACATCATGCTACAGAAGTGTGAGTGGTGTTTTGGTTTATAGTTCAACAATGGCAGAACACAAGAACAACACACCCCTTCCAGTTTAAAGGTAATGCTGCCAGGGTTTAACAATGCCAGCATGGCTTTATGCTACTTAATTTCATTCAAATTTCTTTCCTTCTTTCCTCCACAAGTGCTCAACAGTTGAAATCTTTGTGTAGGTTCCAAGTCTATAGTTGTGTATCTTTAAGAGGCTGAATGTAAGAGCATCTTAGATAAGACCCCATAAAGGGTCCCATGGAGGTTACAGTTAGTACTGCTGAGCAAACAAACAAAAACTAGAGAAGCTGTGAAACCAATAAAAAGATACCCTTCTTTGGTACATGTATGGCAATACAAAAGACATTCTAAAGAGGTAAACTATCCATAAATTAAGATTATTCTGGAAGGACAAAAGGATCCTGTGGGGTTTTAGCACGATTACGTATTTCTGATCTTACATATTTCTAATCACCAGTTCACTCTGTCAAAGCCTCATTTATAATTCTTGGCCCATGCTCAGAGAAGGTGTAAAGTTTTTTGCAATGTGTCAAGTTTTTTGCAAATATACTTAGAAGATTTCTGGAAAGTGGCTACTGTGCTTTCTCTGACTATTCTTTCACTGCAAACTCTCTCTAACAGGATTAACTTGTTTCAAGCTAACCAGTCCATGCATTGTACAAATAGGTGCCGTACATAAACCTACCACATGCACTGGATTCAGCAAGTCTGATTCTGCAAAGCTGTATCTATCTATAGCTTTCAGACTGTCACAGGTACTTAACTTGTTCCAAACCACTCTCTTGTTTAATTCAAGAGAACTTTAGCACAGGTATAAAAGACATCACAATGTAAGTACCTAACCACTCTGAATCCCTTTCTGCACTTACGTTCACCCTGTAAAAATTGGATTAGATCAGTAATTACCTTGTAACTTTGTTATAACACCTGAAGAAAGAACCTGAGGAACTGAACTCATCCTCTAATCATTAACTGAAGAAACCCAGCATGGTAACATACAAGAAAAAAAATCTTTTCTCATTCTCAGCACTCAAAAATGAGGACATAAAGTTTGTAACACAAGCCAAAATCTATATATAGCCATATTCTTTGGTAGCTTTAGCAAAGAATATAACCACCCCACTAACCAGACTATTTATTTTCCTTTCTATCACTCACACTCTGCCAGAAACTTTCCTTTCTAAATTCCTAGCTCAACTATTTCCCATCTTTTCCTTTCTCATCAAATAATAATTAACTTCAGATATAATCAATCAATTAGGAACTAATTATTTCCAGCCATACGCCAAGTCAGGAGAGTCGGGTTCATCTAAATGCAGTTCTTTCCTCATGGAACCTTCTATCTCTGCTGCCAAAGAATCCTGTTAAAAATAAACAAAAGAAAAACAAATATCATAGTATTAATAGGTTGTCATTGCAGAAAATAATTACTTCATAAAATAATTAAAAACTAATAAGGTATCATTTCAGGAAAAAAAAAGGTTTAAAAATGAAAATTTATTTCAAAGCTGGAATGAATATATTTAAATCACTAACAAATTATGGCTTAGCTTCACACTGCTACAGCATTTATCAACTCAAGACACATCTGTCAAAGATCCTAAAAAACAAATCACAGGCAACAACAGAATTATATACTTCCTCCTTAGGGTTAAAGGTGAGAGGCTATCAATTTTCCAGTGCTGGTCAGAAATTTTACTGCCTAATTTTAGAAAAGGGTCAAACATCCACAAATCTAAATTATCTTTGGTTCCATGATTCAACATTCAAAAATCATTTTTATACAAAACACACAAAGCTATCTCAGCACAAGCATACTTTTTGCAGATTTTAGTTGTATTTGTGCAAGAACCATTTGTACTACTAAATTGGCCTGTGTTCAGTCTCAGAAGGGAACACAAAAAGACAAGCTAAGCCTTTGTTGACAACTTGCTTCTTGAGAGCACAAATATAATCTGTGTTCTTCCTCAACAGTTAAGATGAGACATGGCTAAAGTCAAGGAGCTGCCTGATGACGTTAATGTAACTCAAAAGAAACTTCACTGATATCATTGCCCTCAGAAGTAACAGAATTTTTCTAGAGATATGGAGGCAAGAGAAGTCAGGCACTGAACTTACCCAGACATTCTTAGCCACTCTTTTTTTCTCATTTGGTTGAGGGTGCTGCCATATTCCCCATGCTTTAAATGTACAATGTCATAATCAAATGAAACTAGCTAAATGAAGCTGGTAACACCAGTGACACTGGAATCTACATGTAACCCATTTAAGTGCTCAAGAACTAGAATACATACCATAAATTACTAGAAGGACGCCATGTCCAGAAACCATTAGTTATGTTATTAGGTTACATCTCCAAGGATATTGAAAAAAAACCAGGAAACTCCTACTGAAAATCAGCAACCACAGTACAGGAGATGCATAACAAAGATATACAGAACTGTGTAACAACCTATCAATGCTACCCATGATTCACATTGTAAGCATGGCCAGCTGCAGGTTGTATATAATACTTTAGTAAAAACAAGCAACTGCACCCTTGTTTCAGAACTAGGTATGCAAAACTGATCACTCAGGCATATCCTTTAACACTGCATAAATACACATTTTACTCATGCACATGTCCAGTTTAGCATCCCTGAAGCTGTGCACTCACATTTCCTTTGGTTGGTTGTTTTTTGGTGTGTGCACTGAGTTTTTTTGAATCTGCTTACCATAGGGAAGAGACCAAGCGAGTGGTACCGGCGTGATATGGCATTTGGCATGGTCTTGTTCCTAAGGTTTTTCAGCTCTTCTTGAGCCTCATGAAGCATTTCCATGCACTCTGCATACTTGTCTTCCAGCTCCCGCAACTATAACACACAGAAAACAGTCCAAGGCCTTATGAGTTGCACTATCATCACAAAAAGCCTGCAAATTCTTTTCACACTGGTAGAGTAATGGTGTAGGGAAGAATATCCCAGTTTAAAGGAAAATAACTCCAAAGAGTGTATATCATTGAAAAGAATAAATAACATGGATTAGAAGCAGGCAAAGCTGGGGGAGAGGAACAGCTTGCTCCATTTCCTAACCAAACCTACATGAAGCCACTGTTGAGGAGATACAGAGCTAAAAGTATCTTTAGTCTGATCAGGTATAGTGCCCAGTTACTGCCATGATGATCTCAGTGGCAAACAGCACAGGAAAAGGACAAGACATTTCACAGTGTTCCAACAGACTTAGGAATTTTAAAACCAAGACTTACATACATATATATGCATATAACCTCCAACAGCCTAGGACCATGCCTTATTTGACCTTCTCAGGAAACATGTCTCATGTAATCCTGTCCATAGATGTCTGCATACCCTCATAGCTTTTGAATTCATCAGCCATTTCAGCCAGGTTTGGTAAAACTGTTCAAGTCTGAAATACCACAGTGCCACAAGTTTCATAAAAATAAGCTGCTTGGCTTAGAAACAGAGATTCCGTTAATGTCTTTTCCAGGAAAGGGACAGAGAAGCATAAGCTCAGTCTCTGTGAAGCACCACAGATACAAAAGACTCATCAGCAGGAAAAGTTTCTATGGGCATTCCCAACTTCAACATCAAGTATTTCAAATGCAAGACTCGTATCATAAGGGGATCAAGCTTTATTCATCCAGTTTAATCCATGTGAACGCAGCATCCAGAAGACGGCCAGCAATCCTGGACTGTCTTTGGTTTATTGGCTGAGCAAACACAGTAAGAATGAACTCTTCCATGTTACCTCACTATTCAAAGTAGGCTTAAACTACCAGCCTAGAGAAGTCAACCTCCAAAGGGGTTCCTATATAGCCCATGAGCCTCAGTTTTTCAAAATGTGTGCCAGTTGAAGGAGAAGAGAACAAGAAGGAGAAAGTTTTGAACTTTTGTTCCTTGGTTCCATTTACACAGGCAAAATTATTTAATACTTCTGATCCAGCTTAGACTAAAACACTGACAGTAAAGTGAACAGCCCTTGCCCTACTACTAAATTATTGTAATACTAAGTGATGTACTCACCTCTGCTGTGAGCTGTCTCTGGGCATCTTTAGCTGCTCCCAAATGCTGGACAAGTTCTTCATTTTCAACTGCACACTAAATCATGCCGGAAACGTTAGAAATACTATGATGTTTTATCCTGTGATGTTTGTATCCTATACTACATATGAGTAGGAAAACAGTAATTTTTCTCAAGATCCTCTCTGCAGCAACATTAGTCCACACATTAGTTTAAAAACACTGAAACAACACTTTGAAATGCTAACACAAGAACACCCAGCACCCTGCTAAATGATCCTCCAAGAGCCTAAAACTAAGTATGTGCCCACTGAAATACTTGTATTGACATTATTTTCTTAAAGTCAAAGTTTAGTGTAAAAACTCACATATAATATTTAAAATAAATTTAGCTATTGTATTTGGTATATCACATACATATCTTTTAATAAATTGATGCTTCCAAGTCAAATATGCTAAATATTAAACATCAAACAAGGTCACCCAGATAAGGAGGGTGGAAAGTTTCCTTTAGGCTCTAGTATACAGAGGATTGTAACTTTTCTTCCAGCTACAGTAGCAGCAAATAATAACAGTAGTCTTGCAATTGGGTTCCTTACAGCTTTTGCCTTTTTCTGCAGATCCACTATCTGAGAGAGCAGATGAGTGATTTCTTCCTGCTGCCGGGCAGCATCTTCGGTTTTCTTTGCTAACTCTTCGGAGATATTGGCAATCTGGATGTTTGCATCCCCTTTAAGATAAGTGATTACAATTAACATTACAAACCCAAAAGCAGAAAAGTAAGCAGAAAGACGTTCTTTTGGAACATCACTTGATTCAGCAGAATCCTTCCCCAATGCAAAGCAAGGTATTTTTGAAAAATAGCAGTATGACACATGAAAAAAGAAAGACAAAAAGTGCTCATGTGGCAAAGGAGACTGTACTTTCTCTTAGCAATAACCTTTTCTATGCAAAACTTTTTTTTACACTGAGAAAGATTCAGCTTACAGCCAGAATTTTCTGCTATGAAATTTCAGCCAGAGATTTTCTCCCCACCATGATTGATTTAGGGGAAATAAGTACCACTGAGAAACATGACTGACTTATCTGACTCAGTTGTCTTTTTGGGTTTTTTACAGAACAATTTTGAATGACAATGGAAAAGAAGGATGGACGTACTTAGCTCTTTTACACAGTCATTGACAAGCTGTTGTTCTTTCTCTTCATAAGTAATTGTTTCAGTCTTCAGCTGACAGGCCTGTTCAAGAAATCCACATCAAATATGCTACATTAGCATATATGTTCTTGGCCAGCCTGCTGCTGCATTTCCATTTGCTTCAGAAAGACAAACTTTTCTAACCTCTCCTCCAGGAAGACAGTGAGAAGCTACAGTTTTTGCCTGCCCTCCCTCATGTTCTGGGAAAAGGGGGATGGATGAACATTCAGGAGAGACAATATTGCATGGAGAACCTTGCATCATTATCACCAGATCCCCACTAGATGTCACCTGCATATTTGGTACTTAAAATAGAAGCCCTTAACGTACAAAAGACTAGTATGCAGAGCTTGATCTGGTCACCTGAACAAAGCCAAGTATCATCACTCTGCTAATTAAATGCTTAGTTTAAATAACTGAATTAAATATTGAAGTATTTAAAAACCATTCAGATAGTATTTGAAAAGTGCTGGCACTGCAACTGTGTATCTCACATAAAACCTAACTGCGGCCTCCTTCTCCGCTTTGTCTTTTCCGCTATGATTCTAGGAGCACCAAAAGAAGCATGGCTACACCCAGCTGGTTTTGTCTGGCATCACCTCGGTGGGTCTTTAATCTATTCCCTATGCTGGCAGCATGCACAGACACCCACAGACTGCATCTGTAGAGAAACCACATAGCTCAGAGGTTTCAGATATGGCTCCACCCTGTGCCTCTCTGGCACACACTGCATATTCCTGGGAGGGAAGTCAGTGGTACATGGGGTTCTCCTATCAGCACCTACATCACACTCAAACCATCTATTGCTCTCCTTCCTTGCATGATTTCTCAATGAAACGTATAGCACTCTCCATTACACACTCTCGTCCAAAAATGTGACACTACCCATTCGCAATGGGCCTTGCAGTAGAAAACAGTAATGATACTGTTTTCCTACATTCATTCTCAGACCAAAAGTATTTCTTCTGATACACTCTGCAACCTGTTTGCAAGATGGTAACTTGCTCCCAAAGTTTAGAAGTTGCAGTGAAAATTCACAGATTATAATTAACAGGTTATTCAACTACAAAATGTTATCTCTGACAGAGAGGGAACAGGAATTAAAATTTCAAAGCCAGCACTGTCTGTGAAACAAATAGAATATTGTCAGAAATGAAAGGCAAGAAGAACACATTCAACTTAAAATACTAACAGCTTGACTTGAAACAAAAATTGAAGATATTTCATGCAAATTTAGACTAGCAATTTTTATTTTGACAAACACTGAATTTGTGCCAGAGAGTTCATGCCAGCCTGCAAACTTCAGTTCTCCAGCTAACATCCCCTACTTCTACCAGGTTAGCCCTTTAACACCTGTTTCAAAGTGCAGTTCTGGACTTCAAAACCTGCTTATGCTCCTGCACATTCTTTTGGCAAGGAAACTGCTTTGCATGTAGCTTCATGTATCTTCCACATTTCAGCTTTTGCTTCACTTAGAAGGATAAAGGATGGTGATTAAACAGCTACAAAGAGATGTGTGTCACGTGTGGAATTACATACTCTTAATTAGACTTTCAGCTTTTACTACACATCTCAATACCTGTGTTCTGGTATTTAAATGAACAACTCTATTAAGCAAAACACAAAGGGAGCTATTTCACCTCAGATCTAAGCACAACATTCTCCTCTTCGAGGTCCTTGAGTTTCTTTTGAAGAGAATCCAAATGAAAGTAGTTCTGGACGGAGGAGGAAGATTCATTCCTCTTCAGCCTTGTAATGAAAACAACAGTTTTAACTCATTTTTACCTGTATTATGGCAAATCTTACAGGGAAACAGACTGAAAAGAGCTGCCAAAACCAGTCAGAGTCAAATGCAATACAGCTTTCTTCATGCCAGTACGTTTGCACAGCAAAATACGTGCAGTAATTTTTAAAAGGTACTTATTTATTATTCCCCACACTTCCCATGGAAAAGTTATTCAGCCAAAGCTATGAGAAAGCAAACCACCTTACTACAGGGATCAACCCAATAGCTTCCTGATTAATGCTGGACATGCTTCACCAGAATGCAGCAGTAACTTTGCAAGCAAGGGCAGACAGCCCCTCAGAGCCTGCGATGCTATTCAGGCAGCTAATTGCCTGGAACCACGCTGTAAGCCATGCTGTATTTCCTTGCCTCTGCTCTGAGTTTTTCACACTTTCCTCAGGTCCTTCAAGCACAAAGGTCACACAAGTAGCACATTCTAGCACACTGTGCAAAGCTGTGTGGTGTAGCGCGGTACCGCAAGTGGGACCTGTGTCTGCCTCATCACCTCAATGACCTAGTTCCTGTGAAAATCACAGTGCTGCATCAGCAGCTTCCCTATGTACTTTCCTACCCTGACTTCTGTTGGCACTATAGCCAGCTGGTCCAGTGCAAATCCTTCCAGCTGGTGCCACACACCAAATTCAGAGCCCTATTTATAGTTCCAGCCGACACAGGGACCACTTGACTACTTTTCAAAGCTATCAAATTGTCCAAACTACCCCTGCTTAGTATCAGATAAAGGCTCAGTGTTGTAGATCAATAACTTACGGGGTGGAACAGACAGATTCTGGCTCACTTTCTTCAGCAGCACTGGTATAGAACTGGAGCAGCTCATCTTTCATGGAGAGCTCATGCCGCAACTGAGAAACCTGCACAAAGAAAGGGTGTGCAGATCAGCAAGTTGCTTTCCTAGGCACATTTTTAAGTAAACCCACTTTAAATTACTTAGTTATTCATCTTCCAAGCATATTCCTCAAGACCACAGCAAGAGGACAAGACTGGACTAGACCAGAATCAGTTCCTTTATTTCTTAGAAAGGAGGAAAAAAACATTAAGTGTTGTTTCTTAGAAGTTCAAAAATGCCATGATCCACCACTGCTACAGAAGGTGAAAGAGGAACATGCCTAAGATGAGCAATTCTGATTTGCTATTGCATTAGTCTAGATTCATATCCACAGAAATGTATATATTAAAATCACAGTGCAAGAAATCAATACGGCATAATCAAGACAACATCAGTTTCTTATCCATTTTATGTGATGACTGCCACCATCTAGCTTGGATACAGAAGCTGCAGACCACAGATACAGGAATTTCTTCCTCTCCAAGAGGCTTTAGACAGAATTACTAAAGTGCTTGTTTAGTAAGTTGCCTGTTAAACTGCAGAACACCACCACACAGTGGCAGGCTGCCATTCTGAGGTTGCTGCAATGGTAGAGGGGGCTGTCAGTTTCTGGGTGTAGTTTGAATTTTTGATGACACAGAAACCATGAGTCCAGTGAAGAAGTACCTGGGAGTCCCAGACATCACACATACATGTATCAGAAAGGAACAATACATCGAAACTGGGTGGTTAAGATACCCTGTAATTGTGAGCTCCACAAGCCTAATCTTGGTTAATTCATATTGTGATTCTCCAAGAAAAGGATTAAAAGCCCAATCACACCACAGCACTTACACCACTTCACAGATGCAATTTAAGACATCAATAGCAAAAGATTAATTTTTATTTTGCTTGCATGACTATAAATAGCATATCAGACAGATCTGTTCCCTTCCACTGCAAGGCTTGTCCCTCAATTTTCACTTCCCAATGCACAAAGTGCTGAGAACATTTGTTTTTATTAGACTTCTACATTTTGTATTGAAGGCATATTTATATTTGTAGTTGTTACTGGCAAAAAAATCCAGAGAATATCAATAGAATAGATTTAAGCTGCATTTTAATAAAACAAAAAGCAAACTCAATGCAATAAAGCACTTAAACTGTGCAGAATGTTAAAGCAAACAAGGTAATTTACTAAGTGTCCTGGTTTGAGCCAGGACAGAACCCATCTTCTTTTTAGCAATTTTACTTTTCAGTCAAGTCTCTTCTAAGTGACTGCACTTCCTGAAATTAACAGCAGGTTTTCCAGTCAGTGTCTGCCTCTAGGACTGATAATGCTCAACATGTATAGTTATTGCTGGAGAATGGTTGGCAGACTCTTCTTTATCATCATTCCTGTAGACACAAAGGCCACTGCTTGATTCTGCTAAATTTCTTATGCTTCAGAAACCAAAGGGAGAAACAGTGGTCACACCTGTGACCCTTTTGCGGGAAGTAGCAGATGGGACAAACTGAGCAAATGAAGGATTCCATCCCATACCTGTCATACTCAATATAAAGCTGAAGGATCATGAGGATCAAACTCTTTGTCCACAGCCAGTGATCTGGGAGGACCCAGCTGATTTGTCTGCCTTTGATCCTGATCCGTATATTCCTGAATCTGTGTGTTCCTGCCTCCAGCTCCTGTCTGCTGCTGGCTGCAGTAATCCACGCCCTGCAGCCCTGATGGTATGTGAGCATTATTGGTGATGGCAGCAGCATGATAGTGGTTTTGTACGTAATTTCATTATTTTCTTTTTCATCATTATTGTTTCATTAAAGCTGTATAGTTTAGTTTGCAACCTATAAGTCTCTCTTACTTTCCTTCCCTTCTCTTTCTGGAAAGAGCAAGGGGTTAATAGAGAGCACCTGTCATTCAGTTAATTGCTGGCCCAGGACTAAACCTTGACACTAAGGTTATTCTGTACAATCAGAAGTGCTAAGGTACCAAGTCCTCAGAGACACTGGTTCTCAAATGCAAGGGGCAAAAAACCCCAACCAACACATTTCAGAAAACCATGAAATTAAATCTGTGCATTACTTCTGGGAAGTTCAATTCCCCCATCTCTGGAAGAGCTAAAAAACTGAGCCAAAACCAACTATTTACTTCCAACTATAGCACATAATGGCTCAGCTTCTTTAGGTAGCAAAGATGCAGATACTGTCAGTAGATGGGGACAAAATCATCTCAGCTATTGCTACACATTTTTCTCTATGAATTTAAAAGACTGAGGAAACTATTTTTACTCCTATTTCCAAGCATTCCCGTTTTCCAAAGGAGGGTGAACAGCTGGAAAGAGTGACCTTTTGTAAGAATAGGGCCAGAAGCAATGGACACAAACTGAAATACCAGAGGTTCCCCCTGAACATCAGGAACAACTTTTTTACTGTGAGGGTGACCAAGTACTGGAACAGGCTGCTCAGGGACTCTGTGGAGTCTCCATCCTTGGAGATATTCAAACACTGTCTGTATGTGGTCCTGAGCTATGGGTCTGCTTTAGCAGGGGTATTCAGGCAAGATGACCTCCAGAGGTCACTTACAACCTCAACTATGCTGTGAAATGTGGGGGAAAACCCTCACTTTAGTAGCTTCCAGCAACACTTCCCTTTGACATAGCATTTTGTGGTGCGTTGATCTTGGCCAGTAACTAAAACCCCATGACCCTCACAGGATAGATGAGAGAATCAGAAGAACAAAAGCCAGAAAAACTCATGGGCTGAGATAAAGACAGCTTAGTAAGTAAAGCAAAGTTCTTTGTGCAAACAAAGCAAATTAAAGAATTATTTCTATCAGTAGGCAGATGTTTAGCTACTTTGTGGAAAGCAGAACCTAAGCACATATAACGGTTACTTCTGAAGACAAAACACCATAACCATGGATGTTCCAGCTTCTTCCTCCCTTCCATGAGCTTTTATTGTTGAGCATAACATAAGGTACAGAGTATCTCTTTGGTCAGTTCAGGTCAGCTGTCTCATCTCTGCCCCCTCCCAAAATCTTGCACAGATGGGGGGCACACTGGAACAAAAGAGAGCCTTGATGCTGTGCAACTACATCTCGGCAATAGACAGAACACTGGTTGTTATCAACACTGTTTCAGTCACAAATCCAAAACACAGCATCATACACGCTGCCATGAAGAATACTGGCTCCATCCCAGCCAGATCCAGTACACATTTTCACACTGCGAAAGATAGGATTTGTTTTATCAATATGAAGGGGCACCTCTTCAATGTTTTTGCAAGCCACTGCAACGTAAACACTTCAGAGCAAACAGTACCACCCTACCTCTGCACAACCTATTGCTTCCAAGCAATAGAGACTGTTGACTACAAGAGAAAAGACCCATGAATTGTTACCATGCTCACTTTATCTGTTCAAGCTTTTAATTCACTCCACTGCCCTGAAAGATTCACTTAGAGACAGTTGTATTTGTAACTATTTTACTCAAATATTCACAACTCAGCATTCATGAGAGATCTGAAACCTACTAAAGAAAGATCAACATTAAAAAGTGTCATGACTTTAAAGCCTGATGAGCTCTGCCTTAAAAGCATCCATTTCTGAAGGAATCAAAATGACAGTGTGAAAGATGGGTGTTGATTGAACATATGGCCCAACATGTCAAGCCACCTGGTAAGAAGATTATTTCTGGTGGCCCTTTTTCTAATGTTGCTCCTGAGCCCCTCTAAATAAAAATAGACCTGGCAGAGGCAGCCCATGCCTGTCCTGCACCTTCCTCAATCAATCCTTCTATTCAGGATGTATGGTCCAAGTTCACTGCCCTACCCAGTCAGTATGCACGTGCCTAGCAAATGCCACATTGACCAATGCACAAATAAGCTGGTCTGCCACATGCTGGGACTTGGGCAGCAAACAACAGCACTCCTCTAGGACATAAGAGAGTTAGTTTTCATTGCCAAAAAGGGTAGGCCATGCCAAAGGATTTCATTTCTCTGTGTGTGCTTCACCACCATTTATTTCACAAGTGGGATCCCTCCATCCGTGCTTTATTCATCAACTCATTTCAGACATAATTCAATACCTGACATGCCTGAATAGTTTTATTAACAGCCTTTAAAAAAGTTTTTAATCCACTGCAGTTCATTGCTCTTCCACTCACCCTAGAACTAGGAGATTTCTCTCTTTCTTGCTCAAAGTTATGTATGGACAAGGATCACAAATCAAGGTTGCTGTCCCAGAATAGGGACTAGTCTACAGCTCAGTTAGGAAATCAGCAAAGTCTAGAAAGTCATTTGCAGTACAGATAAAAAGCTCGTAAGCATCCTGTACGGTTCCATCTAAGATACATCCACCAAGCATCTGCCAGTACCTACAGGATCCAACTCCCCACTCAGAGGAATACAGTAAGAGATAGCAACTGTATAAATATTTGATTAAAAATTCAATGGCACATGGAAGACACAAGGTGCTACTTGAAACAATGTTAGTTTTCAGGTATATTTTGCAGATCTGACCAATTCAGAAACACATGCACCACTACAATACATTCTTAACATGTTCCTCAAATGTCTAAAATACTATTACTGCAGTCACTCAGACAAATGTGCAAACTCAGACATGTGCATAGTGCAGCAGGCTACTGACCCACGCTTCAACAGATTCTATCACGGTTTCCTAGAAAGAGATACAGCAAAATCACAAGAAGCTGTAAGATCTTAGCAACCTAGATAGAAAGTAGCAAGTCACAGCCCATAGCCCTTTGCTTCTCACCATAAACCGGTACTTCCTAACATTGACAAATTCATACATACAGAGCACGTTGAATAAAAATTGCCCATCACTTAAAATTTATCCTAAGCCACCTAAACCATGGAAGATTAACACAAGTCCATGAAGTTGTCCCAGGCTGGAAAAGACTGAATGTATATGCATATGATCTCGGTGAGCATGCACTCCTGAGATCTCCATAAATACACAAAGTGATCTACCTTACATGTATGCCTAAAATACACTCAGTTTGAGAAGCAAAGGGGAACACTGCCAGCATTCAAAGGCTGTGTTCTAAGAGCCAAAATTCAACTTAGGTACGAAAAGAAAAGCATTTGCAAAAATGCAATTAATCAGCAGTTAGTGAAGAAGAAACAAGTGAAGTTTGAGAAAGATTCAGGGGAGAAATAAGAAGAGTGAACAGCACATAAAGAAAGTAGAAGGGAAGGAGTGTTTAGTGAGATAATCAAACCAGAGGAGAATTATGCATGTAGCAGGGGAACAAGGACAAAACAGGTACAGGTAAACAGTGGATTTAGTCACTCAAAACAAAAAGAGCAGCTGGTTTCAGAGGAAAATGAAATCTGAGGCAAAGGAAAATTAGTGGCTTGAGGTGGGGTTTTTTCCCCCTGAAAATCACCTGATTTGAGCCAACAGGTCAAATTACTATTTTATGACATTTCTAAAAGTGTACATGCTATAAAAATGGCTGACCAAACTGCTGCAACACAAATTGACCTGCTATGGACAGGATGTCCAACAAATCTAAGAACGGACGCGGTGAAGCTAGAAGGAAAATTCTCCCATCACTGCAGATCCACCACTCAGGCATAAAAATCTTACCTCTTCCCTGATGTGTTCTACTTGCTCCTCTAGAAACTCATTTCTTTCTGTCAGTGATTTATTCTTCTTCAGCAGCGACTGGCCAATTCGAGCAGCTAATTCTAAGTCCCGTTCTTTCTGTGAAGTGTTAAGAAAAGAAAGCTAATTTGAAATTTTGTATTCACCGAAGGATCAGAGGGAGGGTTAGACTGTCATGAAAGGGAAGGAACAAGTACTGAAACAATAAAAAGACTTTTTCCTTTTGTGAGGTTTTGTTTATTTTGCTTTTTGCCAATTTTCTTTTTCTATTCTGCTTATGTTACATTTGCAATATTCAGAAAAGACTGACCCATACAGAATTATTGAACAATACACATGAAAGCACAGCTTCAAGGTCTACAGTAAAACAATGTAAGCGAACCCAGATCTGGTTCTCTACTACAGCTTTGTTTCACAATCTACTAAGGGAAACTATCCTATCACCTTGTTATACCATTTGCAGAATGTAATCACAGAGTTTTAGAGGTTACATTTTAAAGAATCCAGAAGCACAGTAAAAACAGCAAAGAACCTAAGTATTTCAAGGCATTCTTCATTTTCCACTTGCTCCACCTTGAAATAAGTCAATAAGCTGTACAGGAGAGTAAGCTGGTTCCCCCACAATGAGTGTCCAGCTCCTATATTCTTTGTGTACTTCATCCATTAGTGCTTTCACATAAAAACAAATCCTATTCCTTTTGGCAGATGCCATGTTTGTCCCTTTCTTCCCCCTCCTTTACGTGCACAGAATTAGAAATAACCTGTCTAGATGGTTCATCACACTAAACAATAAAAACTAGAAACTTATCCTATTGATTACCTGTTCCTATACATGTCTCAGCTTCTGCAAAGGTTGAGATATGGGGTTGTAATACACATGGGAGCATGATAAAATGCATAAGGCTTTTTTGTCCACTAAGCATTTCTATCTATCATTTTCTTATTCAACTACTACTGATCACTTGGGTTTGAAGAAAATGAATTTTAATAAAAAGGCTTTTGTAGTGGAAAAAAGAAGTTACGTAATAATAAGTAAAAAAAAAAAAAAGGTTATTGATCACTACTGTATCGACAAATAGCATTTTCCAAATGGTTTCTGAATGTCAGGCTTATATTTGCATTTAAAGCTACTGGCATGATCTAGCCATAAAATCTTTCTATAATCTTATGTACAATCTTTCAGAACAATAGGTCCCACAAACTTATCAAAAAGACGTTTTGGTTTATACGTTGAGCCAACTTATTGTTCAGTACTTTGGCTCACCTCATAAATATAAAGCTGGACAAAATACATTGCTGCAGCTTTGAATCTACAGAAGAAAAGCTAAATAGCAGCAAGGTTCCTAACCTCAATGTTGAGGAATTTAAGTGTATTTTCAGGCTCTTTAATTAACTCCCCTAGATTTCCTACACAATTTTTAGCAATTCAAACCTAAATCTCAGTTTAGGGTCAGGCCTCTTATTCACAGTAATAAGGAACTAATTTATTACAGCAATATTTAAGAAAATACAGAAGCCAGACATACTTAATCTATTATTGGAAAGGGATGAGAAAACAAGTTCAGAGAGGGATCTGCTCCTATTCTTACCACATACCTAGGCAGGCCTGGTATCACTCACTTTGCTTAGTTTCAGGGCAATATGCACATGTTTTCAAAAATCTGCACACATGGTGTTTTGAGATATTCTCTTTCTTGTCTTTCCTCCAAAATGCTGCCCCTTTCACCATGCCAACTTTGTAATATGGTCATTTGAAGTTTTCCAATAGGAAGGACAGACAAAGGGTAGCTTTGGGGCTTTGTTTTTCACTTGTGTGTGTGTGAAGGAAGCAGAAGGAGTTACACCCTAGTTTCTGCTAACAGATGTAATCTCTTGTGGTAAATATTGTTTGCAGAACAGAGAAAAGAGCTTCAAGTGCATGTCTGCCTAGGAACAGAGTGATTCAATCAGAAATGACGGCCAGGTAAACCAAAAACTTTACTGAAAGTATTTATTTTATTAAAGGTTCACCTATTACATGTTCCCCCATTTTTCCTTTGTTATCATCTCTTATAAGGAAGTATGCCAGAAGCTTTTAAAATACGGGATTGGCAAATCCTTCTAGCATTGCTCCTCTGAGTGTGATTTCTGGATCTACAGTCATTTGTCTTCATGGACTCAGGGGAGGAAACAGTTTGGCAGAACGCTGCATCATTAATAGAAGGAGCCATGGAAACTAATGCAAGTAAAGTTCAGCCAAACAAGACAAAGGGAACAAGACACAAACAGGTAACAGACTTACTGCAAGTCAACAGATTATTCCAGAAGCCTTTTAGGTAAAGCACCAGTTTTACTTCAAAAAAAGTTGTTCCAGAGTTTGGCTCAAAGCCCAAAAAGAAGACTTTGTACTGTCATCAGATTTGTCAAGCACAGGTGGGAAATGTGAGCATTCCCACACGTGGCATTGCTACTGCAATAAGCAAGAAGTTTAATATGAAGGATTTATTTACACTTAGCCATGAACTAATTCAACTGTAACAGTTTTCACCTAAAGAATTCTTCATAAACATTATGTGGAAAATCACTGTTCAAGCTTACTGCAGAAATGCAACTAATAGCAGCCAAACAATTGATTATGACATTTATTGAACATAAGCATTATAGCTTTACAATTGCTTTCTCCATTTCTTGAGTGCCAAGAATTACAGTAATAGCAATTTACATAACAGCATTAAAAAAAACAATCCCAAACCAAACAAACAAATGACAAAGAAAAAAAGGCTTAGAGTCAAATGGAGTATTAGATATTTTCTAATTTTTTGTCTATATGCTTCTCTGGAAAGTCATCTGAGATGACAATTATGAATACAAGTCTATTTGTGAATTACTTTTTTTTCTCTTTTTAGTTTTAAAAGATAATAAATCTATCAATATTGATACTATTAGCTTTACACGCACTGTGAAAATGTGTCATTTTAAGATTATTCCCCCACCCTCATTTGTTATGACAAATACTTGGCCAAGAGCAAGACAAATGAAGTTAAATGGTCTCAGCTGAGCAATAAGCACAAGTAATGAATCCTTATGACCGAGGTAAACAAATTACTTTTACTTAGAAAGAGTATTTACCTTACCAAACAGTACACACACTCAGAGCACTTATTCCTCCTCATTTGAGGGCAGTCTACCACCAGTCTTGAGTAGAAATTTCTGTACTACTTTCTCATACTGCATATGGGATGTAATACTTGCCTCTTCAAGAAGACGTGTAACAGCATCTATGTCATTGTATGTTTTAGTCATCTGGCCCACTCTTTCAGCACATAAAACTGTGAGGAAATAAAATAACATTATTCATACTGGTAGTATTATTAGGGGAGAAGTATCCTTAAAAAGAGTTTAGGACTGCATAAGTTTTCATCTTAAAACTACTTATGTAAACTTTTGCATAAGTATACAAAAAAAAGTTTTTTAAAACATCTCAAAAAAAAAATCAAAGCTTGAAATTGAACTGAGTGTTTCTCTTTTGTAATGAGTACTTTCTTCTGTCAGTGGCAGAACAAAGTCTTACAATGTTAAAACTTACCCCTCTGAAGAGGAATGTCTTGGGTTTATTAGAAAAAAAAATCAAAAGGAAGTGAAAACAGATGTTCTTAGATACATAATTAGGATTTTATCATGTCATCTAGTCATTGCATTATGTGTAGCAGAATTACTCCATGAATAAGCAACTCCGATACTGTTAGTGACACTGTTGAACACAAAGACACTTAGTTAAGAACTGGGTTCTATGGTATGAGACACCAAAGTAAATACAAAATGTAAGCAAAATAATAAACTATTTTTATAATGCCCAGACCACAGAATGGTGTCCACAGTATCACTCATAAAAATATTTACTTAGACTGGATGAGATGATTAATCACTAAGGTGGAACCAGGAGTTTTGCTAGACTGAAGAAAGTATGAGGAAGTTTTGTCTACTACAACACAGGTGATCTTTTGAGAAGCTACACTAACTTATCTAGAAGTCTGCAAGTTTTCTAAAAATCCACCACTAATCAGAGGAAACAACAGCACTTTCTGCTCTACCCTTATATTCTCTCTCTTTTCTCCCCCCCTGCCCCCAGCTATACATACTCCTCAAACCCCTGGAAAAAAAAGGGATTGATAATGAAGTTAAGTTGAACATACAGGCTACTGGTTATCAGGCTGCCATAGCAGAAATTGTTTGTCAGGGGATTTACCCTTGACAATGTCAGTTAAAGCTCAGTCTGACAGATTGGCTAATGTTGCTCTAGGGCACATTAAGGGGGGGGGAGGGAGGCACAGAAGAGACAGATAAGGCCTAATAAGATTAAAACAATACTACAGTAACATTGCCAGGAAACAGTCTATCACCCTAAGGAAACAATACTACCCCAAATTATAAATATACTGCCTACATATACATAAATAGATAGTTGATTACCACTAGGGTACAGTAGTAATATATCAAGCGCAACAGTACATAGGTAAACGTTGGAGAGTTCCACACCTGAACACCAGGAAGTTGCTTAAACTACAGCAAGAAGAACTATTTGTTTCTGTTTGTTTTTCTGTTCCTTAAATCCTATTTAAGATATTAGGAAGAAGTTCTTTACTATGAGGGTGGTGAAACACTGGAACAGGTTGCCCAGTGAGGCTGTGGAGGCCCCATCCCTGGAGTCATTCAGGGTCAGGCTTGATGCAGCTCTGAGCAAACTGATCTAGTTAAAGATGTCTCTGCTCACTGAAGGGGGGTTGGACTAGATGACCTTTAAAGGTCCCTTCCAACCCAATGCATTCTATGATTCTATTTTTGAGGATCAAATCCTAAAAACATTTACAATATTTAGTGACATAGGTAATGCCAGTGAACTCCAGAGAATGCTGCTCAAAAATATTAAAAAGATAATTACACTTATCCAAATAATTAAGTCTGAAAGTGGTAAGAGTAAAAAGTTTACGCTTCAAAATACTAATTAGACAAAAATTACACAGCACTATAAAGCACATGCAAAAATACACTGCATTGTTAAAATACAAGCTGTATCAGCCAGAACCAGACTAATCAGGATTCCACAGGAAAAAAAAAAATAAAAAATTAAGTAACTTGCAAATAATATCAGCTATAGTAAACAAAGAGACTAAATAGATTCCCACAAAAACTTCACATAGAGACAGACAGTGTCACATCCAGAGGACTATTCACAATATAAGAATTGCCACTGCCATATATAAAAAATTTTAGGCAAAGTAAGTTCATAAGTCATGCAATAAAATGTCTATCAGAAACCCTGACGCCAGCAGTTTATTTTCCAAAACAACTGTACACTAAATTGTTCCCTTGGTTACAACATTCCCTTGCTACTATAAAATAATGCTTGAGATTGTTATTAGCAAGCTAAGTTTAACTCCGTACCTAGCACTAATAATCACCACTGATTATGATTATGACGATGGCAACCTCACACCATCCCAATTCAGATGAATATATAACCTTCCTAACATCCAACTCGATAAAAGGACAGTGCTCCCACAGTCATAATAAAGTCACTCAGCTGGAGAAACAGTGATAAAGTTGATTCCTGTGGCTGCTCACTCGGCTGTTGGTTCAGAACTTGCCTTTTAATCTTTAACGTGGCAGGGTAATGCCATACCACTATTACAACAGCCTTATGACTAGCAAAGAAGTAGTGACCTGGTCACCAATAATAGCTTTTATATCTCAAAACTTCCACCGAAGTTCCATTGGTCACAGTTACAACAGAGGTCTTCATATACTACTCTGCCAACATGGAAGGGTTTCAAAGCAGAAATGATATGCATCCCCTTCAATGTCCATGTGGAAACCGCATATAACAACACCCCTCATCCAGCCAACCATCTCCTATCAGCACTCAACATGGAACACAGTGGAAGTACAGAGCAATGCCCTAAAAGGAAGGTTTTTCTTTTGGAAGGAGGGCAAACTTCCAAGAGGTGTTGCTCTCCATCCCTCAGAAAACAAGGCTTGCAGGGAAGAGAAGGTGAAAAGTGAGGACAGAGAAAGCAATTCACCAGAAGCATTTAAAAAACTCAAAACAGCATCTAAGTATCTAGTTAGTCACTCTCCACAGATTACAAGATAACATTTGCCAATTGCTAGTGCAGTGATTTTTATTTCTGTAGTGTCCAAAAAGACTACCAAGTGAAAAAGACACACCATACTGAATAATAATTTTCAGCTCTGATCAGTGAAGGGGTGGTGGGGAGAGGGGGAGACACACAAAAACCAAACCAAAACCTAAAAACCAGACCAAAACCCAATAACTCCACAAAGCATGTGGATTCCGCATGGCAGGTTTCCAGCATGCTGGAGTTTCTGATGAGTACAAGAGCCTGATAATGCAACCATAAAGATAAAACAAGAGCAAATGAAGGACAACACTCTGGAACACAAAACCTACAGTGCCAATTCACTGACCTCTTTTTGCTCACTTGAAAATCAGTAGTATTTTTGCTTGAGGGTGATAGAAAGCACAGCATATAAATGCATGCATGCAAACATCCAAATCAAAATACACTTTGCACCTCTCGGTCTATGGAGGATATATATATAAAGCTTAAAAAAATACATGTCTGCAGCAAGTGGAGGAATCTTAGAATTCCAGGAACAGTTAGAAAATGCATTTTGGTAACAGCATTGAAATGAGTGCTTCTGATCCAAAACAGGAACAGAGAAAGCTTCTATCACATTGCCATGACAGCAGTAAATTCATGCTACTGGGGACATATTTGCAGTTCCAAGTATTTGGCTTTTTTAAGTCAAACACACAAACGGACAAATGCTACACAGATCAAGTACTTCCTCTGTTTTCAAGTACCAAGTATCATTTTCACACCCTCTTTAAAGCTTGCAAATTTACAGGTACCCACATTCTTGTGCTTCTCAATGTGAGTACAGCTGAAAGGATGTACTCTGCACTTATTTCTCATAATCTATTTAATGCAGCATCTGACTGGAAGCCTCTTTCCAGCTCTGAGCTCCACATTGACTAAAGCACTTAATGCCAAGCTGAAGATGCTCAGGGAGAAGAGAAGAAAGTATGAACCTCCCTGTATTGCCTCCTGAAAGTCACACAGCCATCTAGCATGCTGCTTAGAGGAAAAGCATGCTTCCAGCAACAAGAAGTCATGGAAGCGAAGGAGAGCAAGAATACCATTGGGAGCTGCTGCAATGAGCCACCACTCACCCACAAAACAGGGGATTCAGGCAGAATTTAAAAAGAAGAAAATATAAAAATCACAGGAGCCAGCAGCCACAGGTGTCCCCAGTCCCTGCTCCCTGCACCCCTCCTTGAGGCACAGTCCCTTTTTGTTTTTGAGACCTATCAATCAGTAAGAAATTAAAGAACTAAAAGGGAGCAGCCATTGCTGAAGAAGAAATTCCAGCTCCCACTGCTTCTCTTTCCATCTATTTCCAACTACTGGGAAATGGATGGGGATAAGATGGTTCAGTTAAGTTTCACTTTTTAGGCAGATAATCCTGACCTGTATAATTATAGAGTCTATGAGGGAAGGTTAGACTAGTGCATGGGGATTTCCCTACTACCAAAATTTATTCCCTCAGAAACTACATAAGGATAAGGGAGCACTGTTCAGGGAGCACGGATCTTTAGCAACTTTAATACTGATGCATTTTATTGGCAAGGCGGCAGCAGGGGACAAACTTACTGCTTTATTTCATAACAGTTCCCTGCCTAAACCCTTTACCTATGGCAAGGCCTACTACATTCTTAATCAGTCATGAGAAGTCCTGCTTCACAGATTGTGTGTCCCTCCTCTCTGCCCAGAGCTATCTCCAAAAACTGAGGATACAATGGCAAATTCTTCTCATCCTAAATGTTGTGCGTGGAGATGTACAGAACAGATGTGGTATCACCGACTGACCAGTCGCATTCCTTACTGCCAGATACCACTTGGCAAACATTAGCAACCAGAGGCCCTGGGAGACTCAGACTACTCAGCTCATATTGGTTTAATTTCTGAAAAGCTATTTTCCCAATCCAAGGATAAAGCACTTGCTAGAAATCACAGCTTTGGTTCTAGAGCCATTAAAAGTTGTACTCTGGCACTGGTTACTGCAAGCACTGCAAGCATGTAAGGAATTCTGGAACTCTGACACATTACCTATATTCCTTCTCAAATCAACTCAGGAAAACTATGCCTAAAATGTGCCATCAGCTTTGTTACTGACCCAAACCAGAAAGATTTCACGTTTAAAGGTAAACATGTTAGCTTCTCCTCCACTAAAGAGGAGTTTTGGCAGCCCTGGCTAAACTGGGGCAGAGGCTTTAGGTTGTCACATTTGAGACAGCCTAGAGAGAACACGTTCATCTAAAGAGCTTAAAAATGTTGAGAGGCTACTTCCACAGGAGCCTGAAAAATGTGCTTCTGAGGCATGACTTGCCAGAAGTCCAAATGTTAACATCACACGCCAGCAGTTCCTCTAGCCTCCCCCACACTACCCAGGCAGGCTGGTCCTTCCAGAAGGCAGATGGGGAGTTCAGCAGGTGGTTGCGACCCTGGTCAGAGGGATAAAGAGCAGTCACAGCCCACCAACTGCTCCACAACTGTTGTGTCACACGGTGTATGAGCTCCATGGAAGAGTCTGGAAAAACACAGTGTTGTGAGTGGTCTCTGTCAACAAGTACAAATTAGTGCAGTGAAAAATAACTACCATAAGTTTGACAGACAATGCCAATAGATTTTTTCTTATTCTTTAAAATTGTTGCAGCTTAGCTTACTGTGATTTCAGTGGTGCCATTACCAATTCTTCTAGAAGAGATTTTATCTTGCCATTTCAGCTGTGGTTTAAAGGGTGGTTTTTTACTACCATTTCTCTCATACAGTATTAAAATACCTTAGTAAATCCAACATTAAAGCCTCACATAAAAACTTACATTATTACTTAATTTCAGCTTTGGGAAAAACCTCTGCTGTTAGTTTTTCTCTAAAGCTTAATGCCTAAATACTCAGGTTGACAGCCATTCTAAAGCACTTCCTCAAGTCAGGGCAGGAACTGCAACACATTTTCTTGTGGTGAATAAAGAATCATTTCAACAAGACTGTCACACGCTTATTCCTTCTACTAGTGTAGACACAGATCAAATGTGGTTAACTTGGAAAACACAAAAAAGAGAAAGACTAAGGAGATAAGGAACAACACCTGGAATGAACCTTCTCCGTGTTTGGACCCCACAACTTAACATCACCCTAGGGCATACACCATTTACTGATCAGCTTGGTAGCCCTTCTGTTAATAGTAAAATCTTTCTTCCAGGATTTTTCAATTGCTAGCCACTGAATTACTGTCTTGACATTCCCCTCCAACCATTTCTTATCAAGAACTATCTGGACACTGCAGTCCTTGCAACTAATAGCTGGTCGTAGGGCTTAAACGAGGATCTAGACTGTAAATCTTTAAAAAAATCCTAAAAGGAAGTTACAAGACTATATTAAAAGCTATGTATTGTCAGCTGTCTCCCTCTCTAGAATACAGAATCTTTTCTTATTCCAACTTTGAGAGGGATGACTGTGCCAAAGTTCAAGAATTACTAGTCTAAGTTTTCTTTGCTTTAGCATTTAAACATTCCAGAACCATGTATGGCCTCCATTCTAGTCATTGTCTTTGTAAGATAAAACAGGTATGATAAATTTTCTGTTAAGTCAGACCCTGGGAGTGCCTGAACTTGAAATTTTAACAGTGATCAAAATACTTTTTAAATAAACTTGGGCTAGATTCCTAGCCTGCATTTACCCAGTAGTTTATGTAAGGATTTTTAATCTAACTGTTCTATTAGTAAACTGAAATAGTAATGAATGAATTCCACCACAGGTCCTAAACAGGTAATAGCCTTTTCCAGGCCTACATGAAAAAGTTAGAATTCAAACACAGCCAAGTTTCAGAATTAGTTGACCCAACAAATCACTAATCAAAGAAAACTGACAGACTGTCCTTTCACAGCTCAGGGTTTTTTAATCAACAAAACCACAATCAACGTATATCTCTGCACAAAGTTTCACTGTAGTAACTGAATGACCAGCAAATCAAGTAAGGAGTAAATATGTTGCTGTCAGACACATTTACTACTCTCCAAAGCAACGCACTGACTCTAGGACTGTTCTGCCTAGGTATCTATGAAGGTTCTTCTTACATCCATCACGAGAACCAATTCTGTAACGCTGCCAAGACTGATGCTAATTTGTGACAGAGGCCTTAGAAACAGGACTGAGGGCAGTCACAGGATCTAAACGTCAGGACACAGAAAAACCTCACTACAACAAAATGACTACAGAAACTAGGGAGTACAAAGATACATCAAAATACTGTAGATCATTTTTGTGCATCTTTATCCTAGTACACTAAATTACCTGAATGAATAGGTGGAGAAGGCATGTTTAAAGGGCATTTCAAATACATACTGAGCTTTTGAGGGGAATGTACTGTAGAAAGAAAAGGCTAAACTCAACAAGAACAGTTTCAGACTGTACTTAGAACTGCATGAAAAGTAGAGTCAGCAGGAAAAGTAAGAATAGCATGATGTATGTTTCAGCAACGATTTAATTGTTTTAAAAAATAGGGATCAAACATAAAACAATGTCAGCTGGCCTCTCTTGGTAAGTTTTGTCCTGACTCCAACCCTCAGTATTAAAATTTCCTTTTCCCAATATTCTCCCAAGCACCTTTCTATTTTGCACAAACACACAAGTTAGCTTCCTCATTTCCTACAACAGGAGAGATGGATAGCTGATTAACTGAGTAGGAACGAAATTCAGGTGGAATATTTGATTCCTTGGAAGCAGCTCTTGAATGGGTATACTCTCTGTACAGCAGGTACATAAGAGGATTTTCAATGTCCATAGGTTCACATTCCCACCCTGACAGGCCAGTTGCCTGCAATACTGCAGATGACCATTATTTCCACAAGGTATGACAAAATTTTGGGGTTGTTTGTTTTGTTGAAAGGTTAAATCACAAACCCACAACTTGGGTTATTTCTATCTATGTGCTTTCAAAAGTTGATGGAAAAGTATAAAATTGTTGTTCATTTTTAAAAGAACCTGTGGGGATTGACAACGTAACAGACACAGTCTCATAATATATATACGAGCTGTACAGATAAAAAATGTACTAAATTTCCAAAGAAAGATAATTTCCCAAATCCAGTCTCATTATAAAAAAGGCATTGTTTAGTCTACATCTGTTGGTCATGTATTTCTTCCTTAAAGAAGTGTATATAAATTAAGATTAATCCTATTCATTTAATAGTATTTTCTTCATATTTCACCCGAATATACTGGCTACCCATTAAAAACATTGTAAACTTTAGTAATTTAAATCCACACACACCACTCAAATCACTTACATAATGCCTTGTGCTACTACCACAGAAGTTTAAAACCAAAAGGTGAAAAGTACCTTCTTCCAAGATATCAAGGCTCTGCCTGCTAAATTGGACTTCTCTCTTACTTTCCTCTTTGAAGTCATATTCAAAGCTTTCTTCTTCATTTACTGACATTGCTGAAGTTATCCCAGATAGATCCAATATGGTGCCTTAGTCTCACAGGAGATGGGAAGTCATTGCCTTGGAAGCTGTATTTTTGGGGAGAGCAAAGTGAGGTCTCCACAAAGCCGGATACCATCTTTCCTCACTCACATGCTCAGCCAGGGAGCTCATGAGCGACTGAGTATTTGTCCTTAGCACAACAGCTTTGTGTTGTACAGATGGGGTGGAGGAGGGAAGAGACCATCTGTCTAATAATTACTAGAAGATTTATGTTGTTCCTCAAACCACCTCTGAGGGCAGCCAGTTTTAGCTCAACAGTTCCACTAGCATATTTCAGACCAAGTAAGAAGGCTGAAAGCCCCCTCCCCCTGGCACTCCTCACGTCAACAAGGTTCTCTCTCCTCTGCCCCTGCTCCTACAGGTGAAGTGGTAGCTTCCCACAAGTGTCTCGGCGACACGGAAGTCTGACCCAGCCTCTGATTGTCACACCTGGCAAAGGGTGTGCACCTTCACTGAGTTAAATCACCTCTGGAGTTGCCTAATGCTGCAAGTAACAGATTTCAGAGGAGGACTGAACAGACGGAGCCTGTACACATGCACACACTAATCCCACCCAGAGGAGGGATCATGAAAGCTGCAGCTCTTGTATAGCATGATCTGAGTGCAGCATCCTCCACACACTGAAACCACTGCATGGGGAACTGGGCTGAGGGGAAGGGAGCAGTTGTTTGGGGTTTTTCATTGCTTTTACAAAAAAAGATTATGCTTGTAAGAAGCACTTAACTAACATACCATTGTCAAATGTTTTCTACAGTCACCTTTTTTCTTCTGTCTGCTATAGAAAACAAAATACCTCTAGTCCACACTCTGTTCAACAACAAGCAAACTCCTTGTGCTCAGACCTCTTGGTTTCCAACAGGTTGTGTTTGCTAAACCTCACTACACACATACAGCAGGTTAGCTTTCTTATTTAACTTTTTGCAAGTATAGATGTTTAATGTTTGCCAGGTTGCCTCCCTTACTTTCCACGGCAAATAGGTGCTCTTTGTTGCCTACAGAAAGCATTTCTATCTGCAACACAAGGCAAAGCAGTTGCAGGCAATGTGGGGACAATGGAAGGCAAAGGCAGCTCATCACCCTCTGAGGGGACAGAACTGCTAAGGATCGAGACTGACAAACACTAAAAGCCAGCAGAATGTAACACAGGATCATGTAGGAACAATTTCTCTCATGGTGTGGAAGTATGAGGTAGTATGAGATGGGAAGGAACTAATTTTATACAATCATGATGAATTATTCTGTTTCAAGTTTTAAACTCTTGATATTTATATACAAAGTAACACTGTTTATATAAACAATAGCCAAAGGATATGAAATCTACACAAATGCTTCCTGAGGAAAGGAACACTCATTTCTGAACAGAGATCACACTACTCAAACTTATACACTTGGCTTCAGAGTGCCAAAATTTACTGCAATGTTCAGTAGCAGCAACATCCTCAAGAGCACTGTTGGGGAAAATATAGTATCATCTCTTTCTCCCCATATCATGACATTAAAAAATGTAACTAACAATAACGTAACAGGGATTACTTCTAGGTTCTGATTCCTTAGAGCTTTTCTGTGTCTTCATTTCTCTCCTGCAACAGTGAATCAAACTCTTGAAAAACAATTAAAAAATCAGACAGTAAGAGTTTTTAAGTACTTGTTTGCCATCCAGAAATTTACCACATTTCAGTAATAGCTAGGAGAATGGAGAGTAACCTAAAAAATACAAAATACATCATTGTAAAAGACTGTAAGATGCACCTTTTAAAGCTTAGGGACCAAAAAGTCCATTCCTGCGAACCTTGTTCACATACTATGGTTTTAGTATTTGTGACAAGTATTCAACTTTATAAGCTAGTTGGTTAGCTATAGGAGAGCAGGGCAGTGGGCGACACAATGAAAACACTCATGTTACTGCCCAATATACATGACAATACTATAAGGTGATTAAATGAATCTTTCTGCCAGCTGACTGAACCATGACTCATGTCAACTCATGCCACACAGAAGGACATTACATGCAAAAGCTGAAAGGTAAGTGTTGCAATGACTACTTTCATATCTGCATATGATAAAACCTGATGCAAATTCATAATGGGTGGGGAAGGAACGCGTCCCACACCCTCACACTATCCACTCATTTTTAGTGTATTCTGCATTAAGCACTTTTACTAGTGCAGGAGAAGTTACTTGCTACAGAATAAGAGACAGGTTTCCAACAACAGCAAAAAATAGATTAAATGTATATGGATCTGAAAATAAACATTCTAATCAGGAAAGATTCAAAACAGATTTGTAATATTTCCCATAAACACGTACTCAGGGACTTAAAGAACATACCAGATGAAGCATTCATTTTTATGGGTTGCCACTGCAAGGTGAATTTGGCATATTTGCTACAACCACCACCCTGAACTAGCAGCTAAAGACATTTAACTCCTTTCAGGAAGCTTGCTAAGTGAGTTCCACAGACTCACATTCCTCATGCAATGCTTGCATTAAGGCACAGACCTGCCTTCAGCAACATTGCAATCAAGCAGGAAACACACAAACTAGGGAGCTAGTTTGTAGAAGGGTGAGGCTGGACACAATACAAACAAACCCTCCTATCCTGACTCACTATTTCCAAGGAACTCCAGTGTATTCAAATAGTTTTAACTCTCCCTTATCAATAAAAATATCTAGACTTTTGCACAATTGACCACATTAATTTTGACTAAGAGTAACAATGCTGCATTTAGAACAAAGAGATTCTCTGTAAGCAACCAAGCCCTAAAAATAGCAGCTGAAACAGCAGCATCAGGATTTAAAAAACATTGGAAGGAATGTGGGTGTTTTGGGGTGCCTTTTTCAGAAATGGGGAATAAACTGGTCATTGAACATATTATTTCTTTTGAGGTGTACACAAACAAAATTAGATTGTTCAAATGTTTATGGGTTTTGCACGTTTCCCACTCTTTCAAAATCTCTCCCAAATTATTTTCTGTCACTCAGCCAAAAGGAGGTCACATTACTTTTGCAGAAAGTGAAAGAAATAGGAAAATGTTTATCTGGAAATACAGCAGCTGATCAGAATAATGAGGAAAAATACCTCTATACTGAAAAGTAAGCCACGTAAAGACAACATACAAGTAAAAGTAGCTTAGGTCTGAGTGGATAAAGAATAGGGAGCCAATGGAGGAATACAGAAAAAGAAGTGACGTGGTAGAAAGCAGAAAACCAGGAAAATGTTCTCAATGATTGCATGAATATAATCAAGGTTCAAATATAGTTACCAAGTACAGAGATAAAGGACAGAAAGCAAAACAAGAACAACATGAATTATAATTTTAGCTGGATACCTATAGCGCGAGGGCTGTTTCAGAGATCGCACGCCACAGACACTTGGAAGACCTCATAGATTTAAGATGGCATACCCACAGGCAGCACCCACTTGATATCCAGAATAACAGAAGGGTTACTCCCTCCATGGGGATGGAGACAAAAGGGGGTAATGTATGAGGGAGGCAATGACTCTTCATAAATGCCCAACCATCAGCAAGGCTCCTACTGTAAGGGAGAAGGTGTCAAGGGAAGTATAAATTTAAGTATAAAGGTGGACTGTGCCATCTACAGAGCTGGCAGATGTGTGTTTGTGAGATAATCTAGTAACTAAGGTGCACAGAAAAGAAACACAGAACTCTTAAGAGATGCAGCAGGGGATGCAAGTTTTTTTTGTTTTGGTTTTGGTTTTTTTTTAAAGGAAAAAAAAAAAGAAAAAGAGAAAACCAAGTCTCACTTCTGCAAAGCCAACATAATATAAGCATGGCAAGGATAAGTAATCATGCTTAAATTTGCTGAGAGGTCAAGGGGAACAGGCATTAACATTGTTAATTATTGTTCAGCTAAAAAGAAAGTCAAGGACTTTGCTGATAATCACTTCAGTGGAGTGGAAAATAGAACAGAAGAGTGGAGCTTCAAACTGCAAACAGAACAAGATATGAAAACATTTCAATGTGACCAAGAGGAAAATAGAGGTAGGAGGTGAAAGCTATAGAAAAGAGCAAAAGCAGGATAAGGGGTACTGGAATGACTAAGAGAATGAAATTGTTGCTCAGGCAAACATAAAAGACATTAGAAGCTTTGGCACATGTGACAAACAGGGCACGTAGTCTAAGTGGCAGGGGAAAAAAAGGATAAGACTTTTCTCCACAAGAAATTGCTGAAACTCATGGACAAAAAAGGGAGGGAAGAGCCACTTGCACATATACAAAGTCTTCTGGAATTGTAGGCAATGAACTCTCAGGCATTAGCATGGAGTTGTTCAGCTAGAAACAAACCACAAGGAAAGCAATTTGATCCAAGGTCAACCTGGATTTCTCAGAAAGCATTGCTCATGGAAAGGATGAAAAATTCTGGTCTAACAAAGAGATGGAGGGAGAAGGCTATTCATAAAGATTTCTATGGGTATTTCCTTGAGCAACCTGGTCTAGCTGAAGACATCCCTGCTCATGCAGGGGGGTTGGAACTAAATGATCTTTAAGGTCCCTTCCAACCCAAATCATACTACGATGCTTACCTGTTTATTTAGTTGTTTGGGAGTTTGGGGAGGAGGGGGGTTGCATTTTTTTTCCCCACTTGTGTGCATTTTTTCAAGAATCTATTTGTTTGTCTCTAAAAAAAGCTCAGAGTAACTGAGACTTTGATACTGCTACCTTGTACAGTAAGAATCTGCAAAAGTTTCACCTTTTCCTCTTCTCACAGTTCTGTCAATCTAAAAATCTGCTATGAAAATAACTACTTTCCCACTCACAAATACATTTCTTTAATACCAAATAAGGTGACAACTGTTACTCATACAATATTAAACTTTAAAATGTATCTAACAAGCACAGTGTAACAGTTCTCATTCTTAGAAGTTTTGATTTATTGTAACGTTAGTTACACCAGTGTTAGTGAACACTGGTGATTCAATCTTCAGATAAATAGTGTGACAATTATCTAATTCCATCTACTCCTACCAAAAAATAAACTCTGTAAAGGATTTTTGTAAAGTGATTAATTCATTATTCCAACCCTTTGAAGTCTTTTGTAAAGATCAGTAAATTCTAAATTTTGAGCATTTGTTCATTTGCTTTAGCAAAGTATTAGAAAATATTTACCATCACCAAATGCAAGTTGAAAATGTCACTACAATGTCGGTCTATACAGAAGTTAATTGAACTTGAGGTAAAAGTGAGAGTCACTTCTTTACCTATTAAGTTAAATAACAGCATTAAAACTTTATATCTTGGTATGATTTTGGAGCGTTTGTCCCTGGAAGAAACCACATACTGCAAAAATAATGATTTTTAAAAGTAAAACAAATAAAGTCACACCTTTTAAAGTTGAAATTGCGAGTCCCAGCAGCTTTGACAATGAATGTATATGAAAAATTTAATCCAAAAAATAATTCTGCAGGATACTATTTTGTGAAGTTTTCTATTAGTTCCAATGTACTGCCAACTCTCCAATGCTACATTTTCCAAAAAGAGTGAGCTGAGTAGGATTCACAATTGAATGTACACATACATCTGAGTTCCAGAGAGTCCATGTAAAGCAGAGAAATGAGCTCTCTAACTACATTTCATCTTATCTTAAAATAGATAATCAAAGCAGGCCAGCTGAGCTTCAACTGCCTATCACCCTCTATTGAATATAAAAAACATCTCAGGCAAATGACTGTGGTATCGACAAATACATGGTAGAACAATCAAACACCAAGAGACAGGCAGGTCTTATATTATGCTATTCTGCCCTAGATTTTTTAAAATGCTCCATTTTCTGTTGTATTTTAAAGATGCGTTTTGTGTCTCACTACAATCAGAATGCCTTTCTCTATCAACAGGAAATGTCAATACTATTTTTAAACCAAATTAGTTTGTCAGTATCAAAAGACCAAAGACTATGCCTTCCACCACACCTCTCAAAGCCTTCTTTCTTGCTCACTTGGAACTGGAGAAGCAAAAGAAAGCTAGCCCTCATAAAATTACATTAAAACTTACGAGACTACCATTTATGTGAGATGCCAAGAGTGACAGCACTATCCTTTCATCATGTAAAAAGTAATATTTTAATATTAAATTAAAGAAATTAATAAAGCATTGTGCCTTACCTACAGGAGAGATTTTCCCATCAGACTTTAAGCCCTGCTGTCTTTGGGGAGAACTCCCCCAGGACTTCCAGCAGTCAGCCAGCACATACTCTTCCTGACTCTAGATCCCAGCTTGTGGAAGAAGTATACTGGAAGGATGCTCAGCACTCACAAGAAAACTTGTAAGCCCAGAATCAGACCAACAACTACAGTGCTCCCGACGCCCTGATCCCACAAGGTATTTAAATACTTGCCCAACACCTGTTGCTTATTCCAGTACTGTAGAATTCCCAGAGCTTTTCCAGTGAAGTACACACCTTAAGACTGAACTGATGAACAGATGAGCTCTTAGCTCAGATCCTTCAGGCATGGCACACTTCCACCTAACAACACTTTGACCAGATAGACAAAGGACCATAAAAAAGAACAATAAAGAGAAGACTACCTGTATTTAACCCAGAGGGGGGACAGCTACAGCTTTTAATGACAGTACTACTGTTCTATTTTTTAAGCTCCTAAATCGAGGCCAACTCCGCCTGTTACATCATACGGATTAATCAGATGCTGTAGTATTTACTAGGGTTAAACTTAGAGGATAAAGGTTATGTAATGGATTCAGTCCAACTTAAGTGGTTAGATCTTTCCAATAAATATGCACCTTTCCTCTTTGAACATCTGGACCAAAATAATCAATTAAATATAACAGAAATTAAGTTTAACAAGCTTCTAAAATTGCATTCCGTTTTGAAATCTAGTACAGAGAACCAATGGAGGCATATACCAACCAAAAGACAATAAAAACCCATTGAAATTTTGTCATACATTTCTTTATTCTTCATGGCCCCTCCGATATTGTTATAAAAAATGTAATATCTGTGCATACTACATATATACAGCATCCCCTGGGCATACACTGCTTACTCCTTTCTGTTTTTTGCTTGACTGTGATCTTGGACTTGCTTCATTTAAACCAAGCTCTCAAACCAGAACAAAATCCATAAACAACTATTGCCCAAAGGCTGCATTTTGTTTTAGAGGTTACCACTGAGTGCCAACAGTGAGGAATCTTGAGTTTTCCAGTCTGCTGAAGTAATTTTTAGCTATTCCTTATCTATCCTCAAGTGTCTTCTATGAGAAGTTTGATGAAAACATTCAGTGCTCTCATAAAGAAGTAATCACCCAAACAAATACTAGAAAAATTGCAAGAGGCCCAGAAGACATTGTTTGCCAGAGTTTGTAATTTTTCCAATTCACAGAGTTAAAAAGCTACAGTTTCAAAAGTCTTCCTTAAATAACCAGACAGAAAACATGCACTGCTTATTAACACATTCAATATGTACATATAACAACATATTGGTAATGCAGAAAAACCATGAAGACTTAAAACTCAAGCTAATACAGAATCTTACAGTAAGTGTATTTAAATTCAGCTGAATTATTATATACAGAGTTAGCATTTTAAATATTTCTTCCCCTGCCTAAAAATTGCTCAAATAGTGCATATGCTCCTCTGCCACTCCCTTCAAAAAAGAGAAAGCTATACAGCAGTCTCTTGTAGTATGCCCACAAGAGACACTGGGGTGGAACAGAGATGCATCTCTGCTACACCAGGGTGCTGCCTTTTTCAAGGTACTTCAATTTAAAAAACATTTAATAATGATGCTACAGTCATAAAAGGTCCATATTCTGTAACAAAATACTAGAAAGAAATATTTACCATCTGTGCATTCTTCATAATACCAGTCCAGTTCATAATAATCTGCTTCAATAAATTTCTGCATAGTCAGTATCCTTCAGCAATATAGACGAGATTTCACTTCGCTGCTAAGGTCAAGTGAAATGCAGCCATGCTTTCCTGCCTTTGCAAAATACCATATCACAAGGAAGCTCACAGACTGCTGAAAATGACCTGCACATCTTCAGTGAGGCTGCAGATAAAAGAAAAGGGGGGTGTGGAGGGTGTATTTGGGGAAAAAATAAATAAATTTTAAAAAAATAGAAAAAGGCTGCAGAATGGAGAAGCAGAAGCCCTGGCGGCTGCTCTAATAAAGAAGCTCTGCACAAGAGCCTTGGATGGGTGTTAACAGAATGGTCCTATCAAAAGGCTGATGTGCTGACGTGGGGGACACACACCACCGCCTGGCTGTTTCTAACTCATTCCTTTCCTCCCTAGTCTCCACATCTCTCTCAGGCTAACATGTTGCCATGGAGACAGGCTGGCTCCAAAAACGATGCAGAGATGAAGAAAATGCATTTTGCCATTTTTGGCTTTACAGATTGCAAATAGCCCTCCATGCTGGAAACAAAAATCCTTGCTCAGAAAGATGATACATCTCTGCTGACTGCACACAGAACAAGAGCATCCTGCCATCGCAATTCACTGGGTACATGCTGCACATTAATAATGAAAATCTAGTCCATTACTATTCTCCTCCACACAGTTTGATAAAAGCCTGCCTTCCCCATGGAAAAATGAAACTACATTACAGCTTTGTTACACTATTCTAGGCTGACAAAATAGAATCCTTTATGCATCCTATTACTGGAGAAATGGCAACCAAAAAATGAAAGTATCCAAAAAATCAGAGCAGCAATATATTTCCCCTTGCAATAAAGCTAATAAGCTTCTACTTTCCCCCACAATGAACCACCCTTTTTTTTTATTCCCCAAGTATCAAAGCTTCATAGCCAAAAACAAGGGGTAAGGACAAACTTTCACTACTCTATTCCTAAAAATTCTGAAGGTCATAACACAAAATGGCTTAAAGTTCATGTCCAGTGTTCTAGAAATGAGAGAAAATACTTTGGTTTTGCAGCACACAGTAAGATTGTTCTTAAGCTATTAGAAGAGAATCCATGTGAGGAACAGACAGCATTAAATCACCATGATGACCAAACACAGCAATTGTAAAAGCACATCTGAATCTGCACAGGTGCAGTTACCAAAGGGATTGACATCCATTTTGTTGACAACCACCCCCTATTCTTCACCCCTTTCTCCCATTTTTAGGAAACTGTATCTCTTTCTGAACACCAGTAGAAGCAACAGGATAGTTTAAATTGTGATATAGGCTAATAACACAAGGTAAGAGGCCATGCTGGGTTTGCCCTAGGAAATGTCTGTCCAATCCAAAACTCCATCTGCAAGAAGAGCCATAAGAGGAGGAAGAACTGGCCAGTATTTCCCTCAACTGCCCTCCCAACCTCCAATTTTTTCCCCTTTGGCCCTATGAAATGTTCCTGGCTGGGCACAAAACTAAAGTTTATGTGTCTAAACAACAGGTTTTGTTTAACTTTACCCCTATGTCCATGTCCATTCTCCTCCCCAAGCCAGTCTGAGCAGCTGGGGCCAAGGCCTGCAGCTCTCCAGTTGCACAGATCCAGTGTTTGAACTTCAGTTATTGGAAGTGAACAACCAAAGCTGTCCAAGCAAAATTAGTCAACTTGCTCTAGGACAGAAGCACTGCCTCTCTGGGTAGGCTCACTCAAAGCAAAGAACCACAGCCTTAATCAAAGAACCAACACATTTACTGGCACTTCCCTCCATTTACAGGATATCAAAATGCAAAGCCAACAAGAACTGAACAAACAGCCTTCACCTGAGCTTTGGCTGCCAGAATTAAGGCTGCCTTAATTAATTAATTAAGCTGTCTTCAGCTTCTGCCCCTCCGTACTCGCTACATGCCAGGAAATTCTTCATGCCCTATTAGCTTCTAGCCTTACATATGAAAGACACAAAAAAACACACTTGTTTCCCTACAGAGGATACAGAGGCTAGCCCAGCCATAGTTTTTTGCACCAAGCTGCCTCTGCCCTCCTGAAATCAAGACACACACTGAGATAACAAGGGTCTGGACAAAAAGTCCAAAAAACAAAACAAAACTCCACACAAAAACAACAGAAACAAACAAACAAAAAAAAACCCAACACAAACAAACAACAAAAAACCAACAAAACCCACAACCTTTCATTTTGACTGAAATCACATTATTTTTTTTACTTAATTTTGCTTATCAGAATTTTAGTATGCTCAATATTTGTGTGCATGCAATATAGTAAATGTACATGAGCTTTAGGTTAGTAAATCACAAAGGATTTCTATAAAAACCACCAAAAGCCCTTTGGATGTGCAAGGGTCATACAGTTATCTTCCAAAAGGGGGGGGAAAAAAAGTACTTTTAATACTGGGAGCACGTTTGCCAAATGTGGTCATTCTGCCCTCACATTGTGCCATCTTGAAACAGAGGAATGTGACAAGGCACCCCAGCCAGAGCTCAAGTACTATAGAATTTCAGTTACACATACTCGCAAGGTAAAAACTGCATATGCTATTAAATGCAATTAAGGCTACACTGTTAAAATACTGTCAGAGAAACATAAAGGTTCCTATGGCAACATTAACTCAATTACTCTGCATATAAGCTATTTGTTCCACTGGTATTATTTTTGTCCAAAAGATAATTTCAGTTTGGTAATGCTATTAAATAAGCGTTTAAAATATAAAGAATGAAAACTGGCTACCAGCTTAAATTGCTGCAGGAACTCTCTCCTTTTTATTTCCTGAGATTTAAAAAAAAGCAAGTCTTCAATATGCTGGAATTTTCTTCTCACTGTCCTGCCCCCTGCACACCACCACCCTCTTGTACCCTTCAATGAGAAGGATAAAAACAGTTCAAGGCAGGAGTCTGGGGCTTTTGGTTTGTTTTATTGATCTTTTCTACAGAGCAGGCTGGAAACATATTGGTGTAATCCAGAAAGGCATGAACTTTCTGTGAAGAAAATAATTGTGTGGTCAAATTATTTCAGATCTCAAAAAACTTGAAAAGATGAAATAAGTATATGAACTTCTCAGCACGAAGACAGAAACCCCAAACAGACAAAATACTATATATCCAGGTATCCACACTCAAGCATGACTTCAATTTTATGAGAAATTGTAGCTCTATAAAATGAGGGCTTGAAGGGTTGTCAAGTCGGGCAGGAAAGTCTTACCAGGCCAACAAAGCAGCTGCATACTGATGGATTGCTTCTACAATCGTGAAACATCTGTGTATTAAAATCTCCATATTATAACACTGCATTTGACTGGGCTATTAATGTGTTACTTGCCTAAAAGTTTGTATTAAATTTGAGTTCAAGAAAGATTTTAAGTAAGAGATCAACAAGCTGGAGGGAATGGATGACATTCAGAGGGACCTTGACAGGCTTGAAAGGTGAGACTATGCCAACCTCATGAAGTTCAGGAAGGCCAAGTGCAAGGTCCTGCATGTGAGTCAGGGCAATCCCCAGCACAAATACTGGTTGGGCAGAGAATGGATTGAGAACAGCCCTGAGGAAAAGGGGTGCTAGTTGATGAGAAGCTAAACAGAAGCCATCAATATGTGTTTGCAGCCCAGAAAGCCAACCATGTCCTGGACTGAATCATGAGTAGTGCGACAAACACATCAAGAGAGGTGATTCTGCCCCTCTACACCACTCTCATGAGACATAATCTGGAGTACTGTGTCCAGTTCTGGGGTCCCCAACACACAAAGGACAGGGAGCTCCTGGAGTGAGTCCAGAGTAGGGCAACAAAGATGATCAGAGGGCTGGAGCACCTCTCCTATGAAGACAGACTGAGAGACTTGGGCTTGTTCAGCCTGGAGAAGAGAAGGCTCGAAGGAGAAATTATAGCAGCCTTCCAGTACCTGAAGGGGCTACAGGAAAGCTGGGGAGGAGCTTCTTACAAAAGCATGTAGTGATAAGACATGACATAATGGCTCTAAACTGGAAGAAGGGAGATTTATATTGGACATTAGGAGGAAATTCTTTAGTGTGAGGGTGGTGAGACACTGTCACAGGTTGCCAAGGGAAGCTGTGGCTGCCCCATCCCTGTAAGATTTCATGGCCAGCCTGGATGGGGCTCTGAGCAACTTGCTCTAGTGGGAGGTGTCCCTGCCCATGCAGGGGTGTTGGAAGTAGATGATCTTTAAGATCCCTTCCAGCCCAAACTATCCTATTATTCTATTACTATGAAGAAATAAATTTTTCCTATTCCAAAGCTTAATACAATTATTCACATTCTCTTGGCATCCCCTTCCAGCTGCTGGATTTTGTTCTATTTTTCTATGCTGTGGTTTTCTTTTTAAACAAACACATACTTATTTGTTCTCAACAGAGCAAAATATACAGACTAATAAAGAATTTTGGTAGCCAAATCTCATCAGCTAGTTTGAGGGCTCCTTAAGTTTGTGGTTACAAAGAGGTTTTATTAGGCAGAAAATCTGGCTTGAAAAAGCTCACAAGCCCTCTCTCCTCTTTCCCTTTTGCTGTAATAAATCCATGCCATAGGTGAACACTAAAATGATCTGCTAAAATTAACCAGGTTATAAAAATCACACAAACCCTTTTCCTTGTTTCAAGATACTTTTTATAAAGATAATTTCAACCCACTTCTAAACATGCCCTCTCAAGAAAGCTGCACCAGCACACTCAAGAATACAGGGAACCAGGTTGCAGGAGTGCTGCTGGCAAATAAAGTATTCAAAGAATGTCATTGCATAGTATATCACCAGAAATCATGTGTTCTCATGGTTAGTTATTCTCAGTGTTCTTCTTCAAACCACTTCCAATTCTGGAAGGATCCTTTGAAACTGAACACCAGAGCTGGATGGAGTATTTTCATGGCAGAAGCAACAGTGTATTTACCTCCCATTTGATTAATTATGGGCCACATTTCTTATCTTGGCTACAGCATCAGCATGTTGAGATAATGAAACACCATATCATTTCATTATTTTCTACAGTTGCCAACAGAGTCCCCACCACTGGGGATAAAGTCATCCAGCCCATTAACATCATCTGGAGTCTTTTTTATCAGAGGAGCAGCTGCACAGTCTGAACAATGCATATTGTTAGTAGTCAGATGCTGCCACAATACTTAGTTTTCAAACTGACATTTTTAAGCTGATTTTTAAAAAGTTATTTAAGAGCATTAAAAAGGAAGCAAGCATATCTAGAAGCTCAACTAATTTTCAAGGACAGGCTGTCATTCTATTATTTCTAGATTGAGATCTCATTTGCTGCAGTGAAGAGTTACTGGTGTTTCACCTTCTAAAGGAACACTGAACAGGAGTCACCCTATGACTGCAAATTTAGTAAGAGCAAACAACTCTGCCACTTAGGACAGAGATCTCTTCCAGTGTAGTATTTTGCTCAGCAATAAATCACTGTGGCTTGCTTAACCAGAGAAATGAAAGCATTGTATAAGCAACTTTTGGGATTAGAATTTAGAAAAATGGGTGCTTTAGCTTTAATTGACTCTCCACCAAGATGGAATTACTGTCCAGGGCTTCAAAACCATACAGGCACTTCTACAGATGGGACAGACCTTGTCCCTTCAGAAAACCTGAACATACCTGAACCTGAGCATACTGACCTCACCTGGTACAGACAAGAGACTCTGCTGATGCAGAGAAAAGCTTAAGTGTTCTACCACTGAAACAAAAGTATTTAATACGAGACAGGGGCAAACAAATGAAATTAAATTACTTAAGAACAAAAACCATTTTCCACATGAAAGGATTATTTCTCCCTTCCCCCAAATTATTACTGGAGAGTATTATATTTGCATTTGTATAAAATCAAAATTGATGTGGTATTCAGCAACTTACCTGCAAAACCAGCTTCATTAGTTTAATTAAGGTACCACTGGGCATACTTAAATACTGTAAAAGAGACCACAATAGCAAGAATATATGTCTATCCAGCATAAGGAAATTAGGAAGAGCAAAGCTTTAAAGAGTCAGATTTTTTTAAACTGTTCACCACATGGAAATAATGTAAACTACAGTCTCTGTGGGTTTGTGATTATATTTTTCCTGGAGACAGCAAAAAACATTTGTAAAATGAAGCTGAGCTTAACATCATGTTTCATTAGATCGACAAAAATATTACAGTAGCATGGTTATGACCTATTTTTCTAACAAAGAAGGGAAAAACACACTGACAGTCATGATCACAGCTTCCTGGGAGAGGAAAGGAATGCAAGTTACATTACACTGAAGGAATACAGAATCAGGGAACCCAGAACTGGGCACAGCACTTCAGGTGTGGCCTCACTAGTGCCGAGCAGAGAGGAAGGATCACCTCCCTCAACCTGCTAGCAACACTCCTCCTAATACAGCCCAGGATACCATTAACCTTCTTTGCAGCAGGGGCACACTGATGGCTCATGATCAACTTGGTGTCTACCATGACCCCTCCAGGTCCTTTTCTGCAAGGCTGTCTTCCAGCCAGACTCCAGCACATACTGGTGCATGAGGCCGTTCATCCCCAGACACAGGACTGGGCATTTTCCTCTGTTGAAATGCAGAAAGTTCTTCTTGACTCATCTCTCCAGCCTGTCAAGGTCACTCTGAATCTGAGTACAATCCTCTGGTGTCTCAGCCACTCCTCCTGGATCCTGTCTATGTCTCTCATTCTTTCCTCAGGCAGAGGCCCTGGGCAACACAAGCAGCCTGGGGCTTGCAGGGCTTCACCTATCATCTGATGCTCTGTCTGGGTTCAAGTCTCTCCGTTGGCAGGGACAGGTACTCCAAAACCTAGGGAATGCACCCTGTGGCTCATCACCACCTTACCTGAAGTTTTAGGCTGTTTTGAACTCAGTAGATGACCTGCTCTTTTGCACCCTTCTACACAAACTGTTGCATCTGTTGGCTGCCTCTGGGAGTTGTGTTTCAGACCCAGAAGTTACATAGGGCTTTCTCCCTAGCACCAGCTGCAAAGGTGACCATCCCTAATCAGTAGCATCTGCAATGAAGGCTCCAAGCACCCTTGGATCAAGGGTAGCTGAAAGCTTCTCAAGCCACTGGAGCTTCCTCAGCCCTACAACCCTGTGGCTCCTCTTACCTTGCCCTTACTCAGCAGTAGCAGACACCCTAAAGTTTCTCAGAGGGTTCCCAGAAGATGGAGATGAGAAGGCTGAGGGGAGACCTTGCTAATGCTTATACCCGCTAAAGGGCGGGTGTAAGGAGGATGGAGCCAGACTCTTCTCAGTAGTTCCCAGTGACAGGACGAGGGGCAACAGGCACAAGCTGGAACACATGAAGTTCCATTTAAATATGAGGAAAAACTTCTTTACAGTGAGGGTGACAGAGCCCTGGAACAGGCTGCCCAGGGAGGTTGTGGTGTCTCCTTGTCTGGAGATGTTAAAAACCCACCTAGATGCAGTCCTGAGTAATGTGCTCTAGGGGATCCTGCTTTAGCAGGGAAATTGGACTAGATGATCTCTAGAGGTCCCTTCCAACTCTGACAATTCTGTGATTATCCTTTAGCATCAGATCAGTCTAATTTTATTAATTTGTCAGGAAATGTTTGTGTCTTCAGTCTGAAGCATATGAAGAAAATAATGACAAAGACCTGCTCTGGACTTTCAAAATGTTAAAAAAAAAAAAAAAAAAAAAAAAAAAAGCCACAGCCCTAACATACTTTTCAGTTCCTTCCAAAAAGTATCTTCATCCAAGCAAGAAGACTCCGTTTCCCAAATGACAACTAAATTTTAAGAACTAATTCTCTGCATCACCTATCCAGGGTTATAGCTTATGTCCCCCCCTCAAAAATTGCTAATAAATTAAAAAGATTGTATATTTAAATATTCATATTTCCACCAATATCTTAAAAAAATAATTCAAAAGGAATTCAAGAATTCAAAAGTAATTCAAAATATCACCCAAGTTTCACAATGAATTGATGAAATCTGAAGGTAGCACTGGAGAAGCAATTTTAGGTCATTTTATACATTGGTAGCATTACTATCTTTTGGTTTATCTTGTATTACAGCATTTATATAAGTCTACAAGAACAGTACTAGTAAGTAAAAACGTAACATCTGAATACTAAGAAAAAACAGTTTGTAAATTTGGTTTACTAAAAGATATGTGCTCAACTGAGAAACCAGTTTCTCAGTAATTACTGAAATCACCATAAGCACACACACATCCACACCCCTCAAAAATCTCACTGCTTTTTTATTTTAATAGGTCACATCTTGACTAACCACTACACACAGTTAGAAAATTAAGCAGAACAAGTTCAGTAGACTGGAGAACTAGAAAAGAGTCAATATTAAAGTGCAGATCACTGACATAAATACTTGCCCTTTGTAGACATTTATATAACAAGTCTTGTTAGTCTGAAACTCAGTAGACAAACTAATTTATTTTTTTTTCTCATTATATACAAGCTGCAGAAGATGCTTCATGTTACTAAAAACCTTCCCAGGCCACAGTGGCTTCCTTACTCTGTCTTTGCATTAAAGCTCCCTCTTCCCACATCCACATTTGTGCGTTAACTTCTAGCACGTGTTCAATGCTTGTTTTCATATTTTGAGGACAAATAGCAGAATACAAGAACAGATGGCATTTTGTGAATATTACATTATTTTTGAGAACAGTGGTACTCCATGGATCCTTTATAGTAGGGTCTAGTATGTCATCATAATTTATTAAATATGGATGTACAAACCCAAAAAGACCTAAAGAAAAAATCAGCAAAGGAACAGGAACTGAAACAGAGATGTCATTAAGACAGTGGCCCTCTTAAAAACATTTACACTCTTCATTTTGAAATCTAGAGAATAGAATTCCTCTTTTAACTCAAAAACCCAATGACTATTTTCTTAATTTCAAGTGATCTTTTGTGATATACTTCCTATGGTAAAGAGGAAACCTAGCCCTCTCTGTCCCCTGAAACAGTACCTGTTCAGTCACAGTAAAATGTGAGAGCATTAATAGCTACTGATCTACTTTTTAACTGAATGAAAAATGCATCTGAATAAATAAAAGCTTGATAATACAGTACTCTGGAGAGATGATGGGTGTTCAGAAAACTAAAATTTCAGTGCTCCTACTTTAAAGGACAGCAGTGTGGCTGCCCGTTACCTTACATGCTGAATCACTCCTGGAAGTAATATTTCTCATGGCCTCCCTCCTGGGAGCAAATGCAAACACAGATGAACTCAAACTAGAGAATACTGTCACTACAAGCGATTTAGATTCTTTCTCAGATAATGGTCTTTGGAGACATCTGACTCTATCCAAACAACCACAGAGACTCTCTTATTAAATATAAACTTATTATTCAGAAACTAAAAATCACAGACAAATAGGTACGCAGTACCACAAGTTCCCTATTAACAAGCCTGTTTTATAGAAAAGGAGAATACTAGATGGATAATAAAAATGTATCATAAAAAGCACGAGTGTATGTGAACATGTACGTGCATGTGCCCGATACAGAAATCATATAATGTATTTAATATACAAATGACATTTTAAACAGACAAAAAAATATCATTGGAAGTAGAGTTCTCAGAGAGAGATAGTCCATGGGGAACTAGAGCACTGTTTTCCAAGTGTGGCTTAAAATTTTGGTTTAAGGATGCCAATCAGAGTTTTTACACAACTTTTTTAATAAATGAGCTTTCTCCCCTTCAAGTTGCCATTCTAAAGGGAACAAATAAAGATAACACAGTTTAAGAGGCATTTATTTTCAGAATCAGTTTGCTTACTAGGCTTAAGACAGCCATATCTTTTAATCAACCTCAGGGCAATTTACAAGAAAACCAAAAATGCATTGAGGAATTACTTTCATTTTGAGTAGAGATTTAAATTTTTGTTACTGTATTTTAAAGTTCTTTCAAAAGGATAACTACAAATTCAATTGTACATGAATACACATATACTGTATATATTGAGAGGTTATAATATATTGCTCTTCCTATTATCAGGTCTCTCCCTAAACAACAGCATGCCTTAAGAAACCATATTTAAATATATTAATAATACATAATACTTAAAAATATTTAAAAATGCCCTTTATTGTCCAATATTTCTCAGTCTGTGAATATTTCCTGAATAAAGCCACAGCACATCCCTTCCTCCATTAAATCCTGGTTTCAAAGTTGATCAACACTATACATCAGGGTCCATCAGCAATCAAAAGACTTAACTTCACACCTAAAAATATTCTGCACTAGCTCAAGTTCCAATGTTAATTTTATTTAATTATATTTGAGTGTCCATAAGAAGCTTGAAGAAGGTAAAGTAACAATCTGTATTTGTAGTACATTTAATTCTGATAAAAGCATTTATTTTGCAGAAAATCCTTTTCTATTGCAGCAAAATCAATGAATCTTTCCATCAGTTAAGCAAAACTTAGATTATGAATTTTCATTTTTGTTATTTATTGTTTAACTACATCCACAGAGTTCTTAGCCCTCAAAGATACTTTATTGAAAATAGAGAAAAATTGTAAGCTTACACTAAAAAACTTTCCAATAGACAAGTTACAGTATTTGCTGACCCCCTTGTCAAGGTTTTTAGAACAAACAAAACAGGTACAGAAGGAGTGCCTTAATTGCAGCACTGAAAATGAATCATTGTGCAAGTAGGCACACCCTGGAAAGCACTCTTCAAAGTGATGATGATACAAATCACAGGATTTTCTGCCAACTTAGTTGAAATAATATTTTTATTTTGATATTTAATTCTTCCATAAATTAATGTTAAGAATCAATACCATAATTTCCATTCAAGCTAAACTTTTATGATTTTTGCCTTCTCATATATAGATGCATTATAGGACTTGTTCACTATAACTGAACATGGGTAAAGTCAGATTCCAGGGTATCAGTCTAAGGCTCAACCCAAATTTGCTTAAATTTCTTAAACTACTATCTCTACATGTCTGTATATAAGCAGTAAGGAAAAAACTTTTCTTTATGGAATTTTTCCTTGCTCAGTTCCTCTTATTTAAGCAGTTAGTTGTCAATGAAAGCAGAAAACATGTTGTAACAAGAATTACACCCAAAGTTTTTTGAAATCTTCAATCACAGCAACATGGCAAAGCTGCAGTCATTATTCTTATAAGCTAAAACCTGGATACAATTGTTGGATAGAATAGCTGGATAAAAAGTACTCACAGCTAAGAGGCATCTGCTCCTACCTGATTCCTCTCATGTACATAGCTTCATTTTGTATCCATCCTGACAGTCACACGCAATTGCAAGTGACATACCTCACCAGCACCTCAGTTGAGAGAGCTAGGATGCTTTCAGGTGGATTTTTGCCTTCCCTGCCCCACTAGTAAAATATCTTCCCACGGTTACTGCAAGAGCCACCCACATAGACACTCTTATTCATGAGACAGGACTAATCCAGTTACTGAAGACTTTGGAAACCTGACATTTGAAAACACTTAATTAGATCAACTTCTGCCATCAGGATAACACTACTAATGGACTGATACAAACAAAAGAGGTGTAGTGCAACTAAATCCATCCATCAGCTTCAGCTTGCCTCTCCCCTTTCCCACTGTTTCTGTCTGGGGGGAGGTGGAGAACTTACGTAAGCTATTTACTAAAACACTTAATGCCTTCTATTGAAGCATTACATCCTGAAACTCAGTTATTTATATTCTTAATGTTTTTCTTTACCAACCTTGCTTTTTATGAAGCAAATACTTCAGGTGCTTCAAAACGCAATGAAGTAATCTTTGTGTTGACCTCTGTAACTCATCCCTTCAGAGCTCCACAGCACCTCAGTAAGTCTACCTAAATCCATCTACTACTATAATCTATGTAAATATTCTACTATGCAAGTCTAACTACTATAGCATTAGTATGTAACCTATTGGCTTGATACACTGCAGACTATTTTAAAAAACAACACAAGCAAGAAGTGCAACAAAATTGCACCTCCATTTGAAAACATGGGGGAGGGGGCAGGGGGAAAAAATCTTTTAATCATACATTACTCAATAATCAGTAACTAAAGGATGAATCATAGCATCCTTCTCTACTCGCACAGCTAAATCAATACCCACAGTGGAAGAACGGAGAGACATGAATCCATTCACCACAATAAAAGCATTTACAGGCTCAAGCAAAAGGGTGAAAAAACCAAGAATGTCACAACACTGCACTCTTTCCCTCCAGGCACAAAGGTACCTTTTTTCCCCAACAGTATGAACAAAAGAAAAAATGGACAAAACACCTCAAACAAATGCTCAAGTTTGGTTCTTCACAACCAGATCTTATGCTTTCCTAGAAGCAAAAGCTGCAGAAATACGATTTGATGTCATTTGTGATGCTGGCACAGTGCCATCAGACAACAGTGCAATGTATCCAAGAACATGTTCAAAATAAGCAAATGTGGAAACTGATCTAAGTTTCTTGCTTTGTCTATGCACAGAAATTTCAGTCTCTTGCCAGAGAGATCAGAAGCAAAGGAAGTATTTCAGTTTCACCAATATTTGATAATGTAGAGAGATGCATGCACAGACTACAAATGCAACTGCTGGTTTTGATTAAAAGTTTCCTTTGTTTTCAACTACAAACTTGATGACCAAAGCAATAAATTGCTAACAGCAGCAGAACTGCACAGTAACAGAGAAAGTAACAAAAATAGCACTATTTTATTTGTTCCTCAGTACAATTTTTGAATTTTTGACTTACGAAAGTATTTCAAGGTCTCTTCTATTTGCTCAGTTGTTAAGTCAATATTTGCATCAGGGGAAATGAGAGGTGTATGAAGCCAGTCGTCGTGGTCATAACCATAGATTGTATCTGCTCTTAGCTTATAATGAGGCAGCTGCTCTTCCAGTAGACTGATGATTTCAACTTCAGGAAGATTGGTACTATTGCACACATCTGGTAAGACAAAGAGGAAAATATCTGTTAGGTACTTTAAACTGAGTACTACACAAACAAGCTAGCAAAGATGTCAGTTTGTTTTGGCACTAGCAAGATTTTTCTGCATGTAGAAAACAGCTAGATAGCAATCAGATTAGAAGATATGACTAGCACAAATGACCTCAAAATAGCATGCTTACTAGCAGAAAATACAAGGGCATGCTTTAAGGGACAAAAAGCCCAATCTCTAGAAGCATTGACCTATCTACTGACAAATAAGGTGGGGAAGAATAGAGAGTAAGTGAGCATTGACACAGTAGTTACAATCTGGGTATGGATAAAGGCTTAGTGCATATAGGAATTTGAATTTTTTATGTTCTACTTGACAGATTATTTTAGCTTGCAAGCTTTACAAATGTCCTTAACTAGGTCTTCAACCACAGTTCAGTACCAATATTTTTTTGCCTTTGCTACTGGTCCATTCTTCTCGAAAAAAGAAATGCAGGATTGCAATAGCAAGCAGTGTTCCAGTTCACACCTAAGATGCACTGGTAAAGTTGGCTGCAAGAACTTGTAGGGAACCTTTCAACAATATCCTGACGTGCTTTCTGGGATATCAGTCCCTCATGTTCACAAATATATCACGCTTGCACACAGTTTTAAAAATGGATCCCAACAACTGCAAAAATGTTGCTACTAAAAGTGGAGATTTAAATGTAGGACAAAAGGGAGATGGAAAGTTTAAACAAAGAAAACATAAAAGCTTCTTCACCTTAAAACATAAGAACAGGGGTGCAGAGAGGCTGTGAAATCGCCCACCTCTGGAAAGACTGACAACTCAACTAAACAAGGTCATGAGCCCTCACTTAAAAGACCTGCTTTGAGCAGAAGTCTTAACAGATGACCTTTCAGAGGTACCTTCCAACCTGTACTGTTCTATAATGAAGAATTGTAATTCTGTACATTCTAATGACTGTATAAAATTAACTACAATTTCTTGCTAAATAATTAAGAAGCAGAGCAATTCCTGGTATGTTCTCCATAAATACTTAATGCATCAATCTCCATTTCCATGTCAGGACAAAAGAAAAAGAACACCACAGCCCCACCTCACGAAAGACAGCAAGGCAGGCAGGCGGAAAGACAGATGGACAGACAGACAGAAAGAAAAGCTCTCTAACCCTGTTTTGGAAGAGCAGGCACTACTGAAGGCTGCTCACACGCTGTGCAATGCAGCTCCACCTTTAATCCCTGTTGTAACTCTTGCAACTGTTGCTAAGGGTCACTCTACAGTAAATAAATGAGGACTGTCAAGGCCCTGAGTGCACCCACAGGCCTTCACTGTCCTAACCAGGCTAATTAGGGACCCCAGACAGAACTCAATGGCCCAGGAGTCCCATTTGGACACAAGCCCCTTCCTCCCCTGCTTTGTGCTGCAGGACAGGACTGTGCCCAGCTCTGTCCACTGCTGATACTGACTCATTGCCTGGGCTTCTTGGATTGACTACAGACTCACTCAATACCTGGCATTTGTCTAATAATCACCAGAGAGTAAATGTTAATTCTTACTGTCAGCACCTTCGCCCAGCTCAGAAATAAAAGGACTGGGCTTTGTCAACAAGAATCCTGCCCTTCCCATCCAGTGGTCACACTCAGCTGCTGGCAGGGCTGTGAGGCAGCCCTGCTCCTTCTGCTCCCTGACAAGACACCTATCTTCATAAGATATAAACTCATTATTGCAGGGCTGACACAGACCTGCAATTCCACTGCAAGCCAGAGGAACTAACCTCTGTCAGGGGAGTGGTAACAGGGAAGTCAGACATACTTTTCTAAAAAAAGAGGGAATCGATGATCTATAATCTTTCTAATCCAGAAATTGCATTACCATAAATATTATCCCAAGCACTAAAGACAACAAGAACATTACTGTTCGATCAGACAACAGGGCAGAGGAACGCATACCATTAATCTCCTGCCTATAGCCTTTACAGGATCCTATTGATTGAAACTAAAATTCACTGGGAAAGTTGCATTGTACCTTAGAGTTCAAGGAGTTTGCTATTATCTACCAGGAGGTATTCTCCTATCCTTTCATCAAGGCTGTTATATTAACTGTTGTACATATGGGTTTACCAAACCTCACAGCAGAAGTGTCAGTCAGTAGGATTAGGTACCCACAGATGTAGCAATGCTACTTTCATGGAGCTCTGTGCAATGCAACAGTCATCTGCATACATCATCTAAGAGGACCTTGCAGCCCTCTCAGGGGACTACTATCTTACACAGATAAACAAGACCTGTTTCCCATGCTTCCAAAGGTAAGAGCTAACCTGTAACTACAAACCTACCTTCTTCCCCAGCTACCTTTTAAATTGCTGAAAACACCCACCTTAGTGTCTGCAACCATTTGATTTCAGAAAAGCTAGCTAAGCTTCTAAAAAACACCTGTTGATGTCACCTAAGCACTAGAGAAGAGGAGACTGAGGGGCGACCTCATCAGTGTTTACAAATATGTTAAGGGAGAGTGTCAGGACAATGGAGCCAGGCTTTTTTCAGTGATGTCAGGAGAAGGGGCAATGGGTGCAAACTGGAGCATAGGAGGTTCCATGCGAATATCAGGAAGAACTTCCTTACTGTGAGAGTGACAGAGCACTGGAACAGGCTGCCCTGCTGGAGACATTCAAAACCCACCTGGACACCTTCCTGTGTGATGTGCTCTGGGTGATCCTGCTCTGGCAGGGGGGCTGGACTAGATGATCTTTCGAGGTCCCTTCCAAACCCTGAGATTCTGTGATTCTGTGATTCAGAAATGTGTGTGTGTGTACATGCATAGACATATTTTCTTATTATTATTTATATCTACACATCTAGAGGTATGTAGCTACAGATATGTACCTTTGGATTACCTAATTGCTCTCACTGTCAAGAATAGGGGTTTAGGTTTTTTGTTGGGGTTGTTCTTTGGGGTTTTCTTGATTGAAATGTTAGTTCACCTTGTGAAGAATGCAAGAGTCTACACAGCCTGGATAAGGTGGTCTTCTTAGGAACAATGAAATAAAAATGTTTGAAAAATGCCAACTTTTGCATCTTCCTGCTCTTAATTAGTATTTAAAAAAAAAAATGGACTGACTTTATAGCTGAAAAGATAAAGTTTCAGGCAAATAATTTTGTGCAGAGAAGTAAAAAGGTTTGCTGTGTCATAAAAACTAGCAGAAAATGGAATGCAAAAGAAGTTACCAATACAATTTAGAAGGAAAAATAAAACAAAACACAAAAGCCCCAAACCTCCCACATGCACACAGGGAAGAAATCCATAGTTTTATTGAGAACCACTGAAACATGAAGAACAGACAGTAAATAAGAATTAATAGTGGAATATAAGTCAACCTAGACAATTGTTCCACCCTATCATATAAAAAAATCTTGATTGTTTCTGAGCAAGCCGAAAGACCTAGAAACTGGAAAATATATTAATGAGTAACTGGAAAGTCAATTTATTATCATGCTATTGTCATTAACTTTTATTGCAATTTTAAAATTTGTATACCAGCAGGAAATAGAGGCAGACTCTGATGTAATTGTCTATTTAGAAAAACAGGACACTGTAATTACACTTGTGTATGACTAAACATTAGTTCACCATTTAAATCAGGACAACATTTTCACTGCTACAATTATGCAGTCTTCCCCCACTTCGCTTCTCCTACCTTCCCCTTTCTGAGGTGGACACTTGTTATGAAAACGTACAGCAACTAACCCCATCTGCCATCCCAAAACACCAATTAGATTTTACATAAGACCCTGATTGTGCTTCCAGATAGTTTTAATTAATATTTCTGATTAAACTGAAAAGATAACACAAGGTAAAGAAGTTCTCTACTCAGAATACCTGAGATATCATTTATGTTTCATGATTAAGTTAGCTGAAGTCCAGCAGGCATAAAACTGTTGCACTTCCTCTTGTACTACATGCTACCTTCTGAGTTAAATGTAACACCATAAGCCTAAGACAATTAATTGATCATTAATAAAAATGATACACCAAATACAGCTGAACAGTATCTTTTAAGTTGCTGTGTTACAGATTTGGGGTTTTGTCTAAGCAATTTTAAACTTGTAGTTTTCTGGACATCCTTGGCAAACAAACTTCTACAAGCAAATTACAAAAACCTAATTAGCTAAATGATCTATGAACTCCTTATTCTTACTAAAGCACAGGTCACACCAGGTTCTGCTTTTGAAACAGTTAAGAACGATTTTCTAAGGCTCTTGTATACAGCAGAAGTTTGCAGGTTCCAGCACTTTCTAGAAATAGTAATATATATACACACAAAAAAAGTGATTTCTTTTCCATATTATTTTTTGCAAGTAATGCATTCCAGTGCTTTGCTATCTGCACAGCTTAAATGTGGCTCACGTACAAATACCTTCAGCTCTTTTTGGTGCAAAATATATTCCTTCATGACCTATTCCTCAAGAGATAAAGTGTTTCAGTCTGCTTTACAGGAGTTTTCTAAGTTATCCTTGCTATGTTTTCTTAATGAGATCAAACCAAATTATTTCAGACACTTCTTTTTTCTTCTCTGATGATTTTGTTGCTTCATGTTCTAACCCACTTTTTCAATAAAGAAGATGCAAAACTGGGCAGAACATTCCCATTGAGCTATCTTCTACATTACTCCTTCCTACTTCAGCACCTCTAGGGTAATTATTAATGGATTGCTTATTAGCTTGTTCTGCATCTTTTCATACCTTGGCATTTAAACTAACTGGTATATTTCCCCTTCTCTGAGAACCTTAAAACTCTACCACCTCCCTCCCAACTTAAGACAGCTACTAAAGGCTCACTTGTTGTGTCAGGTTCTTTACATTTCCTCAGAGGAATTATTAGACTTGCTGATCTGGTGTCCTGGTTTGAGCCACAATGAAGCAAATTTTCCTTTTACTGTTTTGTCTTTGTTTTGTTTTTGTTTTTCCTTCAGTAAGCTTTCTTTTAACTAGCAGCTAGTGTTTCAGCTAGTGGACTGATAACACCGGAATGTTTATGTTACTGCCGAGATTCCAAGGTCATGTCTTTGCCCTGTTGTCTCAGACGCCACCGGGAAAAGGAGAGTTGTATCTATGACCCCCCCCCCCATAGGAGGCTGGATTAGACAGACAGCAAAGTTGGCCAGAGATATTCCATTCCACATATCTATGTAAGCTCAGAGGAAGGTCAGGGATCACAGAAGTCAACTTCCTTCCTGTTTCTTCTTCCCGTCTCTTCCATCCATGGTGGACTCCATCCATCCATCACCACTGATCCCCAGGCTTGTGAATTCCTGACCCTCACAACTCTCCCCTCAGCTCCCCTCTGCTCTGTGTTCTCTCCAGCTGTGGTCCGGGACATTTTGGGACTGTTCACAGCTCAGGAGATACTGTGGGAGTTGCTGGGGGTGGGGGGAGGCAAGAGACTTTTGCACATTCCTGAACACATTTGTACATATTTTCTTTTATCATTAGTGTTTAATTAAAGCCATCTAGTTTAATTTTCAATCCAGAAAAGTATCTGTCCTTCATTTTCTCTTTCTTTCCCTACGTGGGTGAAGGGGAAGGGGATTGAGAGCACTGCTGTCTCTGGTTTAATTGCCGATCCTGAGTCAAACCGTGACATCTGGATACCTTTGACTATCTGTTTCATCTCTTCCCTCTCTTCTAGCCAACACTTCTATCCACTTAAAAAACACAGGAAGTTAACATTTCTTAGTGGAGATTGAATTGAGGGCACTTTTTTTTTTTTTTTGGTAAATTATCTGGGGAAGAAAGAGGCATAATTTTTAGGGCAATCAAGTGAGGATAAGAGTACACTTGGCTATTTTGGGATGTACACTCACACCTCTCCTCTGCTGACAAGTGAGCAACGAGTTGATCAAACAGAAAATGGAGTGAAAAGCATAAAACAAGAGGAGCTGCCTGTATTGAAGGGGCACAGAATTTCAAGGACTGCTACTCCCACCCTGTGCACATAACATCACCCAGACCATACAACATTGTGCAGGGTGGTGTCACCCACTGCCATTTTTATCCTGCACTCGTGCAGCCATGTAATATATTAGGTCCCTTCCTATATAGTGTTAAACAAGTATTTAGCTGTCAAGTGTTATTTGGATAGGAGGAACTATGCCAGCACCTCATAACAAAGCAATTCAGCCTCAATTGAACTAACTTCAACACAAGCTAAGCTCAACATGAACCACACACAGACAGATTTGAAGATCTCACTCCAAACAACATGGTCACCTAATGCTGCTCACCTGTCAAACTCCATTCCCTGCCTGACTTTTGGGTTTCACCAGTTTACAGCTATGACTGAAAAGTCCTATCTTATTGTAGAAATGACACCTAGCTTGACTGATAAACAAGTATCACCTATTTCAGCATTAACTTCACATAAAAGTAGTGATAACTTCAGAGAAATGAACCTAAAATAAAGAAAAAGGACGAGGAAGACAAACAAAAAACCTGCCAACCCTAAAACATACACAAAACACAAATAAAGAAAAAAAATAAATCTCAAAGCCCATTATCTGCAGGTGTTTTTAGAAACACAATACCAAACATCTTATCAGTATAGTCATTGCATACAACAACGTAGCTTCAGTCTGTCTGAATTCTCGTCGAACCCATCCTCACTCTTTACGGTTTGTTTTTGAGGAGAGGTTGCCCTTCCAAGGTTAAAACGACTTGCAGGACTCTACAGAACCTGCTGGCAATAGATGCTGCCACCTGGCGTTAGAAGTGCCGTAGCACCCGAACCTCCAAGCCACCCCATCACATTTTGTCAGCCAGATTCTCATTTACACCCCATTTTTTTAAATGGAGCAAAGCAATTTCTCATTAATCCGACCCTACCACGAACCACGCTAGGGACAGGGTTATGCTCAAGGAGGGACAGGCCAGAACTCACAAGTCAGGATGAGGAAGATCACAAGAAAACTGCCCTAAGATTGTATCACTCCTAGAGCACCATACTCCAGAGCTGCTGTCCTGATGGAGGCCAACACCTTGCTGCATAGAGCTCAAAGTAGCTGTGCTACCCTGAAGTGCCTCCTCCAAGCAGAGGGAAACAATTGCTGCACTGACGTAGTGTGCCCACCAGAACAACTACACTCTTGGTGTGAACTCAGGGAAGTGCTGAGCTGCTTGGCACTTTCAAAACACAAGCTTTGGTCATCAGGTTGTATCACCCACCCATCCTGAACACCTTCCAGGGAACTCCACTGCATCACCATCCAGCAGTTGGTACCTGACCCACAGCCAGAAAGAGGCATTCTAAGTGCCCACTCCTTCTTAAAATTCTGAAAAATGATGAAAAAAGGGGGAGGGAAAAAAGGGGGAGGGAAAAAAGGGGGAGGGAAAAAAGGGGGAGGGAAAAAAGGGGGAGGGAAAAAAGGGGGAGGGAAAAAAGGGGGAGGGAAAAAAGGGGGAGGGAAAAAAGGGGGAGGGAAAAAAGGGGGAGGGAAAAAAGGGGGAGGGAAAAAAGGGGGAGGGAAAAAAGGGGGAGGGAAAAAAGGGGGAGGGAAAAAAGGGGGAGGGAAAAAAGGGGGGAGGGAAAAAAGGGGGAGGGAAAAAAAGGGGGAGGGAAAAAAGGGGGAGGGAAAAAAGGGGGAGGGAAAAAAGGGGGAGGGAAAAAAGGGGGAGGGAAAAAAGGGGGAGGGAAAAAAGGGGGAGGGAAAAAAGGGGGAGGGAAAAAAGGGGGAGGGAAAAAAGGGGGAGGGAAAAAAGGGGGAGGGAAAAAAGGGGGAGGGAAAAAAGGGGGAGGGAAAAAAGGGGGAGGGAAAAAAGGGGGAGGGAAAAAAGGGGGAGGGAAAAAAGGGGGAGGGAAAAAAGGGGGAGGGAAAAAAGGGGGAGGGAAAAAAGGGGGAGGGAAAAAAGGGGGAGGGAAAAAAGGGGGAGGGAAAAAAGGGGGAGGGAAAAAAGGGGGAGGGAAAAGGCCTCAGTATTCTCTTGCCAGCCAATTCTTCCATTTTCCACAACAGATTTGAAACTTCATAACTTGTTACAAAATTTTGAGGCAGTTAGGAAAAAAAAAGTAGATATAAGCACAGGAAGAAAAACATATGGATATGATTTGGAGCAACCTAGTCCTCTCCCTGGTGTTCAGTCCTGTACCATTTTCTTCTCCCCTGCACATTACACTTCCGCTTGATACTTAGCTTCTTAAAATTTATAACAGATAAACTTAAAAACTCTTTTAAAATGGCTGGTCAATAAATAGTAAGTTATTTTTTAAAAAAAAGCACACGATACCTGAAAGGGGTGGGTTCCAGTGCTGGCTCCCTACAGGAAGGGGTAAGGATCTAGTGAGGGGAGATACAAACCAACCCGAGGAAGGATCAATGCGCATATTGTAGGGAATAGGTCACTGGAAAGAGCAGTGTCCTAAGCTATGTGACTAACCAATTAGCAAAGGAACTTGAAACTTGGGAACCTCTAAATAATGAAAGGATTTTACTGTAATACATGGATGATCTTCTAATAGCTACAGAAACAAAATAAAGTTGCATGCAATGGACTGTGGGTCTCCTTAACTTTCTGGTTTTTAGAGGTTATTGAGTATCTCAACAGAAAGCCCAGCTGGTCCAACAAATTGTGGCTTATTTGGGATTTGAAATTTTGGGAGGATAATGAGAGCTTGGAACAGAAGCCATCTACCAAACTCCTGAGCCCCAAACGGTAAAAGAATTGCAAACCTTTTTGGGGATGACAGGTTGATGCCGTCTTTGGATTTATAATTACGGACTGTTAGTAAAATCACTGTATGAACATTAATTTGGACTGGAGAGCCACAGAGTGCATTTAAACAGCTTAAACAAGAACTGGTGAGAGCCCCAGCTTTGGGACTGCCTTGTGTTTCTAAACAGTTCTGGCTGTTTTCTCATGAGAGACAAGGAATAGCCCTGGGAGTACTAGCGCAGAGACTTGGTCCCTACAAAAGGGCTGTGGCTTACTTCTCCAAACAGCTAGATGAAGTAAGCAAAGGATGGCCTAGCTGCCTTCAGGCAGTTGCTGTCCTAGTCATCAATACCCAAGAGGCCTGAAAGTTTACAATGGGACAGAAAATAAATGTTAAGTCTCCCACACAGACTTTGCAGTCTTGGAACAGAAGTGGTGTCATTGGCTCTCACCCCAAAGATTCTCAAAGTGCCAAGCAATATTGGTAGAACAAGATAATGCAGAAATTGTAGTAATCAGTGTCATCAATCCAGCTTCTTTTCTCAGTGGAGCCCCTGCTGAACCAGTGACATGATTGCCTGGAAATGGTGGAAGCTATATATTCCAGTCAAGCAGATCTCAAAGAGGAACCACTCAAAGAAGCTGAAGATTCCTGGTTCACTGATGGGAGCAATTTTGTAAAGCAGGGAAAATGTAAAGCAGGACTTTTTAGGACAACCTCTGGAAGAGAAGTGGAACAGGACATACCAAGTACTGCTGACCACCTTCAGTGCAATCAAAGTCAAGGAACAACCCACCTGGATCCACTGAGTAAAGAAATCACCAGAGAAACCATGGACATCGGAACCAGTAGTAGCAACAAAGCTAAGACTCTGCTGATGACAACAGCGGGATTGGTATAGTGAATTGAAGCTTTTACACCTAGTTGGCCACTTGTGCCTGCAGGAATAAAATCTCAAGATACAGCTTTGGGAAAGGGTACTTTGAAGTTCAGGTGGGATCAGAAATAAGAGAATTAGAAGTGGGAAAATTTGACATGTGCAGCAAACATGCCCTGTCACCATTATGCAGTAACAAACATAACCAGGGAAAATGTGAGATGGCTTAAACCAACAAGCATAGATAGACAATTAACAGATTTTCAGGGACAGTTATTTGTAAAATGGTCTAATATTACCACAATTGTGTTTTAAGTCATAAATTTTACTATGGAATGTTGAATAATGATGGAGTTTATTGCTAGTGTGTACTCTTGATAGATAACACCTTGTGAACGTGACAACAGAGAATTCACTCATTTTGACACCTAATAATACTTGGGAGACTCTTGCATGTAAAAGCATTACCCAAATCCCAAATTGAGAATGGTATGTGAGCAAGATGCAAGCATTTATATACTGAGCATGCACTGAAACTAGCGGTGTGAAGAGTTCATCTAAAGGACAAGCGATGAAGACTTTGGAAACGACCACCCGAGGAAGGAAACGACCACCAGAGAAACTCTGATACTGAAGAAAAAACGTTAGGTGGCAGCAAAGACCATGGAATTAACCTATTTTTGCTGAAGTAATCATGGGTGTACTTAGGACAATTCCTTGAGGATAGGCAAGATTATGTTAAACATTTCACTTACATGTAATGATTTTGTAGATATAAACTGTTAGAAATCTCAGTGTCATTGGAAGCACTTAAGGTGGAGAATCCCCAGTGCTGCTAATAAAGAATACCTGCTTATCAGTGACTTGTTTGCTGTTGAGTTCAATTTCTTTGTTTCACATGTAAAATGACATAAAATGCTTCAGTGCATGTACCTTCACACAAGCATAGATTACATTTTATACTATTTTAGTAAGAGATTCCCTGTTTAAAATTCTCAGTGTATTCAGTATCCACCCCACCCTACAGACACATTCCTGCTGGGTATAAAAAAGGTGAGACAGATCTTGATGATGAGAGGCTATTAAACACTTATGTTCCTACTGTATATTATGATATAAAATTTAATGAATTTTGCTTCAGTATGGAAATGTTTCTCCCTGTAGAGAAATGCAGCCACACTCAGGCTTTTATGTTTACATTAAATAGAAAATAAAAGGAAACTCCACCACCACTGCTATTCTTTTAGAGCAAGAACAAAAGCTATTCGTGTATCAAATGCATGCTGGCAATGCTCTGCTCAGCAGCAGTAAGAACAAACACATTCATTAACCATTAGGATCTCCTAGTTGCCAAGACAGACTGAGAATGTCTCAAAAACCCATTGATAGTTCACTGGGCACTGAAAACTCTGAAAAGCAATTGTCCTGCTTCTGCCTGTTGTTCAGCTCAGCTACAAAATTTGCCAGCCCTTAAACAATGGCTGTCAATGAAGCTTTAGAGTCACAAGCAAAACACGGGAATTAATTCTTATGTAGTTTGCCTTTTACAGATGGTGACTTTAAAGGGGAAAATTTGTTGTTTCATGATGGACTCATACGTGTACATGGGAGAAAAAAGGTAAAACTGCACTCAGTTACCATGTAATGGAGATAAACTACCGAATAAGAGTATTTTCACTTATTTCAATACACCAGTAATCAAATCTAGCTTTTTAGTCTTCCGGTACTATTCAAGAGTACTGCAACAGGAAAACAAAAGCAAAAACCAAACCAAACAAAAATTCCCCAAAAAAATGCACCAGGCACTCTCCTCCAGGAGTTCTTTTGCCAAAGAACAAACTCAGAACGCTGATGAATACCTGCTGCTCTCACTCTTTCCTACCCTAAATAAAGTAGACATTCAGGAATGACAAGTGCTTCCCAAACCAAGGGAAATCAAGAAACAATTTTTTAAAATGTCTCACTGGACTTCAGTAATTCCTGCAGTCACTTTCACAGTGATTCTAGAATTGACAGTTTACACTAAAAACTATCCGCTTCTCCTTCCCAGTATGATATAAGCAAGAGGGCTAGATAAGAAGCACTGCAGTAGCAGCAGATATCTGCTGGGGGGACAGGGAAAAGATCACAAAAAACCCCCACAAAACCCACCTCAACACAAAAAACCCCCACACCAAAACACACACACACACACCAAATCCTTGAAAGAAAATAAGTATGCCTGGGATACAGACTAAGAAGTAGCATAACTACTTGTCAGAGGAGAGGAATGAGGAAAAACACTAAGTTACTGCAAAGGGTAAGAGCTGGAAAACAACTGATGGGAAGCTGGGTGTGGGGGAGGAGAATCTGTGTGAACTTGACTGAGGAGCCACCAAAGCCAGCCAGAAATTTCAGAGGCAATGATGCAGCAAGCATAGAGAATAAGATCGTTTTGTTGGAGTAGGCTGGACAGAACTGAAGTCAGACTCATGGAATAGTTGCAAGCATGCTGAGGGAGCTCTCTCATTTTAATTTATGGCATGATTTAGAGAAAGAAAGAGTGCTTGGAATTTATCAAATGCTACTTATAGAAAGTGGCAGGAAAGAAGAGCAAGTAGAGTCCATAACTGGATCAAGCTTATGGGATGAGACTGGTGACAGCAATAGCAAAGTAACTGAACTGAGGTAAAAGCCAACATCCTACAAGTTTTCAAGGAGAGAATAAGAAAGCTGGAAGAGGAGAAGCCTGGTCTGTGAAAATTACGGAGGTTTTTCAAAATCCTGAAGGGTAATGAGGAACTGATATTCACCAAACCCTGAATAACTAGAAAAATAAAAACTGGCAGAAACCAGTAGGAGATTGGTTTAAGTACCACTGCCCACACCCAGTAAAAACCATGAACTTGCATGATAACACAATCAGCAGATTCAGAAACGTTTTAGACAAAGTCACAGAGTCTAGCCTTAAGTACACCCTAAAAGAACGAGGCTGGGATGTACCCTCTATGTCCCTAGTACAACAGTTTTGCATGATGGCAGTACTTATGCTAAGAATACAGTAATGAGAATGGCTGCTCACATGCTCTCCATACCCGTCCTCTCTGTTGCTAGAGTCAGAAACATGGTTCTGAGCCTGCTGGTCCAACCCAGAAGTGCATTTCTGTTCTTCATTTGAGTTTCTGCTCTACCGAGCAATACCTTGTATCTCTTCTCTCATATAAACACAACTGAGAAAAACACGGAAGTATCCCAATACAGGAACTGAAAAAGAAAGAAGTCCTAGAGCAGGTTTATGCTGTGAAGGGAACAACCAGTAAAGGAGAAAGGTAATTGCAACAGAACTCAGAGAGATTCAAATAGAAGGAAGTAATTCAAAGCTGCTGTTATTTTATCAATACTTTTGTAATTATTTACTGCTTAGAGGTCAACCATCCAGCCTGGAAGAGGTATGAAAGACAACCAGAGCAACCTAGTTTATATTCTCAGAATACCAAGCATGGTGGTATCTCATGCACCCAAAACAGGACCATCACAGATATGGTATTTTCCCATCTCCCACATAGTAAGAGTACAGCATTCTACCAACAGCTTCTACTATAAAAATCCTTAAGGGGCAGTCCTGTTTTGTCAAGACTCAGAACAGAATGAATAGAAATTCAGCCTTTCAAACAAAAACATGAACATTCAGGGAGACCGGGGGCAGACCAGAATGGAAATTCTAAATGCCCTAGGCACACCCTTTAAAATTAAGTAACTACAGAAAAAATTATCAGTATCATGCTATTTATCTGTAGGATCAATCAATCATAACAACTGGCTGATGTTGCCATGAAGAGTGGTAACATTTGATGGAACAGAACAGAAGCTCTTTCATATAAGAACATAACGAAAGCCTGAATTAGGACAGAGGCATGAAGATGATCCAGAGAAAACTTTCTGCACCCAAATGCTTTTGTTGCTTCGAGATTGTGTGAGGTTTGAGAGCAAGAGAAAGTCCATTTCTCTTGATGTTATGACTATTCATCATTGCAGTCAGTGCAGTAAGGTTGTACCTTACAGTACAGTACAGTACCTTAACCTTGCAGTAAGGTTATAGTAACAGCAAGGTCAAACTCTTCTCAGAGATACCTCCCAGCTGAGAGAAACAGGGAATTTCTGGTTTGACTCATTCAGTGATGTAATTAATTATTAAAAACAAACAAAAAACAAACAAACAAAAAAAAACAAACCCACAAACCCTAAACCAAGACAACCCAAAAAAAGCAACAAACCTACTCATGCTAATTACAAACAAAAAAAGACACTGAACAGGTTATCACCACAAAGAATTTCCCAAGAACCCTCAAGGGCTTGCCCAAAATGTGACAGCCAGAGAGAACACACGCCTACGTGCATTCAGAAAGAGTAATTAGTACGATGAACAAATGAATCATGCAAACTAATGAAGGAGCTAGGCAACTGAAATCACAGCCAGTTCATTCTCTCCCTTTTTCAAAGAAGGATGAAGGAAACCTACATGGCATATTAAGCAGTTAGCACTTGAATTACAAAGTATATTATGTCAAAATCTTTGCAAATAGCAAATCATCAGACATGAGAATGCAAACTGAAAGTTAACTTACTGAAAGTGGCTAGTGATACTATATTATGCGTATTTTAAGAGAAACAAAGAGAAGGAAAAAAAAAGCAACCTGACAAACAAGTCTGGCAGCCAGACATTTGTCACAGGAGTAAACTTATATTTCAGTGGTATTTCAGACTTCCATCCCGACTGTACTCTCCATTTCCAGAATGACAGGATTTGTCTGACAGTAGCTGATAGACAAGGAAAAAAGGAAGACTGACCAAGAGGCTTTTATAATTCACAAAACTGGACTACTGAGCAACTTAGTGATACTCCACTTGATCATGTCAAGATTACAGCCCTTCCTGCTCTACAAAGAAATGGGATGGGGGGCATTAGACAGAGAAAGAAGCCCACAACCCCAGTTGTTTCTATCAACACTTGACTGGAAGCATCCAGGTCTTCACTGCAATTACAGGAAAGACAGACACCTTTAAAAGTACTTTGATTCTCTTTCTAGCAAAAGGGACACTAGATGGTGCTACATTTGTATTTCTCCCTTTACCCTCTCAGTAAGAAAGGAATGGTAGCAGCAAGAAAAAGAAAAGTTCGAAGCAATTAGCAACTCGGACAAGATAGGTGCCTCACACGTGTATTAGCAGCCTGCCGCTTCCAGGTCATAAAGTGCTTCCCAACTGTCCAACAGCTTGGGTCTTGAGTCTCCTTCTGGCCTGTAGGAGCTCCTCAAGTGTCAGCAGTAGATAGTCTGTAAGCTACATTTAACTTTTTTCCCTTAAATTTTGCTAACAGAGCCCAAAATTTAATCATCATCATCCTACTACAGCCATTGCTGAATCTATTTTCAGGTTTAATACTATTAGTGTTGACAATACATACTCCACCAGTAAAAAATTTTTCCTTTTTAACTCTTAAAAAACTTTTTTTTAAATGGATCAATTATCCTATTTCATTCACTCTCCTATGCTCAAATTAGCACAGATTCAGAAGTGGCTACTTGCAGAGGTATAACAGTTCTATCAGCTATGAGTATAGATTGCTTTACTGTCAAAGTCAGTGGGAAATAAGATGACTTTTAGGGTGCTGTTACCCATTCAGAAGTAATACTGGTTTAAGCAGACTTCTCATCTCATTGTTTTTTGTCACCCAGGCCCTTCCCTTGGTTATGCCAACATAACTGATTTTTGGCCATATAGGAGAACTGATCAGAGGTGTGACCTAGCTAAAAAGTAACTCTCCTCTTCCTCTTGATCACAAAAGCAGGGGAGGGATTCTATCCAGACCAGTTGCCAAAAATACACCCAGCTACACTCCAACAGAAATCTGCTCAAGCACAATGCTGGGGTGGTTTGGGGACAGGAAACATTTAAGCCAAGTCTATACCCAAGAAAACATGCTCAGCACAACCAGAATGTGCAACGCACCCTCAGCTACATTACATCTGCTCTCAGGTCCCAGTCAGGAAAGAATGTGCTGCAGACAGAGAATGCCAAAGTGCCTCTCTACTGCCAGCAAACAGATGGGGGGGAGGGGAGAAAGCAACAAGCTTTTCAAATTATTTTACAACAATGGCTGCCTTGAAAGTTCAACAGCAAAATGTGCAAAACATATAATTTGTTTACATATGTAAGCTGTAAGAGAGTCAACCCCAATTACATTACCATTAGCTGGTAAAGTTTCAGAAAGCATCACTACACAGCACTGTGACTCAGTTTTCCATTTTTTTCTTAGCTGTACTCTTTCTGCTTGTTTCAAGTGTATACGCTTCATGCCAGCATGTACTACTCACAAAGCAGAGGTTTTACAAAGGAGGTATGAGACCAGTGCAAAACTCCCAGCCTATGTCCTCTGACACCTTTATAAAGCACAGCAAAGAGCTGAAACTTTGAAAAAAACATTTAAAAATTAAAAAACAACAACAACAACAACAAACAACCCCGGCTATTTCTACAAGTCTTATCATGTTATGTCCAGATCACAAACAGCAGAAATTTGCTGCTGCAGAATTGCTAATACATAATAAAGTATTACAGGATCAATGAATAAACCACACTTGGCTGACAACTATGCAAGAAGAAAGAAATTCAGAATGTAGGAGTGTGAGGTAGCAAGACATACACTGACCTCCATTTAACAAAAACTATTTAAAAAAAAAACCCGAAAATTAACACAGAGTTTGTCTTGTCTTTCAAGGAATCATAATCAAGAAAACCTTTTAATCTATGAAAGAAGTTGGTTGTCTGGGCTTGTAATCAGAAACACATAAAGTTAACAACTTCCTGTTAACAGGGGAGCGAGGTAAGGGGAGACAGGACACAGCCAACAGACCAACTTTCAAAAAAAGATCCTTCTGCAAGGGGCCTGAAAAATGTTATGCTACCAGGAACACACCATTGTAATGTGTAGAGTTTCTAGTCTACCTACCAAGCAAATACCTAGATGGAAGTCAAAAGAGTGACCCACTTATAAACTGGCTCTAAACCCATGATTACAAGGGAGGAGGGATAGAGAGTTAGTTTCTGGTAACAAAACATTTATTTTATGTAGAAGCATACCTGATTGAATGCGATTTCGGTGTCAGTTATGCTGCTTGTCTTCTTAAGGGAATAGGGATGGACATACAGAGCATCCCTCCCCTTCCATTTTCTTTTTTCAGAATATCAACCCTTAGCAACTACACAGCAGTTAGGCTGAGCTAAATTAAGGCATACTACAAAAATATCTGTTGATCGTCACCATTAACTAATTCTCTGACCTACAGACAATTCTAGAAATGGCTGGGAGTAACTCAGGATAAATGTATCTGGCAGTCAATTAGAAGGGCTCCAGGCTTATTTTTCTCAGATCTCTCATTTGCCCCTCCCAAAAACTCAGCTGACTTCTCAAACATTCCCAAAAGATCTTGGAACTGACAAGGTCCCTTTAAGCTAAAAGAAGCCTCACAGCTCACCAAACAAACCATGCATTTGGAATGGAAACTGTTTGTCATTTAATGACCATATCCATGACTAAACTGAGTTACAGTGATTATTCAAACACAAAAAAATTGAGTCAGCTGAGCACATCACAAAAAAATCTATTTAAAATACCATACTTGAACACATACTCCACTTGTTTGTATGAACTCTGACAAAAAGGCATTTAACCTTTCATACAAGCACACAGAAGAAGCTGCTCCTTATACATTTACTTCTATAGCTCCAGAACTAACGTGACAACAGTGGAATGGAAGATGTATGGTCAAAACACGATGTTATACAGTTTATCCCATATCCTTCTCCCACAAAGTAATTCTTGTATCAACATAAAAATTGATAATGTTGAACATTTGGACAAGCATTAATTTTAAGCTGCCATATTTATTTCCTTCTCCTCATTCCTCACTTTCAGTTGGTTTAATTATCCAAACAAACTTCAAATGGTTCTACTTCCCAAGCATATAGTGTAGGATCCTAGTTTTGTCAAGCCTGTTTGCAAGAGTGTTAAACCTTACAAAGTGCTTTCAGTGCAAATCCAGATGCTTGTGAAATCACTTCTTAAAGAAAAGGTGCAGAACAGCACATGTGCAGCAGCACTGCCCATGAGGCAGATATCTCACCAACAGAACAAAGATTAAGAACAGAAGCTTAACTATACTTTTCCATATCCTTCGCAAGAGAAAAGATCTGACGGCTTACCAGTAATGGTGCAGGCATCTCTGTACTCTCTGTAGTCTGGCACATCATCTTCCACTGCTTCACTTACATAGTGCTCTTCATGAACGCCTGTGTCACAGGCTAGGACTGCATGATTCGACAGCTCCGAAGGAGGCACAGTGGCGGCCAAAGTACAGTCGTGCAAAGCTGTGGCGTCCAGCTTGGCAGGTTTCACAGGGTTGTACAAACTGCCATCAGGGGGACCAGCACTGGAGACTGGGTCTGGCTGGCAGACCTCTTTCTCTTTACTACAGTTGCCTTCAAGAAGTCTGCAAAACACAAAAGAAACAAACATTCAATTGAAGCCATTCCAAACAGCACAAATCAGAACAGGCAGTTTTCTTTTCCTTAAACTTTAGTTTAACCTGACACCATGCAGACAGGCTACACATCACTGGTTGATTTACTGATACTTTAATAACATCAACATTTGAAATTGACTGATGCCAAAGAATATAAAAATTGTTAGGATCCTATACTAAAATGCTGCTAGGCTTTTCCTGTCCACTGGGCTATCTCACACATCACAGCCCTTCACTGCCAGGCTGCCAGCTGGCATCTTTGCTCCCTTTAAAAAGTGCACAAAACAGCTCAAAGTGCACTGGGTAAGGGGGTGTCTGCTTACTAGGGCTGAAGCACTGGGGAGCAGCGAACAGGGAACAAAGCCCCTAAAAAGACAGATATCGGTGCCCTCAGCGAGATTAAATTGGCCAGAGAAGGAATGAAGATGAGCACCTCCTGTCCAAAAACTTCACTGAACCTTATGGATAATGGCCCAAAGGCACTGCAACAATTGGTGGTATGGTGCTGTTTTAGCTATCAGCAGTGTAAGAGAAGATGCAAATACTCATTACTGCTAGAAAAGGAAAATAAAATCACAAGATTGCAAAAGAACAGGCTTGTGAATGGACTTGAAAGGCAGGAAAAAGAGACTTTGTTAATGCAGTAGTTAAAAGGCATAAGCAGCAGCTGAGGAACAGGCCACACAGGACCATGCAGACTACATGGGAAAAGCAGAAAGACAGCCAGCAAGAAGACACAAATATACTAGCCTACAAGCAAGTGGGGATGGAACTCAATATGCAAATGCAACAAGAGAACATGCTCTGCTCAGTACTTAATTGAGAACCAGAAATACAAGTTTTCTGGAGAACCCTATGAAAAAGTTTCTCTTTATCTGGACGTGTTCCTAGAGATTAATCTCATTTTGTTGTTAAAGTTATACTCAGGATTTTGACATCATATTTTTTGGCATTTCTAGCAAATGGCATTATCATTTCACCGAAACATGACAGTATTTCTAGAATCTCATTGCAAGACTAAAACCTCTTCCCCTAAACTGACAAGATACAGATTATGCATTCTAGACCTTCTGGCTTCAGAGAAACTTTGCAACAAAGTTATAACACTGTACTGGCACCACCTTTTCTCAACCTATTTTTCCCATTCACCACAGGCCTAAGAACAAAGAAGCAAAACTCTCACTCCCTCTCAGAGTGTCTCAACACGAACCCGTTGACACTGAAATCAGAATACCACCACTGGAAAACAGTTGGGTCAGTACTGATTCTGGAGAAAACCTCTTCACAGAGAAAGCATTATTTCATTAAGTTTTTCTCAATTCCATACATTTGTATTTCTGCACAGTATCACTTAACCTGGAAATAGTTCTCATACTGACAGCCTCAAACCCCGTATTTTGTAGTAATAGTGATAGCTACAGGATCAGATTAAGTCAAATGATAAATTTATTATATCATACTCTCATACAAATGGTACTCTACTGCAGAAAGAGAAAGTTTCACTTGAGTGCTTAACCAAAAATCTTACGGTTTCCCTGCAGTGCATCTGTTATTCCTGCACTATCACAGCACATACTAAAAAGAATAATGGGGTCACTTGTACTGATTATTTTTTAAAGGATCCCCTTTCAAGTGGCTCTTTAGGAATAACAAGAGGGAGAGTACTGATACTAAAAATTAGTTGTTCGAATTAAGTTGGAATCAAAATGCAAGTCTTTGTTTTCCCCTCTGCATTGAAGACAGAAACAGCTTAAGCTATGAACAAGAAAATATACTAGAAATGCATTGACTGACTGATTAAAAGGGCTCTGTCTTGTCTTAGTTGCTACCACACATCTGTGAATCACATTTGTTTTGGGAAACTGTGAGATAAGCCTGTTATGAACAAGGCCATGTCTGGGAGTAGGTACTGGAAAGCATTAACAGGACTCTTGAGCAATTCTAGCCCCCTTCTCCCCTCCTCTCCATACCCTGCCTTAGCCAGGAGGCCAGCAACACAGCAACACTACCATATGAAATAACACTGATCACCAAAGTGTGATTTTTGTGTGTAAGTCTTCATGTGACTTTCAGGAATCTGAGATCCGGTAACTTTTCTGGACACACTGGAATTCAACATCTGACATACCCGATCACCTTTACTCATTCACCACTTTATTTCCCACAGACTCCTCACCAAAAATACATTACTCCAGAACATAACATTGCAAATTGCATTAGAAGTTTGTGCTGAATGAATTTCACCTCTCCCCTTTCACTCAAATTAATATTTTCTTCAGTGAGGTACCATGGAACCTCTTCTCCCCTCTTGTAAACTGTAATCTAATAGCTTCAGCCTTGTCACCATTAAGAACAAGTAAATACAGACACACACATTCAGGAACAAAAAGTCACCTCTGAGCTTACTTCACACAAGCTGTTTTACTGTTTGCACTTATGCAAATTATAAACAGAGCTTTGAAAACCAAATAAGCAACAAAAAACACCACCCAAAAAAACCCCATGGGTCAGTCTTCCTGGTTTGCTGCAGAAACCCATATAAAATCTATACGAGAAAGTCAAGTTCTGGATTAAGGAAGAGAATTTGCCTTGATCTTAAAACCTGCTATCACAAAGGAAAAAAAAAAGCAGGCATAAATGTGTACGTCTGCTCCCTTTCAGACTTACTTAATAACCTTGATTTCAATAAACACAGTGGAAAAATGTTGTTCTACCAATTTCTCTTGCAAGGCAAATAGTACCACCTAATACAGAAGCAAACACTTTTCCTTTAGACTTTCACCTAAATCTTCCTGTTACAGAAAAGAAAAACAAAATACAGCTGGGCAGTACTTAGAAGATTGCCAAAACAGCCATGAAGAGAAAGAGACATTGTAGCTACTACACCCAGGAAATATAAAACATTAATATTATTCTTTAGTCAGTCTTGCCTGCAGATACAGTATTCATAACAAGATGATACAAATTGCAGTGCTTTGTATTTACACCTTCTGACATCCAAATAAGTGCACAGTTTATAAGATTATGACTTTCTTGATGAAACGCATTTCATTCTTTGTTCTGTGTATGCCAGCAGCAGTGTGCACACAAAATTAAAAAACAAAACACAAAACAAAAAAACACAACACAACCAACCAACCCAAAAAACCCCCTCTTCTACCTAATATGACATAACTCAGCTTTTGCCTCTGTGGCTGTAATGCACCTTTTCTACCAGTCTAAATACAATGACAGTTTGGTGCCAATAAAGAGACCTGGGTGTAAAGAAATATTTAATTTGAAATGTTTGAACCTAATTTTAAAGTGTAAAGTAGTTTGGAAAAAACAAAAACAAACAAACAAACAAAAAGAAAGCCACAAAACAAAACACACAACCAAAACACCTCATCCCAATTCCATTAAGTTTGAAATTTTAAAAATTTGAACCAGGTCATTTTAGTCTGAAATACCCTTTACTTGTAAACTGTTTGTTGAAGGCATTCACTAAAATCTTGCACTTTATAAGAGCAATGACATAAGCACAAAGACTTCTCCTGCACACCACCTCTGTACAATACCCAGATTTTTTTCTAACCCAATAAATGCCTAAAATAGAACATGTGCATGATTACTGTACAAAGAGCTTAAATTCTATATACACCAAACACCAGTGTCATCTAACAGTACATCTATGTGATAGTTTGGACTATAACTGCAGTACAACTAAGACTCAATCCACCTGGAGTACTGTGACCAGCTCTGGAGCCTCCAACACAAGAAGCACATGAAGCTGCTGGAATGAGTCCAGAAAAGGGCCAGAAAGATGATCAAAGGGCTGGAGCACCTCTGCTGTGAAGACAGGCTGAGAGAGTTGGGGCTGTTCAGCCTGGAGAAGAGAAGGCTCCAGGGAGACCTTATAGCAGCCTTCCAGTACCTGAAGGTGCTTACAGGAAAGCTGGGGAGGGGCTTTTCACCAGGGAGGTCAGTGACAGAACAAGGGGTAATGGATCAAAACTGGAAGAGGGTAGATTTAAGTTAGACATTAGGAAAAAATTATTTCATGTGAAGATGGTAAGACACTGCAACAGGCTGCCCAGGGAAGCTGTGGATGCCCCATCCCTGGTAATGTTCAAGACAGGGTTGGATGGGGCTTTGGGAGGTGTCCCTGCCAACGTAGTGAGGTGGGAACTAGATGACCTTTAAGGTCCCTTCCAGCCCAAACCATTGTATGATTCTATCAAGTACACTGGGTACTGATTGCAATGTACCTGTGGCAGCCCAAATTACAAAAGCCATGTCAAAATTTGAGTTGTGGTTACCCAGCACTGCATTCCACTTAAAAAAAAGATTATCCAGCTGTAAGTACCTAGGCAAAACAATTCAAAGCTAACAGGCACATTTACATCAGATAGCAGCCAAGATTTGAGGGTTTTGAGGTAAGAAAAAAAAAAAATCTCCACGTTAGTTAGGCGTTTCTGGGTTCTGGCAATTAAAAAAAAACCACAAAAACGTCTTTGTTTCCAGTGTGCTTTGGGGAGAAGGGGTTTAGTTTCAGACACCACATATTTAATGCAGAAGCAAATAAAATTAACCACTTGCTGTTTCACAGCCATTGAGGTAATACTTTCCTACATTAAGGATTAACTATAACTTAACTCTCAATCTAAAGACATAAATGAGTTAAAGTAGTCCTCCTTCCTCCCTCAAAAGCAGTAAAAGACATAAAAGCTAAAAAATACATTATTTGTAACCTTGAAACATTATTCGCTCCACCATATTGGATTTCAGCAATTTATGTAGTCATAAAATGTCTGGAATTCCTACAAATAATGTGGTCCTCAAGAGCCACAGGCTGCATGCTATGGTGATTATAAAGCTTTGAATAACTTTTCATTATCTATCTAGATCAGATTTTATGCTTCAAAAAATACTTTTATTTATTCTTCAAAAACAGCAGCTTGACCCCTGCAAACATCTGCGTATTTAAATACTTCTTTAAAAAATACCCTTCTAGTGCTTCCAACTAGAATCTTCCCCTTTCTTCCAGGTCATCTTTATGCTATGCATACTCTCTTAACTATTTGGTTTAGAGAAGTAGAACAGGAGTTTATTTATAGAATCATAGAATGGTTAAGGTTGGAAGGGACCTTAAAGATCATCAGGTTCCAACCTCCATGCTCTGAGCAGGGACACCTCACACTAGACCAGGTTGCACAACACCTCATCCAACCTGGCCTTGAATACCTCCAGGGAGGGGGCTTCCAAAACCTTCCTGGGCAACCTATTCCAGTGCCTTACTACCCTCATGGTGAAGAATTTCTTCCTGATGTCTAACCTTTTGGAGTAAAACTATTTACTGTGAGCTAGCTGGCTTTTCAGAACAACTTTGGTGCACATGAACAATCAATTCCCTTTTGAGTAAGAGAACCTGACAACTCTGCTCCAAGATGGACTTCAAATGCAACCTGCTGCCAAACTGGGACATGAGACTCCAAATAACCCTGTGGGCTACATCACTGCAAGCTCACCTGCTGTGTACCTGCAACATTTTTCTCCTTCAGAAAGCTTCAAACTGCACAGGTAAGCAGGAAATTCAACACAAGGTGCCAAGCTAGATCTAACCTGAAGTAACCCACCCAAATCTGTAATGAAGACTTGAGGAGCTTCCATGTCAAAACTCTGATCTATTCAGCCATCCCTAGTGACCAAAGTATTTGCTAATTTAGACAGAACTTCAGGGCACCAAGGGACTCAGAGAGCTTTCCACTCTTAGCATCTGCCTGGAGTTACAGAGCTCTGATTCTGCATTCTGATTTAGTCATTTACTAGTTCTTGTTTACTAAGTGATGGATAAACACTTCAGAGGGTTTTAGGGTGGGAAAATTCTTCCCTTTAATGCACTTGCGAGAGTTCCACCAGATATGTTCTTCCCTGTTTTGTACACTGAACACTTTACCAAGTCTACTAAGTTTTACTAAGTTCTTTAGAAAGAACCCTCAAGTGTCTTATTTACATGAAAAAAACTTTTTTCAGGTGAAAAAATGTCTCATGTAGACACTGGAGCAAATCAAAGCCAGTTTTTATGTCTGTGTAATCTGTGAAACAGATTAACATGCTGGCTTACCTTTGTTAATTCAGAATACATGCAGTCTTCAGTCTGTGTTTTAGAAAATAATCAGTGAATTGACAAAGGCAATTTAATAAGACATGCTTCAAGCATTCAGATTATTTCTTTACTAATTCATACCTTGCATCTAACAAAAGTCTGCATCTTTTTCAATTTAAGAAACATTTTTTCACTGAGTGGGTGGGCTCAAAAGCCAGTGCAAACACCTATATCCATTTAAAAGCACTTTGTTAGACCACAAAGAAACAATATATGACTACTTAACTTTTACATAAAGACTGAATTTGATCCCAAATAATTCACTGAGTTGTTTTAATCTTGTCCTTTATTACATACCTTCTAACAAAGCATAGGGGTTTCTTTTCCACTCAGAAGCTAGGTTTTAAATATGCAGAATGCTGACTGCTTAGTTAGACCTCTAACTAAACTGTCACGAACAGTCAAAGTGTCACGAATCAATGACAGAATAAGACAAGCAGTTTACTTACCTACAAACATCTTTGACAACTCTAGACTACATTCTTATCCAAAGTTTTAAAGACATTTAAGAACATTTTAATCAAACATCTTTCCTGGATAATGCTAGAGGAAACATTGCCTCACTCTTTTGACAGGGTTTGTGTTTCCAGTGACCCAGGCAGTCACAACAAAGCCATCTATGATGCCAACATCACACATACTCTTCTACTCAAGTCTTATACTACATTTTAACTGTATTCCATGCTTTTGTCCTTTTTTTTTTTTTTTCTCTCCCTCTATGGAGTGCTAGGAACTCTGGCCTAGTCAAATCTTTTCAGAGAAGTATGGACATCCAGTGGTTATGTCACATGCTATGAGGAATCTTCTCAGTTATATGCCTCCCAAAAGAGGTTCTTCTGCCTATGAAACCATAAAAGAATGTTTTCAAGCCAAAGATTTGAGGGCTTTCTTGAATCACTTTTTATAAAGCCTCATAACTTACAAGTATTAAGCAGATTAAAGTATGCAAGACCAGAGCAACACCTGGCTAACTGACAGTGGTGGGGCAATGTCAATTAGAACAAAAAAGTTACTGCTAGAGAACAAAAGCCAGAATAGCCAAGATGCTTACACATTAGTATCAACATGTAAAATACAAAACCTTAATCTCAAGGTCCCTAAAGATGCTTGGCCTTATTTGACTGTTAGGTCATCAATGAAGGCAGTCATGTTTTCTCAAAGATTAGTGCAAGTCAAAACCTCACAAATAAAAAGCCACATAAAGGAAATAAATTATATTTAAAAAGACAGAAATAAAAACACCCCACTGTTCTCCACAAACCAGAGTTTCTCACCACTATCATCTGGCCTTCAGAAGGAGCCCATCAGTCTCTTCTCCCCTCAGGCAGAGGGAGAGTGGCAGCAATACTGTAAGACAAACCCTGGGTTTGACCTTCACAGCTGTGAGTGCACAAATGTGCTCTCACCCGGATTTATGTAACACTGCCCCTCTCTGCTCCCAAGTTCCTTCAGGCAAATATTGCAGGGTTCTACAAATAGTTCTTCCTTGTGTAAAGCTCACATTACATGGGGAGCTTTTTACAGCTCCCTCGTCTTGTATTTAATATAGGCCAAACTTTGCCCTTCTTACCACCCACTCCTATGAACAAATAAAACTGAAAACAGTGAAAAATTAGTGCATTCCCTTTCCTTCAAAGCAATATGCTACTGGCTGGGAGTTCTTTGCTAGACATACTGTGTACATTCCTTGGAAAGGGAAAGCTGTTTGACCACCACTAGTACGGAGTGTTTGAGAACTGCATAAGCAGTCAAAGAAGGAATTAATCCAGTAACAAAATAAATCTCAGAGGTCCAGCAATGCAAACTATAAACATCTCAAACTTGTACTTTCTGTACACACCCATGCATATGCAGGGTGATCACTAAGGTAGATCAATACAAAATAGCTCCAAGGGGCATGGTCCAATACTTGCTTAAGAGAAGGCAAGGATCTAATATCTTTAATAAAAACAAACAAACAAACAATAAACAAAAAAAAATATTTTGGGGTTAGGTTGCTGCTGTATTTAGCATGTATGAACTTCTGCCTCATACAGAGCCAATACACAAGCTAGTCTACACGAACATCAGCTTCACTACATTAACACATATGCTGCCTACCTGCATACCTCCTTGTACCACTAAAACAAAAAAAAACCCCAAACCAAACCAAAAAGGCATGTATCAAAGATTTGTCAAACAGTTCACACATGGGGGAAACCTACTGCACCAGCAGCAAGCCAGGCTCTCAAATAGTACGGATGGGAACAGTGATAACAGAAATCAGAAGTGTTGCTTTTTTACACACCTCAAGAGCATGAAAATCCCTACTTCACTTTTCAATAAGCCTCAAAGACTTCCAAAAGATAATTAAGTATTCAGTACTTCTTTTCCAGTAGTTGGGAAAGATGTGGGATGACCACAGTTTCTCCAAAATGTAGCAGTGTCTGCTCTCAAGTCCTAAGCTCATTTCCTATCCACAGGAAGAACCAGCAAGAGCACTTGACCAGAAGCAGAATAGAGAGGTACATATGCACTAAGACACACATGAACTAGCTACTAGTAAAGTAGAACACAAAACAAAAAAACTCAACAACCCCACAAAGCAGTGTCTGGGCCTAAGACACAATGCAGTAGGCAAAGATAGTAAAATGAATTACCATTCCAAGCCAAAGCCCTGATCAGCCAGCTAAGCCATACCCTTCCTCCTCAGGACAACACTGAAGACCAAGGGAATGCAGTGAAAACAGCTGAAAGACCATGGCAGAATGGTAATTCCCACCACCACCACTACTGTTCAAATAAAGATACAATTAATCTAACTGCCAACAAATTAGGGCCAAGAGTTTTAGTCAAGTAACCCTAAACAAAGAACAGGACTGACTCAAACTAGATATTTATCATGATTTAAAACCAGGACGGGGGGATTTTAATCTTGTTTTGCATTACTATTTTTCTCCTATTACAGGAGAACTTTTTTAATTTCTCACCCTCCACAAGGACTTAAGAGTCTATGTAGAGCTTGTATAATTTACATGTTTTTAAAATCCTGTTTTAAGGGATTGGCAAAGTGGCATAATTTCAAAATTTAATAGCTGTCCTTCTAAAAACATTTACAAAAAATACCACATAACTCAAACTGTTGCTTTTTTTTAGTACTTCTTGTTGCACAGAGACAGCAAGAGCAGGGGTAAAAGAACCGCTGATAGAAGGAACTAAATTCCTTGTAAACTGACCTAGAAAAAACAAACAAACAAACCCAAAGCCAACACATAACCTCCCCTCCCTCAAAAAAAAAACAAAACAACACAACACAAACAAAAAAACCCACAAAACCAACCAACCAAAACAAACAAACAAAAACCCCCCACAACCCACACACCATACCTGATCCACTTACTTTCAGACTGAGATTACTGCTTTGGACTAAGTCGAATAATTATATAAAAAGATTATAAAGGGAAAAAAAACCAAACAAAACCTTAACAAATCAAAAGCCAATCTGTTCTGTAAAAACACCAAATTTTTTTCAGAAATTAAAACCGTAAATTTTCCTCCTCCTCCTACTAGAAGTAGTTTTAATGATGACTATTAGGAAGCTTACCAAGAAGTCAGACTACCCATTTCTGGTCTCAATAAGATGCTAAGATGATCTGTTTTGGCTCACTAGCATCACTGGCCCTCATTCCCTGGCATCATTGGCCCTCATTCCCTGGCATCAAGCCTTCCCCACGTGCTCCAGTAACTGGCACGATTCAATGAGAACCTTCCTCACTTTTCAAGGTTGTCCTACAACCCTAAGCCTACAGAGTTCCTCAACAGAACCCACAATTTCTTAACTGGCTGTTAATACTCCTGGAGTGTCTTATCTATTATCTTTTGTTGTCATTAAGTAGTTATGTATGAGAACAAAGCTTTCAACCATTTCCTACTACATTTAAGAGGACATGACTGAACTGAACCCAGCTCTGTCACAAGCTCTGTAATTGTAGCCTTTCAGATCACAGCCCTTTTCAGCAAAGAGAGGGCCAGATTTTCAACATTTGTGGATATCTGGGCCTTACAAGTCACTAAGTATCATTGCTGAGTGACATAACAAGACTGCAAATTCCTAAACAACCAGCAGTCCTGGGCCTTATACCAAAGCCTTGGTCACATGGACTTCCCAGCAACTGAGACATGAGCTGCTGACTAACGAGGGTGCATCTCAACACATACCATCCCAACACAGGACTGCTTCTCTTCAGCCTCCATAGAAATTAATGGCTACAACAAAAAAGAAAAACCTCCCATCCCTTCTCTAAATGCTACAATGTAGTTTAAAAGCTGGCACAATTATTCTGTCATGTCATTTCTCTGCCTACGAAGATTATATGTAAACATCAAGAATAAAGTTGGAAAATAAGAATTTGCTGTTTAAACATTGCTCTGTATATACAGTATATTACCATATACATGTGTCTGTGGTCTTGGGAACCTAGAAGTGTTTATCCTAACAACAGGCTGTGGAATTTTAGGAAACTGAGCCAACTATCCATGGATTAGTGCCATTAAAGTCAAAGTTACACCAGCAAAATTTTGGAACAGAGTTTTTAGAAAATTCCAGGGGTGTTAACATGAACATGGCAAGAGCAACACTGTGATACAGTCTTAAACAAAAAAACAAAACAAAACTTCTTCTTACAAGGGAGAACTACACAAGAGTACCAGTTGAGGGGTAAAAATAAATTTTAAATGTAATACATGCTATGCTTTTGTTTCATTTGCAGACTGAACTGTCTTACTAAATTACACAATGAAGTTGAAATCCAGCACTGTGGCTTTCCCTGAAGGACCACAAAAATGAAATCTGAAGTCACTCAATAAAGACTTATCAAATGGTTCCAAACAATTTAGAAACTGATTTTGGAAAATAATTTCAATAACCCTTAAACATGTTGCTTCTTGAAGTTGTCCTCTAATAAATTCCTGTATGCATGTTCAAAATGCACAACTGAACATTAAACTTCACTTAGCAGATTCGTGGCACAGGCAGCAAGAAATGACTTAACCCAACTGCCTCCTGCCAGCTCCTGCACTATTGTAAATCTCTGTTGATGGAGACCTAAAACTACTGAAGGGAGACCAGGCAAACAGACCTGCTAACCAACCAGTCAATTCAGTTTCCCACTTATCAACATGCCTTATGACTTATTCATATCTTAGCACCCAGTCAGAAAGCATTCTGAGTATAGCAACAGCCTCAGGCCAGCAACCAATCCAGCTTTCAGTGAGGGGAAACAGTTATTTGACAAACCTTATTTCTGTATGTCAAGGATTTTTTCCTGTATTTACTCTACAACTTCACTGGTAGGCTGAAATTTCTCTGAAAACTTTCTCTGAAAGTGAAATTTTTCACTACAGTATCAAAAGCAGCCCTTGATCAGGCAGTAAGAGGAACTGGACAAATTCCATAAAATATTACAGACATGTGGTAAAGGTGAAAATACACAGAACAACCTGTAGATTTACAAAGTTGGAAAATGCAGAATATAAAGCACTTCTACATTCAACTGAAAAAAATATCACTAATGTCCCCTGCCCCCAGTTTAAAAGAAAACATCTCTCAGTACAAGTATAGCTTAGAAATTTCTTCCTTCAGACTGCTTTTTCATTACCTAAATTTGGCAGAGGAAAGGTCCTATGAGCCACAGAACCACAATAATAATTCATTTTCTGCAACTCATGCACATACTCTATCACAAGCAAAGTCATCATTCCCAGTACTCAGTTTCCGTAAAATAACGTTAATATTTACTTATATTTAAGACTGGAACATCTTCTGTACTTTCAGTAGCCACAGTTACATTAGAAGATTATCAACTTTGACATAATAGGAAAGTGTCACTAAAGCTGAAGTAACAAGACTATTTCAAAGATGTCTACACTTTTTGCTTCTGCACAATGAAGCAAGCTTGTGTCACAGGAGCTGTGGTAGATTCAGATTTCTAGATCAACAAACAAGATGAAAAGCAAGGACTACAAGTTCAATCATGAATATAAACACAGGATTTCCTGAAAGGAACAGATCTCTTTACCTATTCTGTAAATTTCCCTTGTAGATTGCTTATTTGGCACACAAACTCTTATTTGAGCTAAAGAAAAGTAAAAAGTAGCCATGATTCAACCGTTCAAGACAATAACATTAAAAAATCCTTTGAGACTGCACACCCTCAATTTCATAACTTAGCCTTCACTAATTTTAGGTTGTCAGTCCAACATGTTCTAGCAAGAGACCTCAGAGCTTTATCACATCTCTTTTCATGTCAAGAGATAATATGAAACTCTTTTTGCAATTAAAAATGTCTGGGCAGCATTCCCTCGCAACTTAGTGTGGCACAGGAAAAAATGGCCTTGCCTGGAGAGAGTTGCACATCACATCATTAAGAGAAATTTTAGAGGAAAAAAAAAAATATATATATATATATATATTCTACACAGGTACTGACTTCCCTGAAATTAAGTCAACCTACTTAACGCATATAGTTTATATAGAAAAGCTTTTTATTTAAATTTAGTCACACTTCAAGCACAAGAAAGTTGATATATTCCCAGTGTATTTGCCTGAGGGCTTGAGGTCCAACAGAATTTTCAGCATGAAATGCTGTAATAACATTTAAAAGTATGTCCAACGGCATCAGAGGTCTCCAGACCATCACTTGCCCCTCATAAATAACAGTTCTGGCTTTGCTTAAAAAGTTCTTGGTCATCCTTTTGGTCAGGAGAACACAGCAGTCCAAACAGGTCATGCAACCAGTTCAAGCAAAAGACAAGATGGTATCCCAAAGAGAAAACAGCAGTCTTTCCTCTACTGCGGGGTATGAAACATCATAGTTATTCCAACTGCAGAGCAGAGAGGTGGGTACACGAGACCACCTTCACTTCCCTTGCTGCTCTGGATCCAGACTCAGTATGTTTTCAGAAACATACTGTTTATTCATCTGTACCAACTGCAGGGTTCAGCTAAGACCTAAGTCTCAGTTTCTACTAAGAATGATTTTCTGTTCTCTTCAGTAAAATATTCTGCCATCACTTTGAAGTTGTTGCTTTACAATACTCCATTCTTCTTCCATGTGCTCTTACGTCCCTGTAAGGTCCCATGGCCCACAGCAGTGAAGGTCAGTTTTCACACACTTGTCCCTCACCATGGAAACAGAAAAGGAAGGAAAATCAGTGTGCACGTACCTAATTTATATTATTGAATAAAAATTCATCATGATACCCATCATTAGGATGGAATCTCCATGGCCAAAACAGGAAGCACAGTAAGTTTCCCATGACTCAGGCCTAGCAATAATTCCCTTGTAAACTTCCATAATCACCACCAGCAACTGACATGCCAGTGCCAAAATAAGACACTGCCCTCTAGTTTAAAAAGGCAGCCAGCTTTTAAACCATATCATTCTAGCACAGCCCCTCTGGGGTGAATGTCTTGGTAGTAACAAGCTGCACCAGAACCTTCCTAGAACTCTCTTTTAACAGATCCACAGGTTCTCATGACATGTCTATGGTTTCACCGCTTGTGCCCTTGCTCCAAACCTGTTCAGTTCACACTCTTCAGCCATCAAAGCTCCAAACCTGCTGCTCCACCCAGAATTCTACAGCCACCGAAGTCCACACCAGGTGCCTACATAGCCTCTGCTCACAGCTCAAACTATCTCTGCTCTAGGTGGGTAAAGCACTCTGCTGCTCTTTCAGTGGGACAAGCTGGTGCTGAAATGCTCTCTTCCTCAGTCTCACTCTACCTACACTGACTCCAGTAGAAAGACTGAAGTTTTCTAATGAGCAGGAGGAAAAGGTCAGCAACTTGACCTGGATCCATGGCTTTCTAGGCTAAGATCAGTTGCAAAGTATGCCAGAACAGACAGATCGGTTTTCCCAGAACATACCATGAAACTGCATAAAATCAACACAGCACACACCTAGACAGTCTCCCACACTCTCTCTCTCCAGTTCTTCAGACAAATTACAAACAGCTATAAAAATAAAACTGAGCTTTAGCTTACCAAGTCTGCAAATTACCCAAAATATATGACATGTTCAACATAATACATAAGACAGTGGGCAGAAAATACCTGACCCAATAGACCTTAAGTGCCATATGCAGAATTTTCCTATAAGCATCCTACAACAGCACTGCACCCCCAGATGAAGCCTGAAAGCTGCAAGACTGCACATGTTGCACAAGAGTCAGCTACATATAGTAGCCTCAGCAAGACCAATGGCCACCAGTCAAAATGAAGAAAGATGACATTCAGCATAAACCCATTCTGATTGGCCAGAGGAAAGAAAGTTAAACATTTTGAGAGTTATTTTAAACTAAGAAAGAAAAAAAAAAAAGGTTTTTCCCATATTGGGCAGATGACACTACCCCAGTATGCAGATAGTAAGGTGGAACATATAAAACCTAAAAATAACAGTAAAATAGAGATGGCTAGTCTTTCAGCATGCCTACAAACCTTTGATTGCATGGAACATTATTTTATGAAACACTGTAGCAACTGACACCTTGCTTTATCTTTGGTGTCCCCACAGCAATGAAATACATTTCACTGAAATGTTTCTGCTATGTGGCAGTGTTCCCAGGTATGTCATTTAGAGAAGTCCCAAACAGCTTTGAATTCCATTTTAAATTCTCTACCTGCAGATTTTATTGCCAAGATAAACACCAAAGTGAAAAAAAAACATATTTGCTCAGCCATGCACACAGAGACTAAAACACCGGGAATAACCTTTGACTTTAGCACTAAAACAATATACACGTTAAAAATATGAAAAAGTTGGAAAGGAGGAAGGGGAAAAGCACAGCAATGTATTTAGAGAAGTCTTATTAGCTATTCTGTCACCAGGAAAAAACAGCAGCTTTCCTGCCAGGTGTTCATAATGCAGCAAATAAACATGTAAACTGGTGGGGTCTCTTCTGCTTTGTGCTATTTTTCTGCCTCAGCTACCTTTTTGTGTAATAGAACTGCAAATAAAGTGGATCAAATTTAAGCTCACAAGAGTTTTCTTAAATATCAAATTTTAAATACTAAAAAGCTTCCTATAACCGAGTACTATGCTCAAATTAAAGGTTCTACAATTTTTCCTTTATCAGTGGCAGCATTGTGTTCATCACCCTTTTCCTGATTAATGTGTAATTAGGAAAAATGTCTTTCATATAAGGAAATGCAGTCCACAAATTAATATAACTCCCACTTCATCCAAACTGCCTCAGGTCAGAGCCTTTCCACTAATATAGTGAAGAGCAGCACTTCTCAGATTCACTCTAGTTAAAAGTTGTCAGCTTGTTGAGATCCAGGCAGCCTTTGAAAATAATCGCAGTGAAAAAGAAGCTTTCCCCCCACGCAATTCTACCAATTTTCCCTCAATAATACAGAAATTATTCCTAGCCAAACATAAGCCGACTAACCTGAGAAATATGCCTTTTCTTTGTAAGTTACCAGGAAACAGCAACACACTCAAAACCAGACAGAACAGTTAGGAGTGAAAGGCACCTTTTTTCCCCCCTTCCCAGCCCAAACCATTGGCAACTCCCTTTTACAGCTCTCCGCCAGGGCTCTGACCCTCAGTGACTCTGAGAGTCTAACCAGACTGCTAAAAATAACTTCTCAACTACAAGACATGTACATTATCAGCAGAAAACATTTCTGCAGACCTAGTAACAGCCCCACAGCTCACTCTGATGACATGAGAGACTAAAGATGCAGACTGAAGAATGGTTTGTCAAGTCAGGGAAGCCTTTACTGCATGCCCACCAGAGACAGAATGTGATTTATTTTTTTCCCCAAGGTGATGAGATACTTTACAAGAAATCTACAAATATTTTATTTAAAATGTTTTGGGTTTGGATTTTTTTGTTTTGTTTCTTTCTGTTTGTTTTCTTTTGTATTATAAGTATCACTGAATGTAAAATCTGAATATACTAGAAACATATTGATAATCTCAAGTACACTTAAACATATAGACATTAGTTTGCAATTCAGCAATCTTCCATGATTATTTGTCTAGAAGTCTTTATAAGCAACATGCAATAATGTAGGCAAGGATAATGGTCTCAACATTCCAGCTTATTTTTCTCACTATAAAAGAATACTAAAAAAGACAGAGGGATTAAAAGCCTTGCCCAGGTCACTTTTGCATAGATACCTATATTGCGGGTCCTGTTGCTTCATTGCATGTTATGATCACTACATGAAAAATGCTTATGACACCCTCCACTGTCCAAAGATTTGAGCTACAGAATTAAAGATCAGTTACAGTCTCAAAAAGGTATGCGAGGCATGTTTCCACCAAACCTTGAGAAGGGAGAATAACTCTGATAGCCCTTCATGAAATTAAAGAGTCCTTTCATACAACAAATACTCAGATGTTTGTTCCTTTCTTTCTCTAGAACTGAGTTTTCTAGTTTAACAGCAAGAATTTAATGGAATAAAGGATTTGTCCGACGTTCAAAAAAGTTAAACAGAAAAACACTTGGTTTACATTTTGGAGGTAGCTATAACAAAACCTACTTCTAATACAAATGAATCAGAGAGATTCACATAGGTGTTCACTTAAAAACTTGAGATGGTCATTTGTCAGTAGCAAAGCAACGCAATATTGTTCAAAGAAGACAAAAATGTCAATATTTCCCTCTTTCTCCCTTCAAAAAGTTCATTTTATGCTAACTAATAGATTCCAATTATTTTTAAATTACAGTAAATACAAATGTTACAGAGACATACAAGAAGTAGCTCATCTTCAGACATTGCATAAAATGGTATTCTGCAGTGTACATTTATGCTGAAGGGGCATCCAAAATTTTTAAGACATCTTAAAACAAACCATCTTGACTCACAGCATCTGTGCTTGAGATTTTTTAACTCAAAAGGAACTAGCCATCTCTTAGAAAGACATAAAAGAATTTAGAGAGACTTTGAAACTTGACACACAAAACTGTCTTCCCTGTATAGAAGACAAACTACTGCAACTTGCACCACGCACTGCTATAGAGGACAGTACTGTTACTTAATCAACATGAACAGAACTAGAGCTCCTGTGCCATTACAGAAAAAACTGCAATCCACCACAAAAAGCCTTGGTCTGACTCTTATTCTCAACCTTATGCTATCTGGTTCATAGAAGTTAGCTTTGTTCACTGAAAATTAAAGTAGGGGGAAAAAAAAGTTTTTTAATCATCAAGGTGTCCTATTTACTCCAAATCTCTGCTTTTGTAAAGAAGTTGAGGTATTTCAATTCTTTGCATGGAAGACAACAGTATCTTTCCTCCCAAACTGAATCTCTGGTTATGAAGTCATAGATCCCTAAGTACAGTTAACATGTAATAAAATGTGATTGCACTAAGGGCTGTAATTTTAAGTCTCAGAGTGATATCAACAGCAGCAACTACAGACTTTGAACGCATGCTTCAGAGGCATTTTAGCTTGTACCATCAAAATCTCCAGCTGCTTCCAGACCAGCAGTTTGATTTTACCCCAAATAAATTCCCATGCAAAGCTGAAGTGATACCTGAAAGCATCCATTTTTTAAAGTAAAGATTTAGAGCGTGGGTGGGTTTTATTTCTAAGCTTAATGTAGACTTTAGCAAAGCAGAACTTTCCATGGTTACTGTAAACATACAGGAATTCGTCCATTTGTTTTTCCCATGACACTTCCATCAGAGGGCAAATTACATCAGTTACACTATGACCTTCCTACTGATGTTAATGACCACACCAGAAACAAGAAGTTTTCTGAACAGAGTTAAAAATTACTGTGCTGTTGATGTTGTGCTATAATCTGAAGTTACAATATTGAGAAACATGGAAGTAAACGAGGGCTTAAGTATAATTTTTTAAAAAGTCTAAAAGAGTAGAAATACCAGGGAACTTGCGCTTTGCTTTAAGGGGCAGAGAAGAGCAAAGAATTTGTCTGATATAAAGACTGCCATTTCCAGATAAACACTTATACTCAAGTTTGTTTTCTTTCATTTTGTTTTACATTGGATGGAGGCCACTGAGAGGGTGATGTATCTGAATTAACTTATTTGCTTTCCTCTCAACTTTGAGCCACGAGCATTTCCTCTACCCGTTTGTTGCCTCTCTCACCCCTTAAAGAAGTTCACTTCTGGGAAGAAAAGGAAGCCAGGTTCAAAAGTCACTAACACTTCTCAGGAAGCTAAAGAAAATCCTGACCAGAGCCACTACTTATTTCACCTTCCCAGAAAAGGTTACCAGATGCAGCACCAAACAAGTTTATTGAAGACTCCACTGAGAACTGGCTAAACTAGAACAAGTGCCAGTATCAGAAGACTGATTTTTCTTCACTCTCTCTGGTACAGTTAAGTGCAGTTGTGCATTAACAGTTGCCAATTTACTACTATTCCTGAGAACAAAGAGTGGGGTTAAGGGAAGCAAGCAAGCAAGCAATCTGCCCAGGAGCAAATAAAAATAAGCTCAAGGTCTCTTATATCAATACATGTCTAAATTAGAGTTCCCACATGATATCTGAGCTATCTATATTAAGCCTCTCAGGCCAGTCTTCCACTAAATTAAGCTCCTGGGTGGCCTGAAGTTCACATGATTTATTGAGCCAAACTAGGCAGCTATTCTGCACCTCCTGTATTGGAAGTCTCCCTGTCAGCTCCAGTTTTCAACTTCAGTTCCAATTATCTGATGAAACCTTGTATGTGTTAGGTCAAATGGCATCAGAAAGCATATTTCATCTCTTTCAGAGAAAAAAGGATTTCAGAATGCGGTAGGATCAAAGGGAACCATATCACAGTTGATGAGGAAATACCTTCAGTATTTAAAAATCTATCAACATGCAAACCACAAGGTGAAACATATTCCTACCACTTCCAATCCTCAGATTTTCCCTGGAATTCCTGTACAGCCCCACAATGACTAATCATTATTTGAAGGCAAGTTGGACTGCTCTAAAAGGCTACATATCCACCTCAGTCTTTAATTCCAGATTTTAAAGGAGTTGCCCCAGAATAATGCCCATTAAAATTCTAATTAGGAAGGCTAGTAAGCATATTATAAATTAGACCTAATAATTTCAGTTCCATTAAAAGACTTAATTAAGCTATTCTGTTTTCTGGCTAGTTTGCAAAGACTGCAAGTTTTAGTACAGACTTCACTTTTACTCAAGCTCCCTTAACACATTTAGAATCAGATTGCTCACTGAACAAGACCTCCCAACTACAATGGCAATTTCTAACAGCATCTTTCATGTAAGTTTCATGTAAGTTTTCTTCTCAGTATCTGTGTTAATGCCATGTTTTGGGACACAATCCATCAGAAAAAGAACTATACTGAATCTCACTGCAGTTCATGTCATAGCAGCATGTATGTTAAGCAGCAAAACCTGGAACACACAGAGAAGGCAGGGGAGGTTTGAGAAGAAAAAGTGTGTGGAAAATATTTCTGATTTTAACACGTGGAGAAAGTCTTTCTGAATTAACAAGAACTGAAAATTGCTCAACACCTATGCAAGTCAGGTGTTCCTCCGTATTTTAGAGATAAAGTGGGGATGCCACTCTGTGATGAATTTAAGTGCATCAACGAAGTAGACTTAGTGAATAGAAGCAGGAACTGTTGGTAAGTTAAGTGAACCTGGAGAACACAAACTATATATTCACTGTACTTTCATGTTCTTTATCAGGTGATGAAACAGAAATTTACAAAAAGAAAAGGTGAGCTATACAAAAATGAACACACAAAAAAGAAAAATCTACCAGAAGTATTTCACTCAAGAACACTTTCAATTCTTTTGTGTAGTCCCTATGGAAAAGGGCTCCAATTAGCATTTAAGTGCCTTTACAGTTGCAGTGTAATCCTATCTGAACTAGTTGGTACAGAGAAGGAGAGTAAAACGAGCTAACAAGAAGAGTATTCTTTCTGTCTGATATGAATTTCTCTGTGCCCAGCTACAATTACACTCACATAATCTGCAAGGTCACGTTACAGATGCTAACAACTCTACAAAAACATCTTATTTCCTTCCCTTCGCTTTCCTGCAATCATCTTAAAACAGACCTAGCACTGAGATTTTTTACTGTTTTGGATTTTAGGTATTGCAAGCAGTGCCAGTCCAAAGCATCTTTTTCAGTTTTAAAATTTAAAACTTTTGATTATTAAATGTCAGCTTCCTACAAATCAGTCAATCACAGAGAAAGGAACCACTATTATGGGCATTGTTCCAAAGTTAAAAAGCTCCCAACCATGGAAAGGCCCTTTAAACTATTTTGACATAGAGATGAAATGGGTTTTGTAACAAAGAGCATATGAAAAATCAAGCTAAACTTGATTTCTTATTTTAACTTGATGAGAAGCAGTTGCAATTTTTTTAAAAATTCACTTAACAGGGTTCAGACAGTCAAGTTGTGGACTAGTAAAAAGAACTAGGAAATTACAGAGTTGTTCCTCATTTTATTACAGCAGTAAAAATTATTACATTAAAATTCATAAATTTATTGGTAAGCAAACAATTTCACAGTAACAATGGAGGGGGGGTGTGGGGATGTAAATAGTTTTCCCATCTTCCAGCCACCAGAATACAAGCATAAAACTAATATTTCAGAGCCATCAAGATATAAGCCAATTATTCTTTCAGAAAGTTCTATGAAGAAAATAGTTCATACCATCTAAAATTAATGCATTAATTTTTAACCATTTTGCTTTTTTTTTGTTTTGTTTTGAAGTTCTGGATTCAAATTTAAATACAGATAACAAAAGCAAACTCAAACCATATCCAGAAAATGAGCTTAGTAAAATTATCATATCCCCAGCATAAGTTAACTTGTATTTTAAAGGAAATGCTCAAGTCTAAGCTGCTTATATTGTAGGAATTTCCATTTTAATAACAGAATGAAGCCCAGGTTACCAGTTAGACAGGCATGACTAACAGCATACTTCAGTAAGGAGACTGAAAGTTACCAAGGTATCTATCAGAATATAAACAGATTAATACATATGGCATATAAATATTAATACATTTCCTCAGATGCTCCAGGATTGCTAATAGACAGCAGTGACAAATTAACTGTCCTATGAAAACAGGACAACGTAATCATCCTAAATAACTGCAATTTCTTTGCAGCCAAAAGGCTGCAAAACTTTTCAAGTAATTCAGCTTGCACTGATTTGCCTGCTCCCACCACATTTGTTTAATAATAATATCATAACTTAAGATACTTGATGCCCTAAGCAGTTTCATTTGTAACCTTACAAAAACCAGATCTCAGATTCCTTAGGTTTTATTTTCAAAATAAAACCCTAAACTTACGGTGGCAGCATTTTAAATAACACAAAAGTTTACCAGGACTAACTTTAGACTGAGGTATTGAGGAAGAAAGCAGTCACAGTAAACAGTGATACTTGACCCATTAAAGCACAGCACACCATTGGTGCCCTACTTTTGTACATCAAAGTGCAAGTCTGCCCCACCGTAATAAAATATGAATATGACCAGCAACAGCAGCTCAGCTCAGCACTATTTGAGAAAGAGGTCAGGCATTGTTTTGCAGTGCAGTAGTTGAAAAGCAGCATTCAACTAAACTGCAGAGTAAGGGAACCCAAAAGTACTAAAGCAGCATTTGCCACATTCCCTTCCTTTGCCCGAGTTAACTTAAAACATGGCTAGCGATGCCTCCGCCCACACACTACATATACACCACACTCAAATTTAAGCTCTAAGAGAGACAACCAGTATCAGGGGATTACAGCTCCGCAGCAGTCATTGCTGTACCTGGTTTTTCAACTCCTTTTGCTCTCGATCATCTGCATAGCATTCTTCCTTTCTTGAGTCTCCTTTCCCCCTCCAGAATTTCACCCTTTGGCTAGCAGGCTCGCTGCAAGTGCTGCTTCTGTGTGCGTTCCCCCCACATGAACAGCTCTCCCCGCTGTAAGGTCATTTGAATGCAATTGTAACTTTGGCTCTCGCACAAGTTTCCTCGCCCTCTCTTGGCAGAGCAATTAAACAAACCACCAAACTGAGTCAAGGGGAAAGGGTTAGACTACCCCTCTCTTCAGTCTGCTGTATCAAAACCTTGATTATTTTTTTTCCAGTGTGTTTTACAATATCTACATTCTTAACCATGTCCGAAATTTTTAGTTTAAGCACTGAGTAGTAAAGACAACTGTATGTAAACTTCCTCTTCTGGACAGAAGGGATAACAACAAACCTTTTTGTCTTAAACATCACATAGAAAGCATAAACAGGGAAGTGTATACCATTACTATAAAATGTTCCCAGAGTCTTCACAAAAGTAATAAGGTTTACATACAGAACAAAATTAAGCAGTACTTTTAAACTGCCTACATCTCAAAAGACTTGCAGCTTTCTGCGGCAAGTCATGAAACACTGATGAGAGAACAGAGCTATGAGATCATCTGGCAATCACACAAGTACTTCCACAAAATTATAGCCCATTTTGCTACAATTACCTTCCAAGGGAAAGCCAGTCACAAATTTTGCCTTCCTCAAAATGTCATTTTTATATAGTTCATGAGCTGTCACCTCAGCAAACTCTGAATTTTAAGAATTTGGAAATAATTTATTCCTCAAGAAAAGTATTAAGCAATTTCCCTTATTAATTTCTCCTCCAAGACATATCATAACAGGTCTTCTCAGCCTCCTGTCCCCTCACATTCAGGTCAAGTCCGCAATTGCAGCTCTCTCTTCTCCTAGTGACAATTCTCTTGGTGGACCGATCCAGTTCTCAGTGTCAAAACAAAGGATGCATGTGTGCAAATGTCTTCCAATGAGAAACTTGAATATTTGCAGACATGAAATGCAAATCCCTCCCTGCAAAACCTCTCCAAAAACAGATGCTCCTTCAGAAAAAAAATAAGGGATAATGCAATCTTAAGCATTTCTCAACCGATCTTATTTATTAGCAGTTACGTTCTCACTCATGTCTAATTAACCAGATTTTTTATAAGTTCAACTGCAATCATTCAAAAGACTTACACCTATATCAATGGTTATTTACAGTGCTTCCTCTTGCATCAAGTTATTGGATGCCGACTGATGAAGATTCCTCATTTTGGCCTGTCTTCTTCCTATAGGAATCACTTACAGTTGCACATGTTCTCAGATAGATTTCCACTCAATCATTGCATTATTATTCAGCTCAAGACTGAGCATAACTGCATGCCTGGATAATGTTGTACCCTTTAAGACACATACACCATTCTTAATCAGTGGAGCTGCGGATACTCCCACTGCCTTCTTCATACCACTTTTCCTGCTTCACAACACTACTGACTCATGCTGTTCTAACATACTCAAGTGCAAGAACTGTTACAAGTATCAGGCTGTGATTATAGAAGACTTAAATTCACAATATGGTAAACAGTGAATTTGATGAGGTGATTTACATTTGCAAATATATTTCTATTCCCATGCTTCTATACTTCATCTTAAGCTTGAAAACAAACACCTGCAGAAGAAAATAAATTTAAGCCTGATAGTGAAGTAACAAGATTTAATGTAATAACAAATGAAAATGTCTTACAGAGAGCTTTTCACTGAGAGAAGCATTGTACCTATTTCAAATAATACATCTTCCCATCCTCAAGTTATTTATACCACGTAGTTCCACTGTTAAGGAGAAATTTTTTCCAGTACCATGGAATTTTAAAAGGCAGAGATAAAGAAAAGTAATTTTTAAAATAAAAGTTTCTTTCCCAAGAATGCAAAAAGTAAAAAGAGAAAGAAAAGAAATACAGCAGTAGGCCTTTAGCAATCTGTATCTGTTCAAGACAATCCAGAACTAACATTCAGAGCAATATACAAAACTAGCATTTTAGTGGGGAGGGAATGGAATAAAATAATCTTTTAAAGTCTGAAATTTCAGAGAAAACTGTTTCTTTTTACTAACATGCAGAAGAAAGATTTCCTGTTTATACACTTTGTATATGAGTCAGGATCTTCCCCCAAAAATCACAGCAGATAAATATCTTGTGAAAAACATTTTTCGTTTTCAGTTTTCAGCAACAAAAATTAGTTTTTCTGAGAATTGAGAGGTTTTCAACCAATATTTTTCTCTTAGACTTCACAATGAGTCTATGTAATTGCCATCTTCCATCTGTCTTGCCCATCCATCTTTAGCAGCAGGAAGATTTATTGACACTATAATCAAGAATCAACTGACAGTAAGATTATTTATGCTTTGCCAGACTGTGTCACTGCTAAGTATTCAGAGAGATAAATTAGGATCCAACTCTACAGCTGACTGGCTACCAAATCTTGCATAGATTTGCTTGGGTTGATTATTTGGCAAAGCTTATTCTGAAAGACAAATCTCTGCTTTCTAGGCAAGTATGGATGTGAATTGCCAGCTCAGTACACCACAGACCTTCAAGACATTCTATTCCATTCCAATTTAAATACTTGATTTGTTCTTAAATAAAGGAATAATCAATTATTCACCTGACTTTCAAAGGGGAAAAGTAGTTTCTGTCAAGACATTTTGTTGAGCAGTACTTGTGTAAGCTGTTACTGACCGATCATTCTTTTTTTTCCTATCCATTTACAAAAAAACCCTCACACATTTATAAATCCCCAAGTACACTTTACTTAAGATACTTGCAGTACATGTAGTGAGATTAAATTCTCACAGAGTGAAATCACCTTTGCTCCTGAAGGGCAAAGAAAGATAACAACAAAAGGAAGAACACCAAATGACAGATTTGATACCTGAGAGTTATCCTAGATTTTGCAAAATAGAAACACAGGACCTTTATAAGCAACAAGCAAACAGTTACTGGGTACTGTTGACACAGATTTTTTTATAAAGAGTCACCTTTCTGACACGATAAGATCTCCAATGCCATAAGACATTAACTAGATGTCTCCTGACACCCCAAGAGGAACAGTCCAGTACCACATCATCCGTTTACTCATAATGCATATCTTCAAGACTCTCTGCTTCATAGGAGAACTGCAGTAGCTCAGGTCTACAGTCTGGCACGTCTTTGACAGTCTGTATTCTTTGACAGTCCATTTGTTATGGGTGAAAAAAACAATCAACAGCAACAAAAAAAACAACCACCCTCAGAATAAGCCTACACATAAAGCACAAAATTTATTGATTTCTTTCACCTCCAGTGTCTTCCATCTCAACATTTCTAACATATTTTATTTGGTAAGTTTGTAATATAACTTTCAGTACCATCTTTGCTTGGTGGTCATAAAGGAAAAGTTCATTGTCTTTTTAAAATTTTTTTAAAGAGACTAGAACAGGCTGCTCAGGGAACCAGTTGAGCCACCATCCCTGGAGGCACTTAAAAGTAGATATGTAGATGTGGTGCTTAAAGAGCATGGCTTTGTGGTGAACTTGGTAGTGTTAGGTTAAAGGTTTGACTGGATGATCTCAGATTTTTCCAACCAAAACAATTCTGTGATTCTATAAGCAAGGGAGTAGTTGTCTCTGCTAATAACTAGGGTTGCTTTACTAATGCATGGTAACAAAAAAATGTCCTTTGTAGTAACTCCTATTAGGCACTGTGGGTGTAAAGATCCAAACTTAAGTCACTTGGCCCATCACAGGCCAACAAAGTCTACAGAGAAAACTGTGGATAATTTTTCCAGTGAAGGATATTTCCTACACCACCCTTTCACACCCACACAGGCAAATATGCCTTCAATCCAAAATCCTTCCCCCTACAGTTTCTCTGAAAACACTCTATGTAGGCAGGATAAATTATTCAGAACCAGAACATTTGGAAAGTATGTCAGCTTTTCAGATACCCAGGCACAGCTAGTAAATAGCAGATTATTCTCTCAGCAAATGGGCAGAGTAGTAGACTGTCTTAATATAAAAAGCATAAAATAAATTATGCAGCTAGTATAAGAAAGCTGTAACCCACAAACTGAAATTTAGAATTCAGAAAGATCTTGCAAAAATAGGATTAAGAATTGTAACACATGAACCATTTTCACTTTTGTCCCTGCCTAATGCACATTTGTGGTCTAGTATTAAAAAAAACTTAAAAGCAATTCAACCTCAGAAATAAGAATAAAACAAAACCAACTTGTTCCTCAATTAATTCTTTTCTGCCCTGGCAATCCTGCCCCACAAAAAAACAAACCAGCAACCATCCCTCAAATGCACACACTGAGGAAAAACATTCAGGCCTTTTAGCAATCTGCATAATATAGACAGAAAAAACCCTGCGGCTAGAAGTAGAAAGCAACAGATTAGGAAACATCACTCCAAGCCTCAGCTGTTATGGCATCCCTATGGCAGTATCCTCTCACCTCCACTGACAAGTTACACAAAAAGGTCACACTGCTGAATTCACCTATTCCAGACACCAGCAGAAGTTTTATTGAGTATTAAAACAAACCAGATGAAGAAACACTGAAGTCTCCTCCCCACCTCTGTCCTCCTTCTCTACACACAGGCTACACAAGACACTGGTAGCTGCAAGTGTCTCTCCACACGATGCTCCAAGTAAACAAGTGCTTTCCAATTTGAATAAACCACTATGGCTCACTCTGTATTTAAAGACGGAAAGAACAGGTGCTTTCTTACTCTAGAGCATGCAAGCTTTCTTCCTTTGAATTACATCAAACAATTCACAATTAGGTTCTACAACATACACCAGCATCAACAAAGCAGTTAGTTTACATTTAAAAGGAACCTTTCCGTTAATGTGAAAGTGCAGATGTAGAAGACAAGCAATGATGCTCACTCCATGTATCGGAATGAAAATGGCTCTTAAGGAAAATAGGAAAGAAAGAAATTTTAATTATTATTTACTAGAGAATTCAGAGTACATCTGATAGAACTACATAGACACCCATGCCAGGGGCTGGCAGGGACTGGCTGGGGAACAGAAACCAAAGCCAGGTACAACCATCCTGTGAGAACAGGCAGCAGCTGCAGATGGCTGTATCAGCCATTCAATACATCTGCCTCTATCCCCACGGGAGCCTGCTGTTCCAGATGGCAAACAGGTACTAAGGACTGTATGGCTTTTTTCTGCAATTAGTCTCAAACTGAATAGATTGTCAGCTGGTTTTAAATAAGAATTGTCTTGGAGTCATCCTGATTATGCTAAAATTCCCCCCAAAACACTGCCAGAAGGTTGTCAGCAGAAGAGCAGATAAGAGTACAATCTTACCCCTCTCTCAGGCCCAAATTTCTCTGCCTCCAAATCCATTATTAAATACTACTTATAACTATTAAAACCAAAACCATTCACAATAAATGTCAGATTAAAAGCAAAGATAAGAATACAGCATTTATGCTTTCTCTCCTAATTCCATGAAAAATTAAGATAAGTGTGCTTTTGGGGGCTGATAACTTACATGAGTACTCAGTTGCTCCTTGTATTTATTTTAACATCGCTTAAGTCAAATTCCATCAAGCTCCTGTACTCCTCTGGGCAGCATAACCCTTTGTTCAGCTTGCTTCTGCCAATCCAAAACACTAATCTGCTCCCTTCGTTTTTCAAATGTCACCATCTAACCATCAGGACTGTAACACGAAGTTTATGTAGCCATGAAGTCAACCAAGGGTCCGATTCTGCCCTAAGATACACTCTAGTAATTCCAGTTAGTCCAGCTGCACTACTCTGGATTTACACAACTGTACAATACAGTAGAATATGAAACTGAAAGCCACAAACTGAAAGGCAATTTAACAGTTTGGCCAGCTGTTTAAGTTAAAACTTTTTGGGTTGGGACTCATAAACATAACACCCCCACCAAGAAAAGTAGCCCTATCGGTGAGGCAAGCTAAGTTACATTCCTCATACTCTAACAACCCCCTCCAACCAGAACATCTAATCTCCTCATTTGAGAGCCCAGTGTTGTACTCAGATATGGCTGCATTTAATTACAAATTGGATTGCTAGAAGAGAATAGGACAGTTAACTTAATGCTGTTTAATGAGTATGTTCTTGTTAGTTGTGAATACATTCACTGTACTCATTAAATCGGGAGGCACTGTAGTTCTGAATACATCATTAAAAGGATCCAGGAACACTGCTGCTTTGTTCAGCCTGACTACATGCTCTGCTTGACAGTTGGAAATTGAGTAAGAAATGTAAGCCCCCTCCTGTTGGGCCAGCAAACCTAATTTTAAACTAGGAGGAGGGAGAGAGAGTGGGAGATCTGCTTCTTCAGAGTTTCAACCATCTAGAACACAAGTAAGTTTCTCTTTTTGTTGCTGACCTGAAGCAGTAACATGTTCAGTACTGTATGATATCAACAAAAAGAAGTGTCAAGCTGGAGGGTGGAATATTAAAAATCAAAAATTAAAAAAACACAGCCCATTATTAATACACCCAAGGAGCAGAAGTGTGCATTAACTTATCAACCTATCAATGACCAAAATGAACCTTCAATAAAACAAATATGGGTATGCTTCTAACATGGCAGGGGGATTAGATATTCTCCAGAAGTCCCTTTCAACCCCTAACATTCAGCGATGGCAGTTCCCATATATTTTACAATATATCGATTAAGGCTGAAGAGGAAGCGAAAAAGGCTAGCAAGCTCCAGTACGTTCTCACAGGAGGGATTTAGAACACGTGTTCAGTGAGAGGATGAGATTTTCACCTGCTAGGGGTTGATCCATCTACCCACAAAGATACACACCCACAAGAGAATCTGTATGTCTAAAGCATTCTAGAGTTACAGAGAAATTAAAACTTAACTGTGATTTCTGCCAAAAGAGGCATACGAACCAGCATCACTGATGGCATCATGGGAGTTGCAGAGAATCCTGGAAGTTATGATTTAACAAGCCCAACTGCTTCCTCGAGCACATCCTCAGGAGGGGAAAATGTGTTTCTGAAATGTGTTTATAACAAATCCTCTTCTCCTCTCCTCCCACATCATGCACAGAAAACTGGACAGGTTGCCTTTGGAATTGAAGGGGGGGAGAGGGCCTGACCAGAGCTTAATACTCTCAGTCTAAGACCCTACCTCTTTAATCTAAGCAATTATTTTCCAATCAGAAGGTTGTTGATAGCGTTAGCTACATAAATAGTGCATTCTAATCAAACAAGACCAGCCACCTCTCAAGAAAAGTATAATACCCCAAACACATTTACCACTAGTAGTAATAGACAGTCTCCTCCTATCACACAGACACCACATTACCTGTGAAAAACATGTTCTTACCAGTCGTGTTAGCACATTACACCTCTGCTTGCTCCAAGCCTTCAAAACTCATCAAGATCCTGATTTTCTTCGTTTTACCAACAAAATAATCTTCAGGAAAAAATCCTTGTGATTAAGCAGTCAAGCTTAATGCAACACACTGCGACTAATCCTCTTACACTTTCGGTGGGTCCTGCACTGTAATGTCAGTAACCCAGGAGGCACTGTTCTTTTCATGGGAGCTATATGACTCTGTGGACTGTTATAATCTTATTCAAGCAGCAATTAATTCCTCACTGCTAGCAACCTGAGTAATCAACACCCTGGTTTCAATGCACAGACCAGCTTACTTAGGGCACAACCATACAGCAGTCCTCTCATATGTCTGGTTATAAGCTGTAAAACAGCACTCATCCATCCACATGAACCACCAAAGACTTCTGGGGTCACATCCCATGGCTCTCCACGTTGCTGTAACCAGAGGCATTTAGTTCTTTTACACTGCATTATGGGAACAGCCTGAAGGACTATCTGGGTCTACAATGTTTTAAAACAACATTATTACTGGAAAGTAGAAAGGTTAACAGCTTGGGGATGTGGAGATCAAAGAAAGAATCACATTCAAACTGGATCTGGAAATGTATCTCTTGCCAGAAATATGCACCTACGAGTGGGTCCTAGCATTTGACTAAAAGCCCAGTTCAACCATTCAGAAAGGAAAAATAAAAACAACAAAACCCTTTAGATCATCAACATTGTTTTTTCTCAATTTCAGATAAAACAATGCATAGGATGAGCATTCAAATTTTCTCATTAAATGTATGGTCTGTACCTGTAACATATGGAAACAAACACACATACAAAAAATGCATGAAAGCCCCAACAAGAATTGCATGTTAGATTATTTCTGTTGGTTCCCATTCTCTTCAATCATATTAAAAAGCTCTGTATGAGAGACCTATCGGATTAAAGTTAAGAAACTGAGAGATGGATATAGAAAAATGAAAACTTATATCCCATGTCGAATTTTCTTCCATTTGTGTTTAGCACAGGGCAACTCATGCAGCGTCAAAGATGGTTTAGCTCAAAAAAACCCACACACACGAAAGGAAAAGATGATATCTGGGGAATTGTTTAAACATTTGTCGTTCTGCCTAGCAACAACATGCTTAAAAAACAAGAGAAATACAGGGACATACTTGTCACCTATTATATATAGTTCATATTCTTCAGCTCCTCATATACCTCTGGTTTGCCATTTACTCAGTCATGCAGCTCCCTGGTAGATACCTTCCTTTCACATTTTATACGACAATCAGAAGTTCACAGAATATTAAGCAGCTTGTGTTTTATATTTTGAGGATATTTAAACTACTTAACTGACTTCTAGAAGGGATACAAATTACATATTCAAAACAAGACACATATAGTCTTTTCCTAATGTGACAAAAGAAAGAGCAACCTTTTCTCAATGCTATATGCTGTATCACTATCATAGAAGAAGCAATAGTTCTGTTCACAGATTTTAATCATCACATTACTAATACCTCTTTTCTCTGTGCATATTACATCTCATCTTATGTCTCAGCACATACATTCAAAATCTTTGCAGGAACAGCTTTACACAAAAAGTAATAAAACAAGAGCACTGTCTAAATAGCAGTGTCAAAGAAAACAGTAAAAAAAATAAATACATGAATGGCAGGCAGAACATGTGTACCTATGGGCTTGAGTCCTGGCTAGCCCTCCTACTTTCCAAAAAAAGCACTTGTATTTATTCTCATATGAGCACTTTTTTCACTCTTCTCTTTCAAATACTTCAAACTGTTTTCTGATACATGCAAATTAACATAAAATATCTCGCCCAGTTGCATGGGGAGAAAAAAAAAATAATAAAATTCTTTGTTGCATGGAAAAACAATTTGCCAGACATTTCTTTTTCCATGCACTCCACTGCACCATATGTGGGGGCTGGAAGAAAGCCTAAGAACATCTGCCACAGACTTTAAAACCCCTAATAATAGCACAGCTGGTGTCCCCAGTCTAATGATCTCAGCACAGACTCATGTGACCACTCCTGACTCTGCCCCCAACCCAGGCAAAGCTCAGAAATGCTCAAAGGTTGGACACATTCATTCATTCATTCTCAATTCAATTTGCATTTCATGAAAGAACCAATGCTGAAAGCAAGTTGAAATGCTTACATTTCGAGTAGTTCAACAGTCACTGTTTCCATAGGATTTCCACATGCTCGTTTCACTAAATTCCAGTTCAGCAGAGCACTCCCTATTCCATAAAATGAAACTACATGAGAAAAAAACCTGCCAATATCAGTGATCCAGGGTCAGAAACATAAAATGCTGTAACTGCACTCACCTGTATCACAGAGCTTTTGAGTTGTTGTTTTGGTTTTTTTCCTTCACTAAGCTCAGAGTATCTTCCATTCCTGTCCATTCAGTTTACTTACAAATACATGTTTCTAACTGCTTTCTTTTAAAGATGTTCAAAAACTGGCTTATAGAGGAGAAAACCTGTATTTCAAAAAAACAAACAACAACAGAAAAAGCCAAAACAAACAAAAAATCAAACAAAAGGAATGCAGAAAAGCAGAGAACTCAGGAAACTGATCTGTCTTAGCTCACACAGAGTCAGCATTGGGATTTACAGGTATCTGTCATACTGATGTTGAAGAGAAACACCTGAGATTTCCAAAGGATATGGTTAACAAAACAGTGTGATTGACTCTGTGAAGGTGAGAACAAAGAAAGGAACGTTTGGTGAGGTACCCAAGACTTTCATAACACTGCAGTCCACCGTCTCTCCTCTTTACTCTTTCATCTACACAAAACCATAGGTAGCTTCCAGCAGTCAAACCAGGCATGAGTTCAGTTTATTTTTTTTTTATGAAAAGCTAGACCTGACCCTGTAAATGACCATCTCTAGCACAGACAGGAGAGCTGAGCATCCTACAGCCAAGTTCAGTCACTGGCAAAGCAGAAGGGGTGGCTACTTTAGCAAATTACTGTATCCACAGGAACAACAGACTGAATACTGAGCTTCAAATTCCAAGGACAACCCATTTAATCAGCCCACTATAAAATGCCACTATGTGACACTAACATCCTCATCAAATAATGTTTTCACTCTCATTTCCCATGAGGGACAGAGGGGGCAAAAATGCAAAGCAGAAAAAGGCAACACTATAAATTCCCACACTGTGCAACAATGTTGGCCCACTTTAAAATAAGAGCCAGATAGCAGATAATCTTTCTTAATTTGCACCACATCACTGAACAACAAAGGGAAAAATAAGAGAAAATACAGAACAAATTACTTCTTAAGTGCTTTTATATAAAACTAAGTCTGAGAAAGGCTAATCCACGAGATTAGCCCAGTTACAGTACTCAATTCGGCTGTGAAAAACACATCATCATCATCATCAGTTATGTGCCCTACTTCTCTGCTAGCCCTCTATTTGTTCCATAACTTTTCTTGTCTCAGAGCTAGAAGACCAAGAGTTTTAGGCAGCATATTTTCCTCAAGTCTCACAATTCGACTACTAAACTATACACATGCCCTTCTTTGACTTCACTATAAACCCAGTATATTTTAAGAAATTAGGCAAGCTGTCTCACCTTTTCAACCAAAATCTAAACTTTAGCACGAGGTCAAAGGAGAAAAAAACCTGCAGCAGAAGAGCATCTACAGAAATAAGAGTTACACCCTCAAACAATGTAAGTTTGATCATGAATTTTTAACATTACTGAGAATTGCACAACACAACGGCCTACAGAAAGCTGTATGCATGCAGCCATGCTGTAGATTACTGACAGTGCAAACAAGGCAAGCCCACTTCACTCCCACCTTAAACTGCAACTGGGGAGCTAACTATGCAATGGCAGCAACAGCTGTGGCACAAGTGTTGACTGTGGCAAAGATCTGGGCTGGCACCAATAATGAATGACGCTGCTTTTTAAAAATAAATTTGACATCAGACACATTAAAGAAGTCTCCTGTTGCTGAGCTGATGCCCTTCAACTTGGCAGAAAAGACCACCGTTCACAAAACAGGCAGCAACTCTCAGAGGCACACTGTGCAGAACTAACAAAGCTCTCCCACGTAAATCAGCCCACAATTGCTGGCTCAAAGTGGGTACATAAATAATGTTGTCTCCAGATTTTGTGTCCTCACTTGCTACAGGCCCAAACTCCTCTCCCTCTCTGGTGCCACGTGCTGTAGCTCCAAGTCCGATGTGACAGAAATCAGGTAAAAACAAGGAATCCTTCTACATGGGTTAGTACTTCCATACTTCAAAGAAGCAGAGACAGACCTTAACCATCTATTCTGCAGCCACCCTGCACTGCAGTTGCATTATTGGACCAGATGATCCCTGAGGTCCCTTCCAACCTGTTATTCTACAATTCTATTTCATTCAATACAACAATATCTGCATACAATTTGCAAGTGCTCAGCCTTACTCTACTAACAAGATCAAGCTGTTGATCAGGAAAAGGCCAGGAATACTAACCTGCATGCTTTCTAGCCCACCTGTATGCTCTGTCCTATCTCTCAGCAATTTGCAATTTATCCAGAAAACACTTTTCCCTTCCTATTTCATCATATCCCTTATTAAGCAGCTGTCCTGATACAACTTGTACTTTGCTATTCAGGAAACTACAGACTGGGGTGTAGGACACATAAGTACATAAGACAACAAAGACAGACATAATGCAAACACTGTATAACTGCAAACTACAGTCACTGATAGAACAGTTAACACAATCTGTAATAATTCCTGCTTGGCCCGATTCCCATTTTTCTGGAAATATGTTTCTGACAGGCACTTCTGCAATGCAGTCTGGAGAAGATTGGGTATGGGATGAGAGAGCTGTTTTACCATTATAAACTAATCACAACACTCATAAATAACATATTATCACAGATGTATGCAGCTATAGGGTAGTCTAAAGGTCTTCCAAACCACAATTAAGCTTGGATAATGAGACAGTTCCCTACCTTACACAGCTTTAATATTCAGAGTTACAGTTTGATTTACACCAGCTGAGCACTTTATATAAACAGGTGATAGGCATCAGTGGAAGTCACTTAGCTAAACTTAGCTCAAAGGGTAACAAACCCTAGAAGCATACACCATGGAATGACGAGCTATTTCACTATGTCTGAATTCTGTACCAGCTGACACCCTGTTGTATAAATATCAAAGCAAGTGTTAACAGAAGTTAATATAACATTCACACAATTGCAACTTTGTACCGATTTTTGAGTTGGGCATGCGCTGTAGGCAAAAGGCAAAAGAACAAAATATACAAGACAGCATCACTATGCTCAGCTGCATTTACCAGCACTGAGCTGAGGCAGGTTAACAGACTAAATCTGCCCTCCTGTTTACACCACCTCCCAGACAAACTCCCTCATTTGTAAACCCACCCTTCTAGGTGTAAATGGGAACGGCTTCAAAGATAGTGTCAGCATTGCCAAGAAATAAATTCACTCTTTTTCCTACCTGCTTCTCATCCAAACTGCACATGTACTTCCACAGAGTGGAAAAAAAAAGTGGAAAAAGTGGAAGCATTAGTGTAAAAGTATTACAAGAGCCTTTTATGAGTGCAGAAGACAGTTGTTTCATGCTCTCATTTGCTTTGTGGTCATTTAGAAGTATGCAACTACAAAAGCTACATACAGATTAAAACAAACATACACTGGGGTAGAGCTCATCTCAGCAGGGATCTCCTAACCTGAAGTTCATACTGTCAGTGCTCCTGCAATTATTTCCCAAAAGAGGAAAGATAGTCCCAAGGCAAAAAAAATAATAATTTTAAAAATTAACCAGACAAACAAACAAACAAATGCAGGGAGAAAAAGTAGAAAAGGTTTGCCAAAACGTCAGAATTCATAAGGGCATGTAGACATAGGACAAGAGGTGATGGCTTTAAACTGGAAGAGGGGAGATTTAGGTTAGACATCAGGAAGAAATTCTTTAGGGTGAAGATGGTAAGACACAGGAACATCATGCTGCCCAGGGAAGCTGTGGCTGCCCCATCCTTGGAAGTGTTCAAGGACAGGTTGGATGGGGCTCTGAGCAACCTGGTCTAGTGAGAGTTGTTCCCTGCTCATGCAGGGGGTTGGAATTAGACGATCTTTAAGGTCCCTTCCAACCCAAACCATTCCACCATTCTATGACAAGATGCTTGCAAATGTCCTTATTGCCCTTTAAGAACATCCAATGCTTTAATACTTGGAGATCTCAAGAGTTCAAAATCCTTTCACTTCTCCAGTGGTAAGTGATAACACCATTGAACAAAGCAGTGTCCAAAACAGTCCCTCTCAAAAGTCTATCCTTTAGCTTCACTCATAATAGATTCCAAGCTGCCACACAGCTGTATTGTAAGTTTTCTATCACAAAACAACAGTTTCTAGTTAGAAATCAGGGCAACCAGGAATCACCAATTCCCATTCAGAACAAAAATTAATTGCCTGTTGTAGCATTCACATCAGAGCCAGAACAGAACTTCTGGAATTTGAAATAACTATTCTATAGCTGTTCAGTTTAAGAGTTCACTAAATTAAAAAATTAAGTATTTTATTGCCCACATCACATCAACTGCTTGCTTTTCTTTTCCAGAGGAAGGTCTGAGAAACAAAGAAACCAACACAGTATTACATCTGCTATAACAAGTCATATTATAAGCTGATCATTTTCCTGACTTTGCAGCCCCTCCTATTTCCTTTTACTCATTTCTCCCGCTACAATATCATATAATGTTTTTATCTTCAAGTTATTCCTGCTGGTCATAGGATCAAAAACAATAGGCTTGATGCTAGGTGTATTTAGGAATTTCCTCTGAGCCTTCTTGACGAAGCAACTAGTGCTAATTTAGCATCTCAAAGAACAGAAACAGGACAGAGTTTCTTCCCCATTCTATTCTGCTAACCAAGATTACCAAAATTACGATTGCTGCTTTTATTTAAAAAAAAAACCAACCAACCAAAACAAAACAAACAAACCTCCCACACAACTAGCAAATGATACAATCTTGATAAGTCTCATTTTTAAAGAGAGCTAGGTAACTTAATGCACATATGATAAAAGGTGTGGTGTTACACACCTTAATCAAACTACACACTCATTGGCCTTGCCTGCACACTCCTGCCTTGCCTTCGTGCCATATCCAGCATTCATCTAACTCCCTGAGAAGTACAAACTGGCAAAAAACTAAAATCAAAGAAATAAAACTATTTTTTCAAAACATGTTTTTCCAATTTGCCTCCCTGGCTTGTTTCCCCACTGGGTAACAGTCAGCAAGAAAGATGTGTTGTACTGCATTGCCCACACAGCTGGTGACAAGACAGGGCTATTCCCACCTGAAAAGGCAAACCACGAGACCAGAAAAACCACTCTGCTTTTAGGAGATATAGTCAGCATCCACACCCAGAATGCAGTTGCATCAACCTGTCTGCTCCACCAGGGCCAACAACTTTTTCTTTAGTTAGGTATCTGAGTGAATTGTTGGTTCTATATGTTTACTCCCTTCAAACTACACTTCGTTATGACCTTTAGGCAAACATCTCTAGCTCTAATATGTTGCATATTCCACAAAAGCAGTTATTTAAAATTTCAGGTTTTTAAAAGAGAAATCAGTACTCTCATGAACATCACAAAAAAAGATTCCTGTCCAGACATTTCAAGTCAAATTTCTTACTTCCCTCCTCTCTTTCCTCCTATGCAGTATATCAGTACGGTACGACATGAGTAGCAAAACTTTTCATTTTTCTTCCTTCATGTCAGCATACAGCAGGTATCCTCTGCAAGTTGATAAAACAGGTGCAGTGCTTACTTGTGGAGGGGGCAGGTTAGTAAGTCAGGCTCAAGATGCTCTGAGACTTCTAACTTCCATAGAACAGTCACCAGTGAGCAAAACGAGATGGCAGTGTGTGTTGGATGTACTGTTTTCCCAGACTGTCAACATCCCAGACACCTTTTTTTAACACTGACCTTTTCCTAGCAATTCACCATGGTTAGCTTAACAGCTCATCAGTTTCACACAGAAATTTCACTAAAATCACCAACCACTGCAATAGCAGCATCGTCTTATCCTGAAAAACCTGTCTGCCAAACGTATTTAAAACTTTCCTAAAACGCACTCAAATTACTCAAGCAAAATCATACACTCTTCAAAAAAAAAAGTCTTCTGGCCCACCTGGAGTTTTTCTGTTATAGTTATTCTTCGTACTGCAAATAGAGAAGTGCAGCTATAGCACTCACGTCTACTGAGGAGGCTGCCTGGTTCAAGTACTATACCATGCCAAGCCCTAAACTGCTAATACCACAAAAGGTGTGCATCTATGCTGATCCTAAAGAGACTGATAAGCTTATAACAGTGATTGACAAGAACTGGATTTAATTCTGGTACTGCCATGAATTCCTGAATTACCTCAGTCAAATGGTTTGATCTTGCTGACCCCTTTCATCATTTGCAAAGTGAGAGAAGACTGCTTTTTGTGACTCATCAGTGCTTAAAAAAAAAAAATCTCAGTTCATCAGAAGTTACATTGAATGTTTTGCAGATTTTGCAAGGTAAAAGGGCAAAGTATTCAGAAAGTCACATTTGCCTGAGGTACAAGAGTCCCTTAATGAAATCTCGTTTAGTAGATAAAAGCAGTACAACTTACTGTCATGGAGAACTCAAAGTTCTCTACAGAAAAATGACAGCACAACATCCATCCAACAGCATGACAGTAGAGACCACTTTGGACTTTTTGTATCTTGGCAGGTAAGTGTGGTACGTAGCCTTTCTCAGCCTTTTCATTCTAATGGTATTGGATACCTTGCAAAGTATTGTTTTTTAGAAAGCCATTATGGACTAAAACCCTAGGCAACAAACACAAGAGTAATCAAAGGTTATAAACACTTCAGACAAACAGAAAAAGCACTTTCAGTTCAGATTATTTTATATCAGAAATTCCTGGCTCTCAGGTCAGTCCCAAGTCCCCTGGGTCAAATCACAACACCCTTACCTACCACCTGACAAGATTACACAATTGTCAGGAAATACAGCCATAAAGGGCTGATCTTGCTATGACCTTCACACACTTGGGTTTGCAGAACTCATTACAAGATTGAAGCCTTTAAAGAAAGTAATGTTTTTTGGTAAACATTGACCACCACCCACTCCATAAATTCCTGTAAGTAATCATTACTGTAGTCTTACCACAACAAAACATAACTCTACCATTGCTTTCTGAAGGTGGGACAATTTTTGACTACAGGAGATGATCTATAATAAGAAACCATAATACCAGGAAGATTTATTTCCTCCTCATCACCTTACAGCAACAGTGCATAACTCCTCAGAAATAAAGCTAGTATGATCAGTCACCACCGCAGAGAAAGAAATTCCATTCAAGACAGGATTAAAGGACCATCTAAGGATTTTAATACATCTTCCAGTTCTGCTCATTTTACAGATACTACTGGGGGAACAGGTTTGCATGGCTCTGAACTGCACAGTTTCTGCTTACTGCAGAGGAGTGGACAGTGCCCCCTTGAGAAGCATGCAATCATGCAGTATCAGATGGTGAAACTAGGCTTTCTGGGACCGGCAATGCTGTTAGTAATACAAGCTCCGCTTATGCAAACATTACAGTAAGTGTAAAAGTCTCCCATTTCCCACAAGCTGCAGAAATCAATGTAATTTTTTAAAAATACCTCTGTCTTCAAAGAAAACTGCAGTTCAGTATTCTCTAGGACATCAAATTCTTGTTGCTGCCAGACTATAATCAATGCAGAGTCTGAAACTGCATTGAAGTCCAGTATGACATTACCAGCACCTACCTTTAAAAAGCAGAATAAATTATACAAATATACAATACAGAAATGGCATTGATTGGTTCTAATTTACAATAATCAACTAATCACCTCAGAGGTGCGTGTAACTATTTCAACGTATCCACAGTTCTCATCTTCCTCTCTAGGCCATAAATGTTTTTGCTGTACGAACATTTTCCTAACCTTTGCTTCCTATTAAATGTGTGACAAGTCAACTCAGCATTATTTCAAACTTTACTGAAAACTCATAAGCAGTTTTTCTATCTTCTCTCTGAAGCACTGGAATTCTACATAACAGCGGTTGGAGGTGGTTTTCTTATGTTTTTCCTTGAACAGCTGTTAAGACAGATGGGAAACTAGATGAGAGAGGTAATCCTTCACCTCTGCTCAGCACTGATGAGGCCACACTTGAGGTATTGTGTTTAGTTCTGGGCTCCCCAGCATAGGAGAGACATGGACATACTGGAGAGTCCAGTGAAGGGCTGCTCACACAGTGAAGGGAGGGAGACCACCCCTCCTGTGAGGAGAAGCTGATAGAGTTGGGACTGTTCAGCCTCAGGGGGATCTTATCAAAGCATATAAATACCTGAAAGGAGGGGGCAGAGGGCAGAGCCAGGCTCCTTCCAGTGGTGCCCCCCCACGACAGGACCAGAAGCAATGGGCACAAACTGAAACACAGGAAGCTTCCCTTGAACACAAGAAGTTTTTTCACTGTGAGAGGGACCACACGCTGGTGCAGGCTGACAAAGGAGGTTGTGGAGTCTCCATCTTTGGAGATAATCAAAAGCTGTCTGGACATGATCCTGGGCAATCAGCTGTATATGGTCCTCCCTGAGCAGGGGGGATTGGACCAGATGACCTCCAAAAATCTTTTCAAACCTCAACTGTGTTATGATCCATCAACCACAAAGTGGCACGCTTTTCACAGAGCTCCTATCTTCACACAGGATCAAGAAGCCAACTTTGTTCTTTTACAACACAGTGCCTGCAAAATCCCAGAAATACAAACTCTTAATCACTTTTTCTCTTCTTTGCACTTTCTCTCTACACCAGTCATTTCTCATCTTGGTGTCCACTGATTTCCTTAAATGGTCTGCAAAAAAGAAACTAAGGAAATAACTTTTACATGCGTTACTACAAATAAGACTTAAAGATCTTGCAGACCTCCTGCAAAGTTGCAAGAGATTCACAAATAAAAAGCAGTGGGGGTGGGGGTGAGAGAGGGGAGGGGAAGTGACTGTCTTAATAAAATCTCTCACTTCCACTTTCCAAATCCTTCAGGAACACTCCATATAAGAGAAGTTTGGTTGGTTGGTTTGTTTGTTTAAAAAAAACCAAAACCAACCAAAACAAAACACTCCTCCCCCTGAAAAAAAAACAACTAACCAAATAGAACATCCATGAGCAATTTTCACATAGTTATTTCCCTACAAATGCAACATTTAATAAAAAATACCTGGATATTTTTTCCACAGAGTAATTACAAACACATATAGGAGTCTAAACTCAGATCAAAATACTTCAGCGCGCAACCCTAAGCTCATAGAATCAATAATCAAACTAAATCACCTAGTAGTTCTGCCTGGTCTTATGGTCTATGAAAAACATTTACCTGCTAATGTTACAATACCTAAGGGAAAAAGAAAAAAATAGCTCTGCTGATTTCTTATGATTTTTAAAGAGAGAAAGCCTTTGCAAAGAAGCCTGCTCAGAACAAACAAGTGAAGAAGGCAGAAGGAAAGCAGTTGTTTTTTTAAGGTTAGTTCATATTGCTTCATAAATATAAAATCATACTGGTTTAGACATTACATTTTGAGGATTGCATTATTCACAATAGAGACTATAATTTGTGGGCTCAAGAAAGTGCACTCAGTAACGCAGACTGAACCAAAAGTTAGCAAAAATAAAATAATCAAATTTATTCTTAAGCATATTCTTATTCTGTATCATAAAGGACAATGTCTCTGCATATCAAAAACTCAATATTTCTCTATTTTGTTTAGAGGTGCTGAGAGTCAAGAATATTCCGCAAATATGTAGCAGGTTATTATCAATGTTAGCATTAGCATCTCATCTACCGGTACGCAATTGGTGTTGGTTATACCAAAGCTTGGAGTGCAGCAGTTTCAAAATCAGCTTATGTTCACTGAAGACTTTCCCTCCTGACACCAAAGCCTCAGCCACTTAATCCTATTGCTTCCTTTGCCTCACCGCTAACAGCTGCTCAGCTGCCCAGACAACAGGATCTGCTTGAAAATTAACCTTAAAAACAGTTCTCAGTTAAGTAATTAAGTTTATTCCCAGCACCATGATGTGGGAGAGGATAGGAGAAGGAATCCACAGCCAGGGAAAAATCTGCTCTGCTCGGCAGCAACACAGTCTTCGGTCAACAGAAGCCAATAATGAAACTTTTCAAGACCTTTTTAACCAAGCTCTTCTTACATTTCCTTCCTTCTTTCTATTTCTCTGACTGCTACAGTGTTCTAAACTTCTGCTATAAATGTAAGGAAATAACAACAGGCCTCTAATATGTTCCAGTCACTCAGAATACTTAAAAACAAGACAAAACAAAAACCAACACAAAACCAACACACACACACAAGGAAACATGACAGTTAAAAGAATAGCAGCATTATTTGGGTTTATGGCATCTAATGAACTACAAGGTTAGACAATCCTGTCCAGTGAAGCTGCAAGGTAAGGCAAGGAATCTACTCCAGTACAGTCACTAACCAATTTAACTAAAGCAAATCTGCCAACATAATTGAATCTAAGAATTATCTCTAGGCTAATCTGTTTGTGTTATCAATAAGCCTCTTAGCTGGACAACCATAAGCAGGATGACTATACAGCATTACTTTTTGCACTGTAATCAATAGGCTCAAATAAAAACAGAAATATAGATTCAACAAAGTTCAAATAAAGGGCAGTTTTGGACAATGAGTACTAGCAGTGAACTCCTGAAATTTATTTAGGAGACATCATAACAATTTTGTTGTTATTCACAACAAAATAAAGTAAGAGTGCTTGTAAACTCTCACAGATATCTCAGTCAAACCACAGACTTAGCAGGAAGGCTTTGAATCAGACACCAACTGGTATCTTGGAAAGCCAACAGTAACAGGAAGTTAATTCTCAAGATTTTTATCTCTTTCAGTAGCACTGATCTCACAACTGAATCCACAAAACTGTGCAGCATTCCAAGGGGGCAACAGCATTGCTGATGAAGTTTTAATGATACGAACATGACTCAGAAACATACCTTCACAGCACAGACATTGTAGACCATAAATCAGTTTTAGTTTCAGCACTACAAGGCTCCATAAAGTGAGCTGCCTACAACTGAGATGCAACAGTTGTCACTTAGTGAATAAAAAGCATTTCTCCTACTTCACACACTTTTATGGTAACACTGAAAGTCACTTGGTGTGCAGTCACTACTGAAATGTATTCCTTTTAATAGATCTTGTGCAACATGCAAGTGACTGTCTCACTCACAGCAGAAACAAGGAACAATATGACCATCACACAGGAAGATGCCAGTATGCCTGTGGTCACTTTACATGCAACTGAAGTGTATTCATTCTTTAATCTTGCTCTTAGTGGCATCACTAAGCTTCCTACAGGGGCAGAACAGCTGTGTACATCTAGAGACATGCACAGTTCAAAAGGAATACAGAACAAGTTATAACAGCATACCTACCAACAATAGTTCTCTGACCTTCAGGCTAAAACACAGCTCCTAATATCATATTCTAGTTATCACATCATACTGCTCTTGCTGTTCTTGCAGTAATATGTAAGTATTGTGAAATAAGCAGCACATGAAAGCAACTGACAGTTTCACAGAGATAAATTTGTTATTCAAAAAGTTACACTGTTGAATAAGCATCTTGCCTAATATTGAAGACTTGTTAGATGAGGCACCCATTTTTGCAAACAGAACAGTCATTATTTGGGCAGAGTGAAAGGCTTCAGTTTCAAAATGTGAAGCAAAGAACATACCACTTTTTGCAAACTAACAAGAAACACTTCACCAACATTGAGTACCACTCATAATATACAACACCCAGACAAAACAGAACAAATTATGTCTCACAAGTGCTACTTCTAATCTAGCAGTAGCACTAAACCACCCCAGTTCTGGAAATCAACGAAAACTATTTTAAAGACATTAGAAAGAAACAGATTTCAAACAACTGTAACTCATACATTGCCTTCCCCCTTATTATCTCTCCCAAGGGAATTTTTAAGTCACAAGGGAAATTGTTAAGAAAAACACATCTTTTAGAAAGGGTGAAAGTTTTGGTTTTAACTTCTTGCCTTTTGAAATTGCAGATGCTGCCTCAGTAACTCTGAGAATTATTTCTACTGAGCTATTAGGAAAAAAAACCTTGCATGCAGCTTACTGTCTTATCATAGCAGATACAGTGGGAAGTTCTAGCATTTTTCCTAGTCCTAACTTCATATTTATACAGTGACAACACTAAGAAACAGTAGCATTGATCAAGTGCACACTTAAAAACATTTAACCTGCACTCATTTCTACAATACTAATCTTATTCCTCTATCCCAAAGTAGATTGGCTAGAATATTTTAAAACTCAAAATCAAATCTTCATAGGACACGGAAAGGTTAGTGTCATGTTACTTATACAGAAGCAGCTAGTAATCCATTAAGCAGGAGAAAGAATGTATGAAGCAACAAGGAACTCCAGTATGAGATGCAGCAGAGAGAAACAACAGGAGTTCCTAACAGTTCCAGGCAAGTCTTCATCTGATCTTACTCGCTGGTACATGCAAGTTCACTTTGTCCTACCAAATCTCGCCAGAGTTCCACAGACTGATACAGTGCCGAGTTAACATCCATGAATATACATGGCAAAACTTGCAGATCACATGCTGGTACTGCTTCATTAGTCAGGACTCTGGATTAAACCAGTCAGCTGTTTCAGAGATTGCAGCAACAACTTCAGATTTCACCAAGATGTTATGCATACGCAAATCAACAACACACACACTTACATACACGCCTAATCACTTTAATGCTTCCTTAACATACCGGTGTGCTACCCAGTGCTCTTGAACAGGTATCAAGTTCAGTTATGAACTACTAGATTTTTGCTTGGTTGGGGTTTGTTTTGCACTAGATCCAGAAAGACTCTACTTCTTTTCACTAGTCATCCACCACACAGTTTTAACTCCACTAGCAAGTGGAAGTCCATTCATGCAACTGACAGAAACGTTTGTTTTACTTCAACAGAAACTTACTAACTATCCACACACACAGCCATCTGGTCTTCCCTTAATTCACTAGCTGACACTAAAAGCTGAAAATCCTTGCCTTCCATTAGGATTTTTTCCCTTCTGTATTTCCCCCCTTACAACGATGCTCACTGAAAAACAGAGCAGTAATAGCTATAATCATGGCTTAATTTAATTTTCTTATGCGCTTCTAAAATTATTTTCTTATCTTTTGTCATCATAGGTTGCACTGACTCAATTAAACGGGTTACAGTGCCTCAGATAAGGCAGAGCTTTGTGAATATGGCTCCTGGGCTGGGGGACAACACTCCTTTCTCCAGGTTCCTTCCTTATGGAACTCCAGAAGTGCCCTACTAGGAACAACAACATTTAAATGCAGTTCATTTCCAGTATGGCCAGAAGCCAGGGCGTTACTTACAGTACGTGAAGCCATATAATGCACAGCAGTAAAACAAGCACATATGGCAAACTAGTCATCATAACCGTTGTTTGTTTTAGCTTGGGTTTTTTCCTGTTGCTTTCCCGATTGCAAAAACCATTGCACTTGTGCTTTAACCTCGGCAGACTGAAAGGTTCAAATAAGGTTACAGATTGCACGACAGGAAAGTGTCCACATGGGAGACTTCTCCGAAAGTCCGAGCAAGGGAGGAAAAGCCTGGGCTCCCACTCTTGAATGAAACAGATGTTTCATTTTTGGGACATCTCCTAGTCTTGCCCAATTTTACGTGAGAAGAAGCTCATCTAAACATTAAGTTTAAAGTTACCCGCTGCAGACCAAAGCAGGCACTAGGATTTCAAACTTGCAGCAAACCACAAGGAAATATTTTAGTAATTTTAAATTGAGGTATACCTCCAAAAGCTACCTGTAACCCCGGACATTGAATAAACCAAGTCAGTATTTTTATGTCGCTCTCCGAAGGCTATGAAAGCTGCCTCTACAAGCCGGGGTCCTTCCAAGTGACAGCAGCAGCAGCTTACCTGTAAATAATTCACCGGCCAAAATTTTGCAAGCGGTTCTTGACCTTCGGTAAAGAACTGCACCCAACTAACTGCCTCTCATTCTTTACGGGGGAGGAAGGGACAAAAGAGCACAGGCCTCAGAGCCGCGGCCGCTCCGCCCGCCCCCCGAACCAGCCGGCTGTGAAGGTCGCGGGTCCCGAGGAGGCGGAGCCCCCGCACCTTGCTCGCCCCCCCCCGCACCCCCCGTGTGCCGCTCCCCAGCCAAGCAAGCAGGCCCGGCCCTGAGGGCTGCCCGCCCCGTCCCCGCCCGCCCCGAACCGCTACGACGCCCCACTCACCCCGCGCCGGGCCCCCCGGGCGCGCACGCCGCCGAGGGCAGCGGGGGGCGGGCGGCGGCGCCCCCGCGGGCCGGGGGAGCCCCGCTGCCGGCGGCGGCCACCTCCGGGCCGCTCCTCCCCTCACGGCTCGCCCCCGGCCCGCGCCGCTGAGGGGCCGCGGAGCGCGGCGCGGGCAGAGCGCTGGGGCTGCTGCGGCCGAGCGGCGGCTGCTGCTGCTGCTGCGTCCTCCTGCCAGCGCCTCATGTGCCTGGTCTCTCCAAGCCGGGCCGCCGCCGCTTCAGCCCCCAGCGGTGTCCGGGGACCGGTGCAAGCCCTCTCCCGCCGGCCGGGCAGCGATGCACGTGGGGCGGCTGCCGGTGGGTCTCCTCAGCCGCTCTGGGGCACGGCGTCAGGTCCTCCGCTCGCCTTTCCCCGCTCCGCTCCGCCGGGCCGGGCCGCGCGGCCTCCCCGGGAGGCGGTGCGGACACCTTAGGGGGGGCTGCGGCACCGCCCGCCACTTCGGAGGCCGCTGGCTCGGTAGTCGCAGCGCTCCCCGCCCCCCGGCGGCCATTACCTCATGGCCCAGCCCTGCCGCGGAGGAGGGGCCGTGGTCGCCCGGCAACCGGTCCCCTGCCGCGGCCCGAAGTGGCGGGACGGGCTGCCCCGCGCTGGGGGCGCCGGGCCCGGGCGGGGAGAGGGGGCTCTCGGCAGCGGGAGGAGTTTGTCGCTGCAAGGACCAGCCCGAAGGGGGCCGCGGGCAGCACCGCTCGCCCCGGTCCCGCCCGCCTTCTAAGTTACTTACTGCTGCTTCGGCTAGAGATGGCTGCGCTGCCTGCGGCCGAACGCCTCCCAGCTTTCGGCGCTGCGGCTGTGCGGGGACCCCCTGCAGAGCAGCCGGAGCGAGGGGTACCGGTCCCGCGCCCCTCCGGGGCTCCTACCGCCCCGACACGGCTACCTCCCGCTGGACGCCAGCGGGCGAGTCCCGCGCTTGGGGACGGTGTGTGTCTGGGCCGGTAGCGGTGGCCTCCAGAAGCCGCCCGCGCCGATTTGGGAGGCGTAGAGGGACCGGCTGCGGTGCGGTGCGGGGAGGGCCTCCCCGGGCGGCGGGGGCCGGGCCGCCCCGCCCTTCCTTCTCCCGCTCCGGCCCACCGCAGCTCCGCGCCCGCAGGGAGGCTGGTGCGCCGCGGCCCCGGCTGGTGTTTGGGCGAGTGGTGGGATTTCTTGAGGGAGAAGAACCTTGACGTTGCGCCACCTTTTTACGTCTCGCTTTTGAATGACCTGGGCTGGTGGTACAGTCGGCTGGCTGCCGCTTCCACCGGTTCCTGGCTTTGTCAGAATGAGTGCAAGAGCGCTGCCTGCCTGAGCTGGGCAAAAGGCTTGAACAAACCTCCGGCCAAGCACCCAGCCAGGCTGCGGGAACGCTGGTGGACACAGCAACCGACGTGGGAATAGGAGAGAGAGTCGTGGCGAAAGTTAAGACATTCATAATCTGTGTTTCTTCAAATTTGGTAGAAGAACGAAGAGGAGGAATCTTGCCCATGCCCTCCTAGAGAAGAAAGTGGCAGTGAGTGCAAGACGTATTAGATACTAGAAAATCCTTAAAGGGAAAGGGAAAAAATTTATGCCCCACCGACAGAGGAAAGCTTCAGTCTCGATCTTTTACAAATCTAATTTTAAAGAGGAGAAAAACAAAACAAACAACCTAGAGGAAATAACAACTTCTTATTTCTGCAGCTCAGAACTATTTGTTGGAGGACGGTTTGGTTATTTTTGTTTACTGGCAGGGGAAGAACAGAATTGTGTCCAAGATTACAGCTGGTGAGACAAAAAGTTGTGGTCCTGGTGACAGGATTCCAGAAGCATGAGACGTGTGTTAACCTCTAGTGATTTTAAATGCATTCGGAGTTTGACCCTGAACAACCGTTAAGAAGTAATGATCCAGTGCTTTACAGATGGAAAGAAAGAGTATCCCAGATGGGGGTGACTTGGCTGATAGAAAAGAGAGAAATGTTTCAAGAACAACAGGATTCACGGCTGCCTGAGGAAAAGGCTTGTCTTTAGAGGAGATCCCCTGGAAGTGACTAAGGGTGCAGTTACATATAGCATATGAGTCAACCTAAAAGCTTGCAGCTCCCTGAAGGACCAGGCTGCTCTCCCCACTTCTCCTATGGAGGAGCCAGGCACTCCTGGGTTCCCCAGGGACTGCCTCTGGTGCTCCGTATTCCTCAGACTCAGTTTACTAACCTGAGAGAGAACTAATTATTTATTTTCCTTGTTGGTTTTCTGCCAGATTAGTGAACTGAATAGATTCATTTTAATGTCATACAAGTATCAGGAGTGAGTGCTAAGGAAGAGTGGAAACTGTATGTCTGGGAGGAACAGAACCGTCCCTTTGGTAACACTGCACTCCTCAGTCATCTCAGGAGCCTCATCTAATTTCTCCCTAAAATAGAAACTTCATGTTACTGCGAGGAAGGAGGTTCTAGCAGTAAAAAAGTTGGTCCTTTCCAATTCTCACCCACAGTTGACTCCTCCCATTGTTTCCTTTGTGCCCAGTCTTGTATAAGTGTGACCTTGGGGCTAGCCAGTGAGCAAACTAAATCAGGGGACTCTAAAAAAGGATAATTTTCTGATTAATTCCTGAAACAGCTAACAACAGAGTCAGATGAGTGAAAGAAGTTGCACAAGAAAAGAACAAGTCTGTGTAGTTGCAAACAAGGGATCGAGCTTTTCAGCAGCAGCTGGGCACTTGTTACAATGTGTAACATAAGCCCAAAACAGCAGTGAGGAGGAAGGGCCTGCATAGTGAAGGAGAAGTAGTTTTGAGGAACGGAATTTGCTCTGTGCTTTACTGAATATCAATGAGAAGCAAAGATAGGCTGGGAAGGGATGGGAGGGGGGGGAAGAAATTAAAATAAAAAAAAAGCCTTAAGTTCCACAAAACCAGAGGAAGACAGAAAACAATGCCCAGGAAGAAAATCCAATGTTGAAAAAAACAGAAGGCAGAAGGAAAACTAAGTACAACAGTGAAAATGCACACCAGGAATAGAGAGAAACAAGTCTGCACAGTTGGAGACTTTTTACTGAGAGGAACCAATTTACCTGTCATGTCTGTAAGGCAGAAGGATTTGTGATGTATTGCTGAGACGGAAGAGAGTTGTGAGAGACAGAAGTCCCTTACAGTGGGACAAATGGCAACAACATGCAGTACTTACAGACTAACACTGTGTGGGAGAACATCAGTAGAGAGAGCTTGGGGCTACAGGATTGCCAGCCCATTGCATGCAAAGTGCATGTCTGTATGCTGGTCGGGGTATATGGTAGCAGCTGTTGGGTGCTTGCTGCTCCAAATCCTCATTTTTTGTTGCATGGTACTATACTGCACATAAGCATACTCTGTTGCATTCTTACTGCTATCTCTATTCATCCATCTAGTAATTCCACAGCTGGAAATTGACACAGTAACCAGATACTTCAACAACGTTTCCTAGATTTCTCAGCTTGCTTTCTCTTGTCAATATCCTCTCAGTTTCCTCTCTTTTATTATCACATTATATTTATCACATTCATCCTCTATTTTGCTTCCCTGATTACATCTCTAGAAGAGACTTCTTACTTCCACCCTGCTAAATACACTTCTCAAATACACTATTCAGTGAGCATGCTGTTGCATGTTCCTCACTTGCTGTCCCTAGAACTTCTTTTACAGTCCCTGTAAAATAATCGAAGAATACAATATTGCTTTAAAAGCATTTGAAAATTCAGTTTGCCACCTGAAGATCCCAACTGCAGCTATGATTGTAGAATAGATGGTTTTAGTCTCAGAAAACAAGCTAATTCCAATGGGCATGAAGAGATGCCCCGAGGGAAAAAAAAAAAAAAAATCACTAAAACATATCCCACAAATGTGTTTCTGAATAGCTGTGCTATGAATTTAAGAAGAAAGGAATTGTGGTGCTTCCTTTTTCTGTTCTTCCTGCCCATACCTGGTGTTACTAGCCCCATTTCTCACACTTTTTTTACCAGCGTGACCTAAGATACACTTTAAGTCCTCTAAAAGAATCTATGAAGTGTCTGCATAATGCTGCTTGTACAACTGATAGATTTAATTTTTGTTGTTGTTTAAATGGTGTTTTCTGTAAAGCTATCCATGCTTTTACTTGAATATCAGAACACATAGATTCTTGCGAGGTGCCTGACCGGGCATGTGAAAATTAAAATTGGGAGTACTTTTGATTATATTTTCTGGGTTTTGTTTGTTTTGTTTGGTGTTTGTTTTTGGTTGTTTTTTTCTTGTTTGTTTGTTTTAGTGGCTTTTTGTTTGGTTGGTTTTGTTTTGTTGGGTTTTGTTTGTATGTTTTGCAATCAGATATGCAATGTTGCCTTTGCTGGAAGAATCAAATCAGCAGAAAAGCTTTTCTTGTTCAAAGCTCTATGCTTTGTTCAGTTAGCATCAGCCAGCTCTATGCTTTCTCCTTCTACTGCTTCTTTGTTGGAAATTTCCACCTTTCAGGAGCAATACCAGCTTATGACAAGTCATCTGATTTGAAAAAAAAGTGAGGAAAATGAGAGGCTAAATCAAAAAAGTAAAGTTTACAGTCAAGCTAAAGTTAAAACACAGGCAGAGGATACAAACAAAGATAAAACCACCTTAAGGAGGAAGCTTATTTTAAAAGACCTGCACAGAGGATCATATTTAATAATTATGGCAAAAGACAGCATTATTCCAGAGTTTATCATCTGAAAAAAAACCCCATGAAGAAAACAGTGACTCAGAGGATGGGATTTTGCACATATTTGACATTAATTAAATGTAAATTGGAAGTTTGTAAAACTCAGATTAGCATTATAAGTGAAGACAAGTACACAAACAAAGAGAAAATTAAATGCAAAATAGTGGGATAATGACAAATATGCCAGGCATGCATTTTGCAAGGAAGGAAATAAATGCAATCAAGCAAAGCCAATGAAAATTACACTGTGGAATGATGATAATACCTTAAAGATATGTGAATTCTAATCAGAAGGCAAAGGATATCCTGAGTATACTGGCTGAATCTTCAGAAAATGCAACATAAAAGCCATTGCTTTTTGCTGAAACAGTGACTTCGTACACTTGACAGCAAAGCATTTGACTCTTGCGCGAGTCCAAATTAGTGAATGTATTTGAAGAAAACGGGATGTCCTCCCATATGAACAGATGAAAGTAATTCAATCAATACAGCATCTGCTTTACACACTACCTATTTCATTAGAATAAGGAATAATAGCACTGAAATACACAGAAAAGCAAGCTTCAATAATAATTTTATGTAATCTCAAAATTATATAAACAGCATGATAGTCACTGAAAAAGCAAGATTTTGACAAGCCTATTATGCCTTCCTAGATGAGCAAGTTGGTTGGTTGGTTGTCTTGTTATAGTTTGGAAGCCAGCAGGTAGGCCTAGGTGTTGAGAATGCTGGTAGTAGTGGACTTTGCAGCAGAAGAGTATCAGCTGTGCCAGCCAGTTTCCCAAAATCAGCATCTGACCTAAAGATACTCAGGAATGTTGTATGAGGAATGCATGGCAGAAACTGTTAGTCTATAATAATTAACCCCATCTCATTAGCAGATAAAACTCAATATAAACAAACAACAAAAAACAGGAAGTTGGTATCGACTTCAGTATCATATCTGCAGCAGTTGCTGACTTCCCAAGGAAACCAAATGATTGTTTTATGCCAGATGAGCTTGTATTATGCCAGTCTTTAAAGGTAATTAACTCAGGGAGTATTCACATTTGCAGATTATCTTACCACATCTCTTTCAAACATTTAACATATGCAAAGCATTGAGACCATAATGGAGGAAGAGGCAACACAAGCATGCTATAAATGCTGTCATGGTGACCTTACTAGCTGATCCAGCAAGGGGAGATTTGGACCCCTGTCCTTATAATAGAAACCACTTGTAGTATTTGCCTCATATCAAATATCAGCAAGGACTGTTTTACAAGAATATTTCCACAGTGAAAAGGTCAACTCTATTGTTGAGAAAAATTTCCAAACAGAAAAATCCCAGAAGTCACCAAAAACATTTACAAAATCATTGCTACTCCCAAATATCAACAGCGCACAATACTGAAACTGTAGCATTTAATTTACTCTGAGAAGGACCCAGGAATACAGCAGCCTTGTAGCAGAAAAATAAGGTGACTAAATAATGAGAACCCTAATGTTACCACAGAAATGCAGAAATAAAGGAAAACACACGAAGTTTCACTCAAGCAATGAAAGTACGTGCTAGTTTCAAGAGGATATTGGAAAGAATCTGAGAATGAAATGCAGAGGAAAAAGATGTGCTTATGTTCATGTCCATTGTTCTGCTAAAGTAGTCAAAGACCAGAAAAATAGCCCTCCCAGGAAAATACCTTGACAGAACTGTCAAATAAAAAGGAACATAAAAATATATGAGCAAATGAATCATCATACCCAGGACACTGAGAATAGAAACTCTCTTGAGAATGGAGTCAGTCGGGAATAGAAAGAAACAGCATGTACCAGCAAGATAGGATAGAGCACGAGTAAACATGACAGCTGGGAAAAAAACTAGTACTTGTGGCAAAATAAACCAGAAGTGTCTAGCATTTTCAACAGGCACTGGAGCAAGCTGAAGAACAGATCTTCTTACCAAAGGAAAACAAAACATGAAAAAATACATTAGTATTATAGGCTACTAGTCCCACTTCTGGGAACCAGACAAAATGTCAGCAGCTTCCATGGTACCTATGGAGGGTAGAGGAGTAAAGTGTTTGTAAGCATTCCTGAACTATGTAGTTTCAATCACAAGATCACAGTTTACGTTAAATTAGATCATATATTTATCTGAGAACAAGAAGTTGATTACATCTGACTGCATTATATAATAGCCAGGCAAATAGCAAGGCTGAGTTTGCTGTACAGATTTCTAAGATTATTGAAATGGTGCAAACAGTAGAGAGAATATTTTGCATTCCTCTCTTGAATGTTGAAAACATTCCCACAGAAAAGTTTACTGCAGTTAAGTACAACTTGAAATCATGTTCAGTAACAGACTAAAGCAGTAACAGACTAAAGAAGAAAGAAAAAGGCCAGAGTCTTATAGTTGCAGCTCTAATTTATATTTGTATTTAGATTACTTCTTCGAGGTATCTCTTGTACTGGAAGCAAGTGACATGTTTGAAGAGAGAATTCCAGATTCTTATACCAAATCAAAGAGAAAATTTTCCATCTGGAGTGTATTGACATTATGTGTTCAGATAGTGAGAAAAATACAGATGTGTAGTGAAGTGTGTACCAATAACCAAAAAGTACCATTGTTCCTGACTAGGAAGAATTGGAAAAAAAGAGCTATAAATCAACATGTCCCCCTGTGGCTGCTGTTAATGGCACTGAAAATTCTTCATCGTGATGACATTTGATTTGAAAGATTCTGAATCTCTGACTTATTTATTATTAAAGCATTTTTTGTGTTTCTCTCAGTACTCTGAAATGCTACTGCTGCTGTTCTATGAAGATCTTAAAAGACTTTGTTAAAGTTCATACCATCTCATTCCTCCAAAATAGAATATTTATCCCCTTTGCATAAAAACAATCCCTAACCTGGACTAATTTAACAGGAAACTGTATATAGGACAAAATACTAAAAATTTGGAAACAAAGGCAATAACTTGCTAGTTACTGTGGCTTGGTTTTGACCTCCTGGACAGGGACAATGTAATTAGGTGACTTTTCTAAGATCTGCCATTGAACTGCTGTCAGGACCAATTCTGCAATTGGGCTAATATTCTATTTCATCTTCTCTATATCGGTCACCCTTATCAGAACCAAAGATAAAATGCACAGTTTCCTAGAATCCAAATAAATCCCTCTTCAAAGCATACTTTTCTTGTGCTTACTAAAAGAAATGAGGTGATGTCTATGTATGCAGTCAGGTTATTTATTTCTAGTCAGCTACTCTTCTACATTTAAAAAGAAATGGAAAATTTCTTTTGCTTGTGCAGTTTCAAAATATCATCTTCATTAGTAATTACAGGTCAACTCTGTAATCACTAAAAACATATGCTGCAAAATGGGACAGGATCTGAAATAATTAAGAACTGAGCAATTTTGCCATGCATACGCACATGCTGTTTTTCAGTACTTATGAGTCCAGTCAATTCTATGTGGATATCCAATAAACCAGCAAAAATTACATCTATTTTTAGCATTGATCTCTTATCAGTTCTGTAGACTCTCTACCAAACCCCTCAATAGCTTTGCACAAGTCCAGGTAGATGATGTCAGCTCCTCTTCCCTTGTCCACTGACGCTGGGACCACATCATAAAAAGCCACCAAATTTGTCAGGCTGGATTTGACCTTGGTGAAACCATGTTGCTTGCCACCAACCACCTCCACATTTTCTATGTGTCTTAGCAGAGCCTTCAGAAGGATCTGCTCCATGATCTTGCTGGGCACAGAGGTGAGACTGACTCGCCTGTGGTTCCCTGGGTGTTCTTTCTTTCCCTTTTTGAAAAGGGGGTTATGTTTTTCTTTTTCCAGTTAGTGGGAACTTCACCAGAGTGCCATGACTTTTTAAATATGATAGAAAGTGGCTTTGCAACTGCATCCGCTTGGTTCCTCAGGAGCCACAGATTTATCTTGTCAGGTCCCATGAACTCATGCACTTTCAGGTTCTTTAGGTAGCCTCGGACCTACTGTGGGCAGATCTTCCTTTTCCCAGTTTCTGTCTTTGCCTTCTATGAAACATTGAATCCTTTCTGTTAGGTATACTATATTTTTTATCAAATATGGTTGACTCTGGTTTAAAAACTGTTAGCAGGTCAAGGTGAAGGTGGGACAACAGACAAAACATAATTCTTTACAACTTTTTTAGCAAGACATGCTAAATGTTAAATATTTTGTCATGTAACATAAAAGGACACATAGCTGACTTGTTCAGGCACCTTAAAACCACCAAATACCAGACCACCCTGGGATTAAAAATAATACTGCAAAAAATGGAAACCACTTGTTTCAAGGGCTAAATTTTGTCATAACAAAGTGCTCACCAATGAGAGGATAGCCTCCCTTGAACTGCTGGCCACACTCTCCCTAATGCACCCCAAGATGTTATGGGCCTTCAGGGCCACAACGGCACATTGCTGGCTCATGGTGAACTCGTCCACTAGGACTCACAGGTCCTTCTCTGCAGAGCTGCTTTCCAGCAGGTCAACCCCTAACCTGTACTGGTACCTGGGGTTATTCCTGCCCAAGACGCAGAACCCTTGTTGAACTTCATGAGGCTCCTCTCCGCCCAACACTCCAGCCTCTCCAGGTCTTCTGGTGTGTCAGCCGCTCCTCCCGGTTTGGTACCATCAGAAAACTTGCCGAGTTAGCCAGGTCGCTAACGAGAACGTCGCACAGCACCCAGGGCTGACCCCTGGGGGACACCCGCAGCTACAGGCCTTCCCAAGCAGCTGCAGGGCCCCCGCGACCGCGAGGCCAGCCCTGGCGGTTGCCTGGCAACCGGGCGCCTCTTCCCTTCGCCACCGCGCCCCGCAACATCCGGGGCCCACGGGCCCTCTCTGACGCGGCGGCCGCTTGGCCCAATGGCGGCCCCGCTCCGTTTCCGGCGTCTGGCGCCGTCTCCTGGATACGGGCTCGGGGTGGCGACCATCCGAGCGCTGCCCTGGGGGGAGCCAGGACGGACCCTCGCGGGACCTGTCAGCGTGTTCGTGCTAGAGTAAGGTTTATAAAAATCCCAAACAGTTCCCGGGATCGCTCTGCCTGTTGCGCCGATGCCCCTCGGGCCGGCTGTGTTCTGTGGCGCGCAGGGATAAGTTTCTCCTCGGGACGCTTCCGAATCCTGTCTCCCACCCACTGGGCTTTGGTAGGGCTCCCTCACGGGGGCGCGGCTCCGCCGATTTCGGTGGATGGCGGCGGCGCGGCGGTTAAGAGCGCTGCCTGCCCCTTGCCCCTCGCCTCGCAGGTAGGGCTGTCGCTTCCCTGTCTGCGCCCCCCAGCCCCACCTCCCCCACCTCCCCCCCCCCCCCCCCCCCCCAGGCTCCCGTTCCCCGCCCTTTCCCCTCCGACGACCAACGGCCGTTACCTGGCGGGGCGCGCACGTGCCTAACGGTCCCCGGCGGCCCCGCGCCCGCCTCAGCGCCCGCCAGCCGCCGCCCTGGTCGCCGCCGCAGTCCTGAAGCGTGAGTGCTGGGGCGGGGGGTGTAACCCCAGGTCCCTCTGGTACCGCAGCGGAGGGTTCCCCGGGGGGCAGGAGACCCGCCGGGGGAGGGCCTGCCTTGTGCCACCCTCACCTCTGCTGCCGGCCGGCCGGGAGGCTGCTGTGTCCCCGCGGCTGCCGAGCCGGCCGCTCTTGGCAGAGCTTTGACTGCAGGAGATCTCGGGTCCTGCACGTGCTGCTCTGTTCAGAGTGTCCCGGCCATTCTCTCACCAAGACAAGGAAGGAATACGTCTGGAACCGTGTCTCCTTGGTGTTGTGGTCCTGGAACCTGCTCAGTTCCCTTGCCAATTGCAGTCGGCTGCTTTGGTTGCTTCTGTCGAGTTTCAGATCTGTTTCGCTACAGGTGGTGCTGTGGCAGGCTTCCACAGCAGCCGTCTCACCTCGAGATACTTCTCTTTGTGTTTTATGTCACTTTACTGGATCTCTTTGCACTTTATTTCAAAACCAAAGACTGTACTTCAGCTGTTGAAAGTCTGTTCTGTGGGTCATGTTTTGTGTACTGAAATTGATGATGTAAACATTACTATTCAGGGATGCAAGACTGGATGCATCTCTTTTCCCTGGAGCCTCTTGCGGGGCAGCTAATGGAGACCTTATTTGTAAGTCATGTGGTACCAATGAAGGCTTCCCTGTCCTGTGACTGTGACTACTCTGTCCCAATGTGTGTTTGCGTGTTGTTGGTCTTGCTTTTGTCAGATAACTAGTTATTTCTGTACTTGTCATTGAGCCTGACTTATGTTTGTACGGTTTATTGCATGAGTGGATGATAAGGGCTTTCATATGACTAACATGAAGATATCTTCCATCTGTCTAACGAATATATGCTTCAGTCTTGTGGTGAGGTGCTCATGTCTGGTTTGAAATATTGTTGGGAAAGAAAAAAGGCAAGGAAGGGGCTGTACTGTAGATTTTGGGGGTGGACTGTGGTTTGACAACCTCTTTTGCTTGGTACTATTCTATTGCATTACTCTTCTGAAATCTTTGTATGTGAGAGGATGACATGTTCTTTTTGGTAATTTTCTAACCTGAAAAGGGAAAATAACCCATGAAGAATGGTATAATTACCTGCATCAATCAGAAAAGAGAGGAAGGGAAATAGAGACCCCAATCTGTTCTTGATGCTATATCATTGTGCCTTATTTGGGGGTGTTTGACAAACTGATCATTGTATAATTACCTTGTTCTCAAAGAGAACTGTAGAAAAAAAGGTCTTTCTATATTACAATGGCTGTCCCTAGCTGTTTGCATGGTGCTAGGTAAAAATCAAAACTATTTTACAGTATTAATCTCAAAGCTTTTGAATTGTAATGGTGATATTCTTACTTCTTGTGGGAATAAAACCTCTGTCTTGGATCTTTGGTGGACAAAATTCTGGAATTATGAGGATCCTATGTATGTTGTAAATTCTGGATCACCCAAATTGTACTGTGGCACCTGGCTGATGTTTGGGCAAGAGTGATTATTTTCATGACAGACACTGTTTTCTGTTGCTCCTCAATGCTTTGTTGTATTTTTACTTAAAATCCTCTCTGAAAACTTGGAAATTATCTGGTCTTCATTTTGGTCTTCGATTTGTCACTCTGGGAGTTTGGTGTTTCATGAAAGTGTTAAAATGAAATTGACTTGGTGTTTTGTGATTAGGTATTTGTCAGCTGTATTGCTTAAGCAGCCCTTTCTCTCCATCCTTGTTTGATTGTTCCTGTTGCTGCACAGCCCTCTCCAATATGCTGCTTCCCTATGGTTTTAGAGTAACTACATTGAGAACCAGTCTTGCTAAAGAAAAAACAGTTTTGTAAACAGAATAGAAGTCATGTAGAGATGAGAAAGAGCAACTCCAAATGACTTGGAACTAGACAATGGGTAGTTGGAAGAACTGGACACTGAAAGTGAAGCAGCAGAAATAACTTACTACAAGGTGGTCAGTGAGGACTACCCTAGTTAAACCCTCGGACTACTACCCATTATTGATTTTTCAGGTAGGCAGTGATGAGATTGCTGCAAGAAGTCCAAGGGCAATGAAGAGAGACTTCAGGGCCCTGGGACAGCTCGTTAGGGATTTGGGAGTGCAAGTAGCATTTGCCTCTATCCCACCTGTTGCAAGGATTGATGAGAGGATAAACAGGAGGAGCCTACAGATCAATGCCTGGCCATGTGAGTGGTGTTAACGGCAGGACTTTGGGTTCTGTGACCGTGTCTTCTAGACACCGGGGCTGCTGGCAAAAAGAGGTGTACACCTATCCCAAAGGGGGAAAAGGATCCTGTGTCAGCAGCTAGGAGCACTGATAGAAAGGTCTTTAAACTAGACTTGGAGGGGTGGGGCTAAAACTGGGCTTACTAGAGAGGAGCCTGGGAATGCCATGCCAGTACCAGAGGGAGGGATACAAAACGGCAGTGATCACACCACCATCACCACTGCAACCAATTGGGGAAAAAAATAGGCCAACCAGAGTAGTGTAAAATGTGCCTCAGTTGTCTCCTGAAATAAGAACCAAAAGATCAGCCACCTGAAGTGTATGTATATAAACACATCCAGTCTGGGAAATAAACAGGAAGAACTAGAGCTCTGTGCCCAGTCAGATAATTAGATCATATAAAATAACTGAAGCATGGTGGGATGATTCACGTGACTGGAGGACCGTGATAGAAGGAAAACCTTGAATGTATAGAAGTAAACTGTGGTAATTGTAGTAGCCCTATTGAATGCATCTAGGTCAAAATCAGAGGGGTCGTCTCCAAGGGAGACCTTACAGTAGGCATCTGTTGCCAACCTCCAAATCAAGAAGATGTAACCAATGAAGCGGCACTTGGGTTGCTCCAGCAAGCTTCAGGTCAACAAAACCTGGTCCTTATGGGAGACTTTACCTAGACATTTGCCGGAGGAGCAACATTGTAGTTCACCTGACATCAATCAAGTTCCTGGAATGTGTAGAAGACTGCTTCCTCACTCAAAGCTTGGATGTGCCAACCAGGAATGGGACACAGTGGGACTCACTATCCAAGAAAACCTGCTCTGTAATATCTTGATTAGTGACAAACTTGGCTGTAGTGACCACAGTATTGTGGAGTTTGGGATACTGCTGAGCACAATGAAGGTTAATTCCAGGACAAAGGTTTTAGATTTTAGAAGAGCAAACTTTAGCTTGCTTCAGGCTCGGTTGGAAAGGATCCTTTGGGAAGCTTCCATGGAAGGTAAAGGAGCTAGTGAGTACTGGGAGTTTTTCAAGAACACTAGTCTAGATAAGCAAAACCAGTTCATCCCTTCTAAAGGCAAGGGAAGTAGATGGAGCAAGAGACCCCCTTGGCTTAGCTATGAGCTTCTGGGTCTGCTCAGAACCAAAAGGGAAATGTACCAGAGGTGGAAAAGTAGAACTTTATAGGTTAAAAATTACAAGGGCATTGTCAGCGCATGCAGAGAGATGCCATTAGGAAAGAAAAAGATCAGCTTGAGCTGACATTGGCCAGAGATGTCAAAAACTTCAATGAAGGGTTCTTCAGATACATTAACAACAAGCAGAAACAGAGGAATAATATTGGCCCACTATTAAATAGGAGAGGTGAACTAGTCACAACAGTGCCGAACACGTTCTTCACCTCTGTCTTTACCAGTACTGTTGGGTCGCAGACCATAGGAAAAAAAAATCCAGTTTGATGCAAACACTGACCTGCTGTTAGTGAAGGAAGAGCTGGTGTGTCAAGTCTTACAGGAGCTTGACCCATACAAATTGGTGGTCCTGAATGCCATCCACCCTAGTGTGTTGAGAGAACTGGCTGATGTTGCAAAGCCTGTAACCTTTGAGAAGTCCTGGAGATCGGGAGACATCCCTGAAGACTGGAGGAAGGCTAATGTCCCCCCCATCTATAAGAAGGGTCCAAAGGAGGACGCAGGTAATTATAGACCCATTAGTCTCACTTGAGTCCCTGGGAAAGTCATGGAGCAAATCCTCCTGGGGACAGTCACAAGTCAATTGAAGCACGTGATTGGGAAAAGCCAACATAGATTTACCCCCTGGGGCAAATCGTACTTGACAAACCTGATCACCTTCTACAAAAAAGTAACCTGCTCAGTTGATGCAGAGTGAGCAGTGGATATTATCTACCTGGACTGCTTGAAGGCTTTTGATACAGTCCCCCACAGTCTTCTTCTGGAGAAACTGACTCATTGTGGCCTTGACAAGTGGTCTGTGTGGTGGATGGGGAACTGACTGACAGACCAGAGGTTGATGGTAAATAGTTTCTCCTCGAACTGGCAACCGGTCACAAGTGGAGCCCCCCAGGGATCGATATTAGGCCCAATGCTGTTTAATATCTTCATAAGTGACATGGGTGTTGGGATCAAGAGCACCCTGATGAAGTTTGCTGATGACACCAAGATGAGTGGAGAGGTTGACACTCCAGAGTGGAGAGCCACCCTTCAGGATGACCTTGACAGACTGGAGGAGTGGACTAACAGAAACCTTATGAAGTTCAACAGAGAGAAGTGTAAGGTCTTGCACCTGGGAACACATAACCCAGGAGTGCAGTTCAAACTGGGACCCACCTGGCTGGAGTACAGCCCTGTGGAAAGGGACCTGGGGGTCTTGGTGGATAAGAGGCTCAACATGAGTGAACAGTGTGCTGCAGCAGCAGAGAAAGCCAAGAGGATGCTGGGCTGCATCAACAAGGGCATCACCAGCAGAGATAAAAAAGTCGCCATTCCACTCTCCTTGGCGCTTGTCAGACCACACCTGGAGTATTGCGTTCAGTTTTGTTCCCTGCTCTACAAAAAGGATGTGGACAGACTGGAGAGGATCTGGAGAAAGACCACAAAGATGATCAGAGGACTGGAGGACCTGCCATATGAGGAGAGGCTGAGAAAACGGTTTGTGCAGCCTTGAGAAGGCTTCTGGGAGACCTTATTGCCATGTTCCAGTACTTAAAGGGTGGCTACAAAGAAGATGGAGACTCCCTATTTACAAGGAGTCACATGGGAAAGACAAGGGTAAGGGGCACAAGCTATTTCTGGGAAGATTCTGATTGGACTCAAGAGGTTAATGTTTCACCACAAGGACAATCAAACATTGGAATAGTCTCCCAAGAGAAGTGGTAGATTCCCCCATGCTGGACAGTTTTATGTCTCAGCTTGACAGGGTGCTGAGCCATGTCATATAAACTATAGTAGTACCTAGAAAGGTTGGACCAGATAATCCCTGTGGTCCATTCCAACCTGGCATTCTATCATTCTGTGACTAGTTAAGAATATATTCTGTTTCTGTAATACACCAATATTGGGATTCTGTGTCTTCCTGCTTTTTTTCTAATGGAAAATCTGAGGAGCAGAATGGAAAGCTGATGAGGAACTCTTACTTTATGTACTATAGTTTTTTCAATATTTTGCTGTCATTCTCCCAGTCCTCCAAGATTCTCAGATTATGGAACAAAGAATTAACCAGACTTATGAAAAGCATCCAACTATTTAAATATATGAATGTCACTTGCTTGGTTTGCAACAAATGACAATTTTTTTGTTTGTTTCAGTATGTAAATTGAAGTTTATAAAATTCTTGAGACAAAAATTATAATTACAAATATAAATTAAATTCCTGTGGAACTGCCTGATTCCCACAGTGCAGCATTTGCCAACCAATTACCTTTAAAGGTCCCTTCCAACTGGAATCATTATACGGTTCTATAAATCTACACAGCTTTTATCTTCAAGAAATTGTTTCTATCTATGAAAAATTCTTAACACTGAGTCCTATATCTGTTAAAGCTATGTTCAGCTTTGCATTGGAAGGAACACTAATATCCATAGTCCTGTCCTGTGTTTTTCAGTTATGCTGATGAAGTCAGTTATTTGGCAGCTGTAAATTACATTGTGAAAAGTTGCAGAGACACATTTGCCTGAAGTACACTTGGGTAGAAATGACAATCTTACTTGGCAAGGCTTTCAGTCTAGAATATTTTCATTTGGACAGCAGTTTTATGTAGAACATAGAATTTTAAGCTTTGTATTCTGATTTTTTTATTTACAGATGAAATATTTAGAATTTGTAGCTACTGGTCCATCTGTAACTTTTTGAATGTTTTAAGAGCTTTGGAAATGGGAAATTCTGTCATCTCTTCAGACTTTGGGGCACATTTCCTGAGAGGAGGCCTTCTTTAAAGTAATCATGATTGATGTTGCTGGAAGTATATAATCTCTATTTTTAAGAATGGGGAGAGTAAATATTATACATCAATTACTATTAAATTTGTATTCTTCTCCCCTTTAAATGTTTGTTTATTAGACTAATACCATGTTTCCAATCCATTACCTGTAAAGCATCCTTAAGTATGGAGAATTTCATTCTGTATGAAGAGATTGGAAGAGGAAATAAGACAATTGTTTACAAAGGGAGAAGAAAGGGGACAATAAATTTTGTTGCTGTTCTTTGCACTGAGAAATGCAAAAGAGCTGAAATACTAAACTGGGTAAGTTTTGGTTTTTTCCCTGCTAAATCTGATTAAAGATATAACTTAAAAAATCCTTGTAGCATAGGTAATACAAAAGAAAAATATCATGTACTTTTTACATAGAGTTTGTAACAATTTAAATCAGCTACTTAAGATTTTAAAATATACTTTAAAAAGAGTCTTATTTTAGTATATTTATTTCTGCATCTTATTTTGTTGTTGTTTTACACAACGTGCATAAGCCCGTGTTCACAGGCTTATTGTTTCTGTGGTATGTCAGAGAACTTGTAAAAACAGTTACTTGCACATAGTGATTTGCTTTACTTTGTCATCAGTTGTGCAATTCAGTGGTAGTAATACCTTCCAGTAAATGATCAGTTTCTTACTTATCCAGAAGAAATTATTTTTTATGAAGGTATAGCATTTAAGGTAAGCAGATTCTGGTTTGTAAAAGCTTGGCAAAGATTTAAACATAAAATACTTTCTGGAAAAGAAACTGTAACCAATACATTTAGATGTTTCAAATATTCTGTTTTTTCTAGTAGATAAGTTGTATTTTCTGTTCCCTCTCATTTTCTCAATGCTCATTTTTTGGGTGATAAATCAATCTGCTCAGTCTGTCTGTGAGAAAAGTTACATACATACAAAACAAAAATATTTGAATTGGAGAATAAATTTAGTGCACTGGAAAGGTAAGAGAACAAGTAGTTGATCTTGAGTATAGTTGTATTGTCTCCTGGCCCCTTAAGTCTATATGTATTGCTTTATTTTTTATATTTTTTTCTCAGTTAAGTATGTCAAATCTTTGTTCTAGGTTCGCTTGACTCATGAAATCAGACACAAGAATATAGTGACACTTCATGAATGGTATGAAACAAGCAACCATCTCTGGCTTGTAGTAGAATTATGCACAGGTAAGGTCATCTCCAAATGTAAAAATTTATGGAGTGACTGTAACCAATTTCTTATAACACGTACTTAGGCCATTGAAAAGGCTTAAGAGTTACCTGATTATTAATTTGAAAATTATATTTACCTATAAAAATGGTTTTGCTTTTGTAAACCATTTCAGAAATAATATTTTTTTCTCTGCTTTGTAATGTGTTTATGTATGTTAGATGTTAATTCATGTGACGTAATGTTGGTTTTTAGTAGCTGAAGAGATAGGGCTAATTGAGGGAGCTTAAAAACAAACTGAATAGTTGGAGGGTAGCTAAGTAAAAATTACTTAAGAAAAGTTTTCTAAGGACTGTCAGCTTTCATTTTTCTCTTTTCATTTCACAGTACACACTAAAAAAGAGAGCAAAGATCAAATCAAGTTATAGTGTACAAATTACATAGCATTGTTCAAATAATTTTTCAATCAAGGGACAATTTTGTAATAAGAAAGTATGTAATTTTTCTTCCTGTTCAGTGGAAGTATTTTGACTTTTATCTAAATATGTTAATTTTGGAGCTTAGGGAACCCATAAACTGCATGAATTTTTTTCACGGAGTTTTGATAGGTCTTCAGCAATCCACTAAAGAAATCTTTTATAGCTTACTTTAATTATGATGACTTCATGCTTTAAACTCCAGGTGGCATGCAGTTCTCCACATGGAAAGAAAAGGTGGCCAGTTACGCAAATGATCCATGTTAAGATTTTGGTATCTGGAGTTTGTTTCATAGTAAAAGTCAGTATTACACACAGCCTTTTTTTCTGTCCAGAATGGTTTCAAATTTCTGAGGAAGAGAAGCTACAAGTTCTGGCAAAAAATAAATCGGGTTATTCTGTGATTGAAAGAGAAGTTAATGACTCATGTGGAGGCTCTGGGCTATTTGCTTAGTCTAGCGTAGGCACATATGTAAGTTACTAAACAGGCAGTCTTTTATTAAGTATAGCTTGAAATATTAAAACCTAATTTTACCTTGCAGTGTTGCAGTTCACTGCAGGGAGAGTGTCTTGGAGCTAACTTAGAATAAGACGTGGATTTTGTATTCATTTTGTAGAGCCTTGAAAACTGTTTGAGATATTGAAGATCTCTCTCATTTGTCTTAAGGTGACAAAATGAGTTTCTGTTATCAGGTGCAGCATACTTCTGGGTTGCTGGTTTTGCTATTTTTTTACTTGTATTTGGTTATATTATGGATTTATTCAATCTGTAGTCTTCTAAAATACATTATAAAACCCAGTAATTGAACACAATGGGAAATTCTTTACTATTGCTATGTAATATGGACTTGGTTTTAATGAAGTGACTGATTTACTAACCAGGATAAAAAAAAACCCTTTGAAATAAAATAATTCTAAGATTCAGTAGCGTTAAATAATAGGAAGAATACTGTGGAGAAAAAGATTTTAGTCTTGCTATTCTCTGAAATAAATTACTGAGCAAAGGGAAATAAGCTCAGGACAATGTATTAAATAAATTGGAATAAAGATCTAGTATCTTTTTCTATGGAAAGTTTTCGTAATCCCTACTTTCATTCAGGGACTTAGATTTGTGTCTTTTTTGGTTTTTTAATTTGTTTTTAAACTGCATGATTTGGCTAAAATATAAATTAAAGATAACCCAGGAAACTGATAGCTAATTTGTGAAATAGAAATTGTAGTCTTAGGGGAACAGATTTGATGCAGGAGTAGTAAAGGACCAAATAAGACTGAGGAAAGAGACTTTGGGGGCAATGTGAATGTGAATTTTAGGATAGCAGACTAGGACACGGAGGAGAGACTGAGCAATCATTTTGTGGGAAATAAGTGTAGGAGAAGTCAAAGTCTTAAAACAGTTAGAACAGGGATGGGTCAAATGGGATGAATCTGACATACCTGAGAATCAGTGGTATTTGAGGAAGCAGGTGATGGGGGAAGAAATTTTGCAAATTTTCCTTTTGTTTTCTTTGTAAAACAAATCAATACTAAAATAATATTGAAGTCATGCACTCAATTTAATTGTAGTAAAAATTAAGATTTTTGTCATAGTATCGGAAACATTTTTTTTCTGTACATCTTGGATTTTGTAACTATTGGGTTATAACAAGAAAATTTTGTCTACTGAATGATTTTTGCTTGACATCTTTTAAAGAAGTTTGTATAACGGCATCTTTTTTATATGCAGTTGCTGATAATGTGTAAACATGTTTCAGGTGGTTCTCTAGAATCTGTTATTGCTCAAGATGAACATCTACCTGAAGATGTAGTGAGAGAATTTGGTGTTGACTTGATTACTGGTTTATATCATATCCATAAGCTTGGAATTATCTTTTGTGAGCTGACACCTGGAAAGGTAAGGAGGAGTATTATGTATAGGAGACACTGCATGTTACTTTGTATGCCATCAGCATTTCATTCACTATTTCTATTTTACTGTTTGGAAGAGGCTTACCTCAGGTTTGAGGCCACTTGAGCTTTACACTGTATGTGAAGACAGTGAGAGATAAGTGTATAGTTTGATTGTTTTATGATATAATTTATTTCTTTCCCTTTTGTATATTTGGTACAATGTGATAGATTCTTTTTAATCTGGTTTGAATTAATGAAGGATTTTAGTTCTCTGACCTTGGGTGTATAACTTTGTTATGCTACCTATTCTATCGTGCTGCAGAATATTTTGAAGTCATAGGAAATGCTAACGAGGGAGTGAAGTTAACTCAACTTTTTTGTTAATAACCCTGTGTATTGTTTCTGAATGCCATCTAAATTGTCATCTTACTATCACAAAAAAATACAAATCATAGAATTGTAGAATGGTTAGGCTTGGAAAGGGCTTGCCTAATCTCCTCTATTTCAGTTTAAAATTGTTGCCCCTCATCCTATCACTACATGCCCTTGTAAAAAGTCCCTTCCCAGCTTTCCTGTAGGCCCTCTTCAGATACTGGAAGGCCACAATAAGGTCTCCATGGAGCCTTTTCCAGCCTGAACAACCCCAGCTCTCTCAACCTGTCTTCACAGAAGTGCTCCAGCCCTTGGATCTTCGTGGCCCTCCTCTGGATTTGTTTCAACAAATCTTTCTTGTGCTGAGTACTCTAGAGCTGGACACAATACTTAGGGGTCTCAAGAGAGCAGAGTATAGGAAGAGAATCACCTCTGTCAACCTGCTGGTCACATTTGTTTTGTTGCAGCCCAGGACATGGTGTTCTGGGCTCTGAGCCCACATTGCTGGCTCATACTCAGCTTTTCATCAATCAACATCCCCAAGTCCATTTCCTTAGGGCTTTTCTCAATCCCTTCATCGCTCAGCCTGTATTTGTACACCTGAGCCGTGTTTGGAACCTTGCATTTGGCCTTATTGAACTTTATGTAGTTTGCACAGGCCCACCTCTCCAACCTGTCAAGGTCCCCCTGGGTGGCATCCCTTCCTTCCAGAATGTCAACTGCACCACACAGCTTCGTGTTGTCAGCAAACTTGTTGAGGGTGTGCTCAATGCCACTGTCCATGTCACCGATGAAGATGTTAAATAGCACTGGTTCCAGTACTGGTGCCTGAGGAACATCACTTGTCACTGGTCTTCATCTGGACATTGAGCCATTGACCACAACTCTTTGAGTGTGACCATCCAGCCAATTACTCATCCACTGAGTGGTACATTCATCAAGTCCACGTCTCTCCAATTTTTACATAAATCTCTAGTTTCTGATTTGTGTATGTATATGAAATTTATGCATAGTTTTGTAAAAGCCCATGTTTGTTTTTATTAAGTAGTAACCAGAATATAGCTAACTAAAATTTTTGCATAACAGTAATTATTTTTGATATTGCTCAGTCAGTGGTCAAGTTGCTCTTCTCTGAATTTTCTGTGAAAACTTCCACAGCTATACTCAGCTTCTGTCATTTGTACGTCTAAAAGCAGTAAAAAAAAATGTACGAACAAAGCGTAATGGAGATGCCTCTGTATTCTTCCAAAGAAGAATGTTGCTGTGAACACAAAATAGGGAGTGCTAAAATAAGACTCCTTTTTTCTTTTTTTTCCCCATCTAGTTGAAGGGGCTATTTCCCTGAAATTTTTTTGGATTATGAAGCTTTTAATTATGGGAATAAGCAGTGACTTCGTAGAGAAAACTCTCATGATCATTGGACAAAGTCTTTGGCATTTTCTGCTAAGTAAAATTGGAAAGTCACTTTTCTTTTTCCTCATGAAACAATGTTTCTTTATACTGCACTTTTATCTTCTTCTGTCTTCCTTTTCTGTAGTACCTTTTTGGAGCTGTTGGAGAGGGTCCAGACAAGGGCCACAAAGTTGATCAAAGGGCTGGAGCACCTCTGCTATGGAGACAGGCTGAGAGTTGGGGCTGTTCAACCTGGAGAAGAGAAGGCTCTGGGGAGACCTTATAGTGGCCTTCCAGTGCTTGAAAGGGGCCTACAGGAAAGCTGGGGAGGGGCTTTTCATCAGAGATGATAGTGATAGGTTTTAAAATGAAATAGGGTAAATTTAGGTTAGACATCAGGAAGAAATTCTTCACCGTCAAGGTAGTAAGGCACTGGAATAGGTTGCCTAGGGAGGTTGTGGAAGCCCCATTCCTGGAGGTGTTTAAGGCCAGGTGGGATGAGACCTTGTACAGCCTGTTCTAGTGGGACTTGTCCTTGCTCATAGCAGGGAGGTTGGAACCTGATGATCTTTAAAGTCTCTTCCAACCTTAACCATTCTATGATGTAATAATAAGGCAACAAAAGTGCACATTAAAACTCTTAAGTGTTCTATTGTGAGAATCAGTAATTTTTTTGGTTGTAAGAAAAAAGAATGTGTTGGTGTTGACTTAGAAGAGAAACTTTTCAGCATTTACAGTTAGTGATCACCTCTATGTACTTAAATGGCTTGAGATTGTGTGGTTTGTTTTTTTAATTATTTTGTACTTTGTATTGGAAATTTCAGGAGTCAAAGTTTTAGTATATGATACTTTTATGTTGGATTATGTTTATTCTTCTAGATTCTGCTGGAAGGGCCTGGCACTTTGAAATTCAATAATTTTTGCTTGGCTAAGGTGGAGGGTGAAAACTTGGAAGAAGTTTTTGCTTTTGTTCCATCTGAAGAAAGCAAAGAAGATATCAGTGAAAGCACTCCACAAAGACACCTGAACAGTATATTTCAAGGTATGATATTTTTATTAGTCAAAACTAATTAATACCACAGGGAGAGAATGTAATTTGGAAAAAGTCTTTGTTTGAAGTAGTTTGGAGAGAAGACCTTGAAATAAAATAGTCGTTCATCATTCTGTTGGGGCTGACTAAACTTGTAGAGAAACTAAAGAATAAATTCCATTGTGTTGTCATTTGTAAGGATTAATGTGTTTGCCTTTGTCTTTGCAACATAGAGCAAGATCTGTACTTTTTCTGTAAGCAGGTTTTCCATGTCCTGCATATGGGACACTTTTAAAGTAAGCTCAAAACCAAAATTGTGTTCTTAAGGAAGATTGTTCAGAGAGTTCATAACTCTCTGGGAACACCAGCTGCAAGTGAATAGAGAGAAAATAAACTGTTAACAGTAATTCAAAGTTTCAGAAAGACAATTTACATAAGAGCTAGAATAAATACACTTCTGTCTGTCATAAAATAAGACATATTAAAAATTCCTGACCCTTGGTGCTTTTTTGTAAATAGGCTATTTTTATATTAAAACTTGTATGTAGGTGATCATCAACTGTAGTGCACCTGTGTAATAAACTTTCAACATAAGGTAACCTGAGGTGGCTCATTTTAAATTCCTTTTTGCAGCTTGACATCGAATCCCTACAATACAGTAGGGATTTACAAACTGTCTGTCTGACCTGAGCCTGTTTTAGTTATTTTATTAAATGTTTTTGTTTTTTTTTTCTTTGTGGAAAAATAATAGAAGCAAAATTTAAAAAAAAAAAAAAAATTAGCAACCGAAACAAAAAAAACACCCCCTCAAATTGAATGTATGAATGAGATCTGAAATGTTTCAAAGTAGCTAATTAATTAAAAATACGTTTTGCTTTGTATTTGCTGAGGAGTCTTAATTACTTGCTGTTTGAGTAAAACAATGAAAATGAAAAACTCTGTGAAAGACTTTTGTTCCTAGATGCATATCACATGTGATCAACTAAGTATGAGTAAAAAAATGAGAAGAAAGATTAGAAAAATAAGACAATCACTAGAACTTTTTAATTTCAGAATTTGAACTGGAACTGGCTTTCATAACTGATGCAATTGTATTTCTGGTATCTAGTTTATAGGACAGTGTATTTTAATTAAAAAAAAAATAAAATAAAGGAAGTAGCAGAAGGAATAACTTACTTTGCAACCTGCTGTTCTCCAGTTAAAAAAAGTCATGATTGGAGAATGAAGATGTAACTGATATTGGAAGTATAAAAAAGAAAATAAGTGATTTAAAATTAGTCTTTGTTTTGTCTCAGAAAAATTTGAGCGATGGAATTATTTGTGAACTTTTTAAGTGTGCTGCACAGATGTTCTTGTAAGGTATAGGATGAAATTCTGTTTATTTTAAGTGTATGCACAAAACTCAGTACTACACAGACCTGCTGCTTCTTTCATTACAGACTTCATACTACTGCACCTTCATTGTTCTTTTTTATTCAAGTGATCCAAGTGATTTCTAGGTTGAAGCTTGCCTGTTTCAGTACCATTTACTTAAGATTTTTTTTTTTTTTTAAGTATGAGAAAGTTACTGTGCTTTAAGTTCAACAGACAGATCCATGCAAATGCAGTAGGCTGCAAATACTATGTTATTTTTTAACTCAATAAGAACAATTCAGAAGCTTGGTTTTAGTCTTCCATATCTTTTATTAGTCATAATCTCAGAGCATATCACAGAACTCTTGTTTCCAAGATAATGGAGTATCATAGCAGGTACTGTTATCAGGAACAGTGGAATTCTTGGCAATATTTTATGGGAACAAAGAGAGCTTTCTTAATACTTTGCTGTACAGACCAGATCTTTACTCAGGAAGAAATACAAATCTAATCTCTTTCCTGTTGCCTTTCAGAACAGCTGTTTTGATGTGTATGGTTAATGACCTTTTGTCACTTAAAAAATAAAACCCAAGAACAAAAGAATAAAAAAAAAAAGTTTTTTAAGGACTGTGAAAATGATGTATTTACTGAGTTTGTGTAATTTTTTAGAGATTTTTGAGAATCAAGCTAGAGTTTAGATGGGAACTACTGTAGAAATGGGAACTGTATATTTATTTTTCTTTATCAGGATAAAAGGGGTTTGTGAATAAGCTGCTGTAATTGAGTATGTGATATTTTCATAATGTTTTAGCGTGGAAATAGCTATTGCTAGTTTGGATCAGTTATCCAGCTGGCTTACTACCTTGTTTTTCTAACAGAGTTTTCTAATTTCATGAAACTTTGTCTTGGGTTAGCTTTTACAAAAACAAAAGCCTGGTGTAACATAATTATTTCTGTTACATGAAAATTATGTTGATTTACCGTTCGGCTCAATACGTTTGGCTCCGGAAGCTGTCAAGGTATATAAAAACATTCTTTGCATTAATCACTGATGTAGAAAAGTGCAGCACAAACCAGCTTGGTTAACAGACATGAAATAAACAAGAAAGTAGCATATCTAATCCTACATAATTTAGTAACTTTGAAACTTATATTTGGTATCTCAGTTTTATTATACTAAGTGAAGAGCTCACTGAAGTGTGGAGACAAAGTTCAAAATGTTGAACGGGATAAATGCTGAATGAATAATCAAAGTGCATTATACCTATTGTATTTTGTAGGGTCTCCACTATACACAGCTCCAGAAGCAATAAGGGGAGAGGACTTCTCCAAAGCCAGTGATCTGTGGTCCTTGGGATGTTTACTTTATGAAATGTTTTCAGGTTGTAAGTTTGTGTGTCTATTTAATATCTGTGGTAGTGGAAACATAGATTGTGGTCTCAGAATAGATTCCTGTTGACTTCACTCAAAAGTTAAAGCGTAGAAAAACTTAAGGCAGGATTTAAAGATTTCTTGAAGAATGTGCTAATAGTACTTAAAAATACCCCCAAACTTCCTCAAATAATCAAGTAAAATAATACTACTAAGTAGTCCTTTTGACTGTATGCTAACCAACCTGTATTGCTTGGATACTGTGTTTTAAAATTATAACAGTCCTCAAATTCTTACCATGTAATGTTTTTGATATCCTCAGTATTAAACTCTAGATGTATTAATTTGACCTTTCAGAGGGAAAAATGTTTCTCTGCTATAAAACCAGTCATTTGGTATCCTGCAGATGAAGTATCCATTAGCACTGGCTGCAACTGGAAGGAAAACTTCATCACAAAAGAAAATGACAGTGTTACCTTCTAAAGTCTTAAACAATACTCTGATGGATCAACATAGTTACATAGTTATTGAGATTTCTGCCTGGACCTTCTCCTCTTGTTCATTGCTGATTCACACACAGCTATCATGGTGAACTCCATCAAACCATCTTTGGTGCCTCTTCTGTCCTTGGTCTTTTTCTTGTTTATGGTAGAAGAATTTAATCTGGGATTTTGTATTTGAATTTGCAAGTGAACTTGATAAATAGAATTTGGGTATTTATTTCTTTGGATATTTCCTTAGTGAAATGGGCTCATCGTATATCATTGCACCTGACAGTAATTTTTAAACTTGCCTAATCTGTGAAATACACTTCAATTTGTTTGTAGGAAGACCACCATTCTTCTCAGACAGCTTTCCTGAGTTAATTGAAAAGATTTTATATCAAGATCCAATGCCACCTAGACCAGAGGGTAACATTCTGTTATTGTTTGTTTAATGAATCAAATCAGAGTAATACTTACAAATTTTAAGTTTGTTTTGCAGTATTTCTTCTGAGGCTGACTGCAGGAATCAGTTAGCTGTCCCAAGGAAATGTTAGAATTACTTTCCTTTGATAAGAACTTTCCTCGTTAAAGATGCTTTTTCCATTTTGACAGATAGGCATATCATTTAATGTTAAGAATTAAATCTACCTTCTGGGGTGAAATTTTTTATCTCAATGATTCTGGGCATCAGTGGTGTTCATGGAGATACTTAAATAATAATTTCTCTTTTCAGTTCATGATAATGTAGTGAAAATGGTGACCTGTAGAATTAAAATGGTTTTTACTTGTTTCAATTCTGAGAGGCTTTGTTTTTGAAGTCTATAAAGTGCATTCCATAGATATGAGCTCTTAGAAGTAGAGACTTTCTCAGTTAAATAAGAATATTGGAAACCTCTGTTGTTTAATGGAGTGCATAAATGGTCCTCTTAAAATTGTCATGGTTGGGGGAAATTTAATTTCAATTTTAGCAGATATCACTTCCATGCTATTTCTTGCTAATAGCTGTATGATAATTGGAGGATCACAGAATTGTCAGAGTTGGAAAGGACCTCTAGAGATCATCTAATCCAACTCCCCCACTAAAGCAGCATTGCTCAGGACTGCATCCAAGTGGGTTTTAACTATCTCCAGAGAAGGAGACCTCGCAACCTCCTTGAGCAGCTGTCCTGGTTTGAGCCAGGATGAAGCCGCTTTTCCTTTTACTGATTTTTTTTCTTTTTTTTTCCTTCAGTAAGCTTTAACTAGTGGTAAATGTTCCAGTTAGTGGACTGACAACACTGGAATGTTTATGCTATTGCTGGGACTTCAAGGTTGTGTCTTTGCTCTGCTGGATTAGATGCTACCGGGAGATCTGCGACCCCCCTGTGGGAGGCTGAATTAGACAGCAAAACTGGCCAGAGATATTCCATCCCATATATCTACATAAGCTCAGAGGAAGGTCAGAGATCACAGAAGACAACTTCCTTCCTTCTTCTTCCCTTCTCTTCCATCCATGGCCAGAGTCCAGGGAGGACTCCATCCATCCATCACCGTTGACCCCCAGGCTGTGCATCTCCTGACCCTCATCACTCTGTGCTCTCTCCAACAGCTCTGGGACTTTTCAGGACTGTTGGCAGCTAAGGAGAGTGCTGTGGGAGTTGCTGGGGGTGAGAGGAGGCGAGAGGCCTTTGGACATTCCTGAACACATTTGTATATAATTGTATATCTTTTCTTTTATCATTAGTGTTTAATTAAAGCTGTGTAGTTTAGTTTTCAATCCAGAAAAGTCTCTCTTGTTCTCTCTCTCCTTGCCTACCTGCGTGGGCGGGGAGGGGATTGAGAGCACTGTTGTTGATCCTGAGTGAAACTGTGACAGCAGCCTATTCCAGTGCTTTGTCACCTTCATAGAAAAGAAGTTTTTTATCACATTTAAATGGAACTTTCTGTGTCCCAGCTCTCTCAGCCTTTCCTCATAAGAGAGATGCTCCAATCCCCCAGTCTTTCTTATTGCCCTCCACTGGATGCTCTCTAGTAGTTCCCAGTCTCTCTTAAACTGGGGAGCCCAGAACTGGATGCAGTATTCCAGATGTGGCCTCACCAAGGCAGAGTAGAGGGGGAGAATGATCTCCCTCTACGTACTGGCCACACTATTCCTTATACACCCCAGGATTCCATTTGCATTCTTGGCAATAAGTGCACATTGCTGGCTCATGGATAATTTACTATCTACCAAGACTCCCAGATCCTTCTCCTTGGAACTGCTTTCCAGCAGGTCTCTAACCTATGCTGATGCATGGGGTTCTTCCTCCTTAGGTGCAGGATCCTACACTTCCCCTTGTTGAACCTCACTTGGTTCACTTTGCCCAAATCTCTAACCTGTCCAGGTCATGCTGCATGACAGCACAGCCCTCTGTGTCAGTCCCCCCTCCCAGTTTGGTATAATCAGTGAACTTGCAGAGGATACACTCTGTCCCCTCATCCAGGTTGTTAATATGTTGAACAAGACTGGACCAAGTATTGACCCCTGGGGGACACTGCTGGCGACAGGCCTCCAACTCAGCCCTGCTCCATTAATTACAATCCTCGGAGTTCTGTCACACAGCCAGCGCTCAGTCCACCTCACTGTCCACTCATCTAGCCCTTGGTCAAGCATGATTTCCCTTTGGTGAATGCATGCTGACTTCTCCCAGTGACATTCTTTCACTTGTTTTGTGATGACACCCAGAAGGATTTTTTCCAACACCTTACCAGGGATGGAGGTAAGACTAACCAGCCTGTAGTTCCCTGGCCCATCCTTCTTACCCTTTTTGAAGACTGGAGTGATGTTAGTCCTCCTCCAGGCCTCAGGCACCTCTCCTGTTCTACGTGATCTCTCAAAGATGACGGAGAGAAGCCTAGCAATAACATCTACTAGCTCTCTTAAAACTTGTGGATGCATCCCATCAGGGCCCATGAATTTATGGATGTCCAGATGGGCTATGTGGCCTCTAACTTGGTCCTACTCTACCAAGGGAAAGTCTTCCTCTCTCCAGACTTTATCTCTTATCTCCAGGGTCCAGGATTCAAGAGGGTCAGTTCTTTCAGTGAAGACTGAAACAAAGAAGTCATTCAATACCTCTGCCTTCTTTGTGTCTTCCACTGCTAGGGCACCCACCTCATTCATCAGCAGGCCTACATTTTCCCTAGTCTTCCTTTTTTTTTACTGATGTATTGGAAGAAAACCTTGTTGTCCTTGATACCTCACGCCAGATTTAATTCCATGTGGGCCTTAGCTTTCCTGGTTGCATCTCTGCAAGGATGTTTTTTGACAAATGAACAACTTCAGTTTGGTGACTGAGCATTGATGGTTTGTTTGGATTGTTGTTGGGTTTGTTTTGGTTTGGTTTTGTTAATTTGTTTGAGAATCCTTTGAAATGCAAAAAATGTGTATTTAGGATTCTTCATTCCCATTTTTTCAAATGAAATTACTATTAAATAAAACGGTTTTTTAGCATGATCTGTAGATAATTACTTCATCTACACTGCATGATGGTTGGCTTTGCTGCCCAACGCATGTCTTCTCAAGTGCTTCTGTTTACAGGTTCTGCTTTTCACAAACCTTCTGCTGAGTTCATACGTTTGCTTGATGGCTTGCTTCAAAAGGACCCTCAAAAAAGGTTAACTGTCTAATCCATGACAGTTTTTACATAATCTTTTTTCACCTATGGAGAAAATGATTGCTATCATACTTTATGTATAATAATTTGTAGATCACAGAGTATGCAAAAGTAATTTAATCTCTCATAAAAGAACAAACTGCTTTTTTATTATATGAAAATATATGTAATCAATGCTTTTATTAAGTGTATCTTTATGTTTTTGTCGCTGGCACTAAATACATAATTTTATAACAAAGTGCTGTACAGTTTTGAAATTAGACAGCTTTGCTTTTGCAGAATAATGGATACATCTATTTTATGAGGCTTTGATTTGTAGCTGATAAAGTCATATTGTTAGATAACATAAAATTATAGTCTATAGGGTGGCTCAGATAATTAAATGTTTGGGTTGGCTATTCAGTTTCCTTCATTCTTAGTCTCATACCTTTGTATTCCATGAATTATTGATTCTGATTTGAGATAGACAGTTTGTCCTATAAGAAAACTTGTTTGTTGACCAAATAAAAATGAACAGGATTAATTGCTCTGTATTGTCACTGGGTTAAAAACTTGTTCTGGTATCTCTCTGTGGAGCTGTACTTTGCCACTGCTTTTTCAGCTTGTTTGTTGCTTTTCAAAAGGCTGAGTTGGACAGACCTATTGCAGCATCCCTTCTGGAAAGGATTGCTTAACCATTGTGGTGGTGATTCTGCAGACAGACAAGGCACAAGCTCAAGGTACCATATGTTCAAAGGAAGGCTTCTTGTATAGTGAATCTAAGCAAAGAAATTTTTATTTATTTTAATTATGGTTTTCTGTACATTTTCCTACTTTGAATTTTTCTCAGGATTAACTAATTGATGAATGCAGTTTCACACCATTTAGTGAACAGTTTTGGTTACTTAGGAAATATCCTCTTAGTGTTTTACACTGTCTGCTTTCAACAGACTCCTTCCTCCTGGCTATAGAATGTATTAAAATTTACTTCTGAACTAACTGCTCTCATTTTTGTTTCTTTGTTTATATAACAATGGTGCACAGTGATTTGACTTCTTTTTTTAAAGCTTTTGTAGAATCCTGTAAATGTGGGTCAATCTTATCTCTACTGAGTTTTTTTGTTTTATATATTAGGCTTAGAGCATCACAAAGCCTATCAGTGCAGCATCTTGGATTTGTCGTTCAGCCTTATATCCTTGCAGCTGCAGTTGACCCGTAGTCTTTGCTTATGACATACAGCATTAATCTAATGGGTTTTTTCCTAAATTTGTAATACTCTATGCTGCTGTATATATACAGAAGAATCCAAACTTTTTCGGAATCATAGGTTCTATGTAATAAAAAGTTAAGTTTCTTCAAAACTGCAGTTACTTTGCTGGTTTTGGTTTTTGATTTTTAATTAGGATATTTGGTGTTGGTTTTTATGTTCTTTTGGTCTAAATATTTGAAAGATACTTTAGATTCTAATCTATGGAACAAGTGTGAAAAAAGTTTTATTTTAGAATGCAGTATGTTTTTGTGTTCTGTCTATTTTAAAATTCTCTCTTATATTGTTTAATGTCTATTTCTGATACCCATGCTGCAGTACTTTTGTTAGTAACATTTTTTGTAGTTTGAGGTATAGCTCTTTGTCTTTTAATTGTATTACTGTTTTAATTTTATTGCTGCATTACTGCATTTATTACATGACCAAGGCAGATAAGAAATCAAGATTTAAAGTTTATACCATAAAGTAAGAATTTATTCAAGATTTTAACAAGACTTAGCTCAGCCTCCACCACAGTACTCATCTTTGAGGAATTCTCAGAGAACCACAAGAATCTTAATCTGCTATGAAATCTTGGGCTATTTTAAGTAATTCTTGAGGGTTTTCTAATGCCTCTGATGTATCCACTGAGGTATGCACTAACTGACAAGTATGACACAGGACATGATCCTGACATGCAGAAGAAGTCCAGTACTTTTCCAACTGTGAAGCCTGTGTATTGATATTCTTCGCAATGTAGGTTTGATTAATATTTGATATCCTGGAGCCCCTTCAGGAAGGTTATATGATCCAGTTTCATGTGAATAATAAAGGGTTTATTAAAAAAACCCAAGCAACCAAAATCAATACACTTGCAATTAAAATGTGACACATGTATCATTAAGAAAAAAAAAAAAAAAAAAAGGTAGCTTTTGATCTGAGTTTTTAGGCTACAGACTTCATTATTGGAAGTATGTTATTGTGACTTTTTCCTGTGAAGTTGGAGTGGTCTCTAAAGCTTTTAAAATTTCTTTATATTGTTGGTATTATGGGATAATGTTTTAGCTTTTCTAGTTTCTTTTCCGCAAGTTATACTGAAGGAGCTAGATAATTTTAAAATTCTTTAAGTAATTGAAGAATATTAAACTTATTTTTCATTATTCCCATTATTAATATAAAAAACTATGTGCAGCACATATTACAATAGTAGGGTGGTGAGAATGACAGTGAAATTGTATGCTAATAATTGCAAGAAATAATGGATATGATCCCTGTTTTTTTTAATCTGTGTTTATCTTGTATTAAACAGCAGTGAAGACACAGAGTCATCTATGTCTTGGAGTGCCAAAGAGGCAATGGATACTCATAAAAATCTAGATAACCTGTCATCTTCCAGAGTAAATAATACGATACCAAGCAGTTCTTTCAAAATAGGTAATATCCTTCATTACGCTATTTTGAATTATTTTGTGTGCTGTGAATTTTGTCCAGCTTACTAGCAACCTTATTTCCTATATCTTATTTATTTTTTATTTTTTAATTTCTTTTCAGTAGAAACTCAGACTGAATTGCACCCAAAAAGTTCAGTTGATGGTGAACTAAATGAATCAAGATTTCTTCTAAGGTATGAAAATCTAAACCAATTAGAAAATCATTGAAACTTTTTAGTTTTGAGGTTTGTTTGGTTGTTTTTTTCCCCTGCCTCTTCAGTCATTTTGTTGTGCTGTTAAATAACATTTTGTTAGTGTATACTAGCTTTTGAGTTCTTAACTGTCTGTCTAAAGTGAAGAATTAACTTAGAAATTTCTGTGCTCCTTCATGTATATGAGAATATGCTTTGAACATGCTTACTTGAAATACAGAAGAATAAGCATACATCTTACAACCCACTAATAAATACTGCCTGCAGCAGTTAATCATAAGCTATTTGTAACAATCCATGAAGTACTATTTAGGTATTTAAATAAAAATGTCATTGGTTTAACAATTACTTAAGTTGAGGCCTGATTCTGAAACTTTGAATATGCTTTCAAGCTAAAAAATTATCTAGTAAAACAGGTTTTGTTCTTGTGCTCATCAAGCATAAATATTCCAGTTTAAAATTAAATACACTTTCGAGTTACTTTTGTATCATGAAATAGTGCTATTGTGCATGATAGTAAGTGTACTTTTCTTGTTATTTCAGTTGGTTTTAATAAAGCATGACTTCATGTCTTGCTTACAACTTCTACCATCACAGCTAAAACCAGGCTCTTAGCAGTTTAAAGTGACATTTACTATTTGCTTTAGGAATGTCTAAAGAAGAAGGGCTGCAATAACATTGCAAACACTTGGCATAACAACATATAATCCAAATTCTGTCAGGAATGAGAGTAGGAAAAAATGTGTTTTAAGAACAATGTGAAATAATTAATGCAAAACGTGAAACGTAATACCTAGGTGTTTGTTTTTTTAATTTATTTTTTTCTGAAATACTTTGAATGATTTAATTTCTCAAAGCAACTTGAGCTACCTGCAAAAGTTTTAAAGCATTGACGTGGAAGGAAGCTGTCAACCTGGCACTTGGCACCAGAATTCCCTTAGCTGCTGAAGTGGTTGACCAGCTTTGCACATCAGTAGCTTCTTTTACATTGGCAAAGGGAATAGATCTTACTAATTTCAACTAGCTCAATTCAGTGATCACTAAGAACCAGTTAAGAACTGGAAAAATAGGAAACATTTTTGTCTCATACACATATGAAACAAAACAGGTTTAAAAAAAAATGTTTAACAAATCTAGGTTGTTTGAAGCATGTGGGAATCTAGAATAATTTGTTAATCCTCCTAGCAGGAAATAATACTTTTTGTTTTTGTTTAGAAAATAAAACTGTTTGAACCTTGAGGCAGATCCTGATTTATTTGTACTGTAAGAAATTGGGACATTTCATGTAGTTTTTCTCTAGCTAGTAGATAACATTTTGGCACTTTTTCATTGTGCCTTTTAATTTTTGGGGTTTTTTTCTGTTGAATAGATAAAAGATGCCTTTTTTAACAAAATACAGATAAGAATGAGAATAATTATGTTGTTCGTTTGATCATTCGTTTTTATGAGAATCTTTAATTTTGTTTGCTATTTGTATTTTTAATTGCTTTTTTTTCTAATAAATTAAACTGATTTGCAGCTTTGTATTAGTTTCTGCTAATCAAGAAAACATGTTCATTTGAAGTTCTTGATTGAATTAGTTTACTGGCCTACCAGTCTTATTAATTCTAAAGTTGATTTAAAAAACTTTAATTTAAATTAGTGTATACTAAAAAAAATACATTCACTATCAGTTTTATGAAAATTGCAATTTTTCAGTGTTCTGGTCTCTTCTTTCTTTGTTTTCTAATTACCAAGTGTCATTTTTTAAAAAAAAAGATAAACTAAAAATAAACCCAGGTAACATGAATACACAAGAATCAGGTAGCTTTTAATTCCCATTACCTAGCCAAGAGTTGTCAGTCAGAAGAGAATAACATGAAATAAATTGCAAGTTTTTGTCAAGTTAATTCTCTTTGTATGCTGTTTGTAGTTGGGAATTAAGATAATAACTATTTAACATCTAGTTTGGAGAAATGACTATCGCTGATAAAATAATGGAATTACATTCAATTAAAAAAAAAAAGCCACCCAGTTCTTCCCATTTCTGACTGACAAACACGTCCTGACCCTGTCCTGAGACAGGAGCTTCATGTTTAGTTTGTGGAGCAGGCATAGTATAATTTGTGTTTGTCAACTTTGGAAGTTTACTATGTGGCATGAAATTTTCAAAATAACAACAAAGTAGTTTGCAGTGAAACTGAATCTGTGCTCTTTGTTGGTTTATTTTCTCTTTTTCTCTCTCTTTTATATTCAAGTTCTCGTCCTACTTCTAGAACTAGCATTGTAGTAGAAGTGAGTGATGCTACTACTGCCCCAATTAAAAATTCTCCACAAAGAGATTCATGCTTGAAAAAGGTGAGTAGAAAAATAATATTAAGGGATGCTGGTACCTTTATACTTAGATTATAGCCTGGAGTCTGTGGTAAAGGCAACTTTCTTCTCCAGCCTTCCATAATTATAACAGGAAAGTGGTGCATATAGTGTGCAAGTTACTTAGAAAAAAACGTTTGCCAAACTACAGATGTAGGAACAAGATGCTGAGTCTTTTTTTTCTTTTTTTTCCCTCAGTGTGTAAAAAGGATAATGGTATCCTCTTTCTTGTCAGTCTACTTTTTCAAACTTAGTTTGGAAGTTTTTTTTGATCCAATACTTTATCTTTCAAATATGTTTCTTTGGAATATATTTTAGTTGACCCTATATGCTACTGCATAATACGAAGTGATTTAGTATGTGTTGTGTGGTAAAATGTTGAAATGAAATATTGTGGGAATACACAGACTTTCTTTTTGTGTGCAAAACACTCTTTAAAAAAAACTTTGTCCTTGTTCTAGGCTAAAAATACGTGCTCAAGTCAGCAGGATATGGAGTCAACATTGAAAGAGCTCATTTACACTGAATCTGATCTTATCATAACACCAGTCATTGACAATCCAAAGGTATAGCAAAATAAAATAGAAGATTTAGGAACTTCTGGGTGAGGCTATTTTTGCAGACAAATATTTAATCAGGGTGAAACTACTTTCCTGTATTTTACAATTCTCATTTTAGAGCAGTTCCACCCAGTCATCTGGCAAGCTCTCATGCATTTTTTGGCAGCCTTTATAATGCTATTGTGTTGCTAATTTGGAGAACTGAGTTATATTGGGATTGAATACTAATATTAAATAATATCTTACAAGAAATAGAAACTGCTAAATGCCATGTTCAGTGCTTTTGTAGATTTGTTTTTTGATAATTTGCTTTGATATCTATTACTTAAATGAACACAAAAGTGTGTTTTCATATACTCAAAACAAGGCCATCTATGAGGCCTTCTGGATTAGGTTTTATAACTTTACAGAATAACTAAACTTTGGATGTTAAAATGTTTCTAAGAAATACAAACTTATTTTCTTTGGAAGAGAAGACCTGAAGTTGCAAGAAATGTCCATCCAATTTCTGTCCTGTGGATTATAATGTGATAACAGTTTGTGATGACACTCTTGAGCAGAGACTGACACTTGAAGACCAAAAAAGAATCACAGCTCTGCACTGCAATGACAATGTAATATGCTTGTATCATGTGTAGTATTGGTAGAAGGAGTGATAGGCAAGCACCCCTTTAGTCTTTTTTTTCTGTGCAAAAAAAAAAAAGAGTAGCTTTAGCAACTTTCCCCAATAAGTGACCAGTGTGGGTAATGCAACGTTTTCCATTGGAAGTGAGCATCTAGCTCATTAAGAATGTCTTACAGCTTTTAGTTGCTGTATTGTTTTAGTATAATAATTTGTTTGCTCATGTTTAATTCCTAACACTCTCCAACTAAAAATCTTACAAACCTAGATAAAGTAACTACCCAGCAATACTGTTTTAATGTGTTTAGGGTGGGGGACATTGTTGACAATGGAGACTTTCAAAGGTAATGACACATTTGAATGCCACCTCTGTAAATCCTCAGTTCTGTCTCAGGACTCCTCTAAGACAAAGCGTTAGCCTTTCACTGCTTCTCTTATTACTACAAGATAAAATTAGGGGGAAGTGTAGATACTAATGTGCACATGGAGATGAATCTCCTTGCCATGCAATGCCAGATTCAGAATAATGCAAAATAGCCCACTAAATTCCAGGGACTTGTAATCAGAGTCATTGCATACTTGGCAATCTTCACCCTGAAGGATGATACTGACACTGGGTAAAGCTGAAGATCTTGCAATTTAATCTCCTGGAAAAGTATTTACCAGATGCTGGCAGAATTCTAAAAGCTGAAATGTCAACTTATATTGTAAATTTCCCTGTGTTATGCATATCTGTGGAATTGAAGACCTTTTTTAGAAAATAACTTTCTAGTTACACCTAGGCTTCATCTGTCAAAGGCTAAATTCCACTACACAGTTATCTTTTTTGTATGCCTTAGTTACTGAAAAATTGCACTCAAATGATCAGTCACTGAGCAGTCATCCAATTTCATGATATACCAGAAAATTGTATGTTGCAGGGGAAAAACCCCATGCCTTATGAATTATTAATTGGTGAGAATATTACTTTTTATATTCTAGAATTATCTAGCTTATATGTATTTACTGCATAGCAATGAGTTGCTAAAACATTTAATGAGCTCTCAGCTGCATAGTTCCTTTCTGTAGCTTTTGAAATCCAGATGTAATTACTTTTCTGCATACAAGCAAGAGAAAAATGTAAACTGAAAAAATCCTATCATTTTATATTCCCATTAAAAAAATCCAACACTTAAATGGAAATGCTAGCAATCTAATTGTATTAAAAATAGAGAGTTAAATCTCAAATATCTGCTTTGAAAAAATAGATAGCAGGAAACAATGGAAAATGCCTCAGTAATGAGCAGTTGTTTGTATGCCTGTTCTGTTTTTGCACCTTTTTGTTTTCATACTGAACGACTTAGAGATTTCCAGAAATAGATTAAAAATAGTTGTAATGTGTTTGTTTATTTTTCCAGATAATGAAGCAAGTGCCAGTTAAATTTGACTCGAAAACTTTACATATACCAACATATTCGGGTATGGATCGGCTGAAGTTGGTAAAACTTAGGTTCTCTGTATGATGGTGCAACTTGCTATCACAAGACATATACCTTCCCTTTGTAGATGATGAGCTGTCATAGTTGGAGAACTCATAACTTCCTGAAACTGAAGTTGCATATGTAATGTTTTTAGCCAAATCAATTTTGAGTAGAGTTTTCAAGTGCTAATGGTTATATGCCCTTCCTTTCTCTTCTTCAGTTACAAGCTCATGCTCAAAAGCGTTTAAAATAGGACAGTCAACACTGTTTTAGTGTGAGAAAAACATAGGTTGTTTTTTTTTTCCCCTGTGTTATTTTTTGTAAACAGCTGAGAGATAACCGAAATATTCAGCCAAATGGATTAAAATTTGGCAATGGTAGCGAAGCAAATGAAAATAGGATCTTAAAATGTACCATGTTGATTATCAGTAATACTTTAATCCACCTTTAATCATGAAATGTTATGAGAATGATGACCCAAAAGACAGAGTGGAGTTGTTTGGAATTTGTTTTTTGTTTGTTATGATTCTACGATTCTAAATGTCTAGAAAGGCTGCTGTTATTTCTGAAAACCAAAGGCTGGTTTCTTCTGGAAAATTTCCTCTGGCATATTTAGGGAAGTATTATGACACATTACTGTGCTTGAAGAAGGATGTCAGCCAGATATATAGTCCTTCCAGAATTCACACAACACTTCTTCCTAGATATAAAAGCTCCTTTTTTCTTTCTATAAGGTGTGCACTTTGGAGAGTTAATTTGTTGAGGGAATTTTATAGTTAGAAAGGAGCAAAACGTCCCCCAGTCTCCTAATCAAGACTCTAGAAACAGAAAATGTTTTTAATTTGGCCAACATCCTAGGCAAAAATTATCAAATTTAAGTCCCTAAGAGGGTGGGATTTTACTTCGCAGGGCCTTTAAGTAGCTGTTTTCTCGCACTGATGTTCTGATATGTTTAACTGTTTTCTGACAATGTTTTTTGTGGTTGCAACACTTCCAGGGTTGTAGCTTTTTTCTGGATAACTGTGATTGGTTTTGAAGATACTGAATTTGATGCTGCTTGTCAAAAAAGATTAAAGGCAGTATGGGAAAATTAACATAAATCCCTGAAATATGAACCTTTTTTCACTTTTACTAATGTAAATGTAACTGCCTTCATTAGTAAGCATTGTTACTTGTGTGAAATTGGAGTAAAAGACAGAAGACATACTCATACTGTACTGGAGCATATCAAGATGGCTGATAAGTTATTAATAAATAACTAACCAAAATTGAGGGAATGTGTGGCTGCCAGCGTAAAGTTATCCATTGAGACCAATAAGGAAGTCTTTGAAAAATCTTTATTCATGTACAGTGGTCAATGAATTGAACCACAGGATTTGTGTTAATCATCGTACTGACTTGACTTCTTTGTGTTTCTCTTGAAGTCATTTGTGCTCTGATACTGCTAAAGCTTAACAGGATGAATACCTAGCTATATGAGTAACTCTACACATTTTCAGTTTATTGGTTCTGAGGAGAACTGACTTTCAAATTTACTTTAGTGAAACAATACTTTTTTATTTAGAATTGGTAATGATTAAGGATAACAGCTACTACCTTTCCTAAAAGTATTGGCAACAAATGTTTGCTTAAATGAAGTCCAAGGATGTAGCAGGGTTGCACTTTTGAAAAATGGTTTATAGCTTTTATTACTACATTTTTTTGCTTTGTTTATCTTCTTGTGTCTTTTTAGACTTCTTCAATCTTCATACATGAATTAAAATATGTTTATTATTTAAAGTACTGGAATTGTGATTAGATTCAAACTTTGGGGCTAATTTCTGTTGATGTTACTTTCTAGTGTGTTAAAGCAACGCCAAACATCTGTTATCTTTAACTACTTGTTTGCTTCTTATGGTTAGCTGAGAAGTTATCATCTATGAAAGACATGGACTGGAATGACTTCTTGCAACGAGTGTGTTCACTGCTTGGTTCCACTGAGAAGAATACAGGAGCAGCACGGTCTAAACTGAACTTACTGTACTATCTGTGTACTGTGGTTGTCCAGAAAGAAGTTGCAAGCAGGCTAATTGGCTCTCAGCTGGTAAATAATAAGGATTTGAAGGGATCAACATGGTTTATGTACTTGCCATTTTAGGAAAAATCAGCTGCTTTTAGTTTTATTTTAAGAGATGATTGTTGTGTTGACTCTTTGTCCTTTCACACAAAATACATTTTTTATGAAGTACGTTGGGTAATACTATATGATGATCTCTGTGTTTGTAGATGAAAAAATAATAGTTATTTTCCTCTTAGTGTTATTCATAATGAAATAAATGTTGTTGTGTTGTGGTTGTTTTTTACCATAGTGATATATGTTTAGCAGTTAAGGCAAGAATATAGGAAGAAATTGTATTTTTACTCTCTGCCATTTTTTTTTTTTCTAATCAACTTTTGCACAATACCTATACTTGGACAGTATTTGCCTATGATAATTTTTGCAAATGTTATCTGATTAGATTTTAATAAAATGACTCATATTTTTATTGTTTATTATTGGGACATACGAGGTCACTGAAAATCACTAATGACATTTATCTTCTTTAAACTATAGTTTCCTATATTGATACAACAGCTGCGTGCAGCTGCCAACTGGGATATGTAAGTAAAAATTATCTTATATTAATTTTTCACATAAGGAATTACCACTGAATTTTAAAAAAATATTATTTAGCAGGATCTTTGAGGAATTTTTTAGCCAGTCAGACTGCTATGGTATCTGACTAGCATTTTTCTGCATTGAAATAATATATTGCTATTTCAGAGGACCAAAGTTTATAAAAAGTCTGTAAAATTATATTTAGAAGTCGTATAATTTAATGTATCAAATAGTGTTACTTAAAATCACTACATAAACCAACTTCTACCATAATAGTAGTGGAATAACGATATGGCTAGTTGTTTTTTTTTAAGGTCTGTCAGATGTTTCATGGTGATAGTGCCCTCTGCTGTTTGTTTTAAAAATGTTGATTTTTATTCCAGAAGTGAAACACTTAACACTGATTTCTTGAAACAGATTTAATTTCCGTTTTGTCAGCTACAGTGAAAAGTTTAAAATTATCTGTAGGGATTTTATGTGTGATAAGAAAACCGAACATGAGCATGACTGATCAGTAAAACTATAAAAAAATTAAAAATCTTTATCAGTGCTGAAAGAAATAAATGTCTTTATGGGTTAATTTATTGCTAAATTGAGGTGAAGTACCGAAATACCATGATGGTACAAATAAAATAGAACTAAGAAGAAAATCTGAGCTGTAAATAGCACTATGGTCTGCCCTTAGCATCTTTTTAAAAAATAAACAAGGCATACTTGGTTTTGTGATATTTTGGAAATATGTACTGGATATTTTGCACCTATTCAAAATTTATTTGATATGCAGACGTGCCAGAGTTGCTCGAGTGATTGGTTTACTGGCATTACACACATCTGAACTTGGAGAAAATGTACCTGTTTCTGAGGTAACTTTCATTCTTTTTTTTCTTTTTTTGAGGGAGTTTTGTTAAAGCTTTTATTATTTGTGTAGTAACACATCACTACCATACCTTTTGTGCTTGCCACAAGAAGAAAGTGATGACATATTTGGTTATCCTGAAATGTAATTATTATAATTAGTATTAAAATAGTATAATTGTTTCTTAGAAATCCGTTTTTCCAAAATTAATTGAAATGGAACTAGTTTGAGATTCCTCACACTTCTTGAAGAATGCATTTAATGAAGGGCAAGTAATTTTCTTTGGAGAAGAAAAAAAAATTAATCCCTTTTTCATTTTGCATGTTTAAGAGTTGACTTATACAGAAAACTGACTAGAGAAAGTGATCTTACTGTCATTTTTTGCATTTGACTCATGCACAGAAGTAGTGTAAATTTGACAGAATCTGCTATTTAGTATAGGTTTGAAGTGTGAATGTGACATTATTTCTGCTTCATGAGATCAAGTCAAGATTTGAATGTACTGGGTGTTTGAATGTGAGAAGAAACTGCTAGACACTCATAGTAAATATACCTCTGTACTATGCAGGTCTGGCATGTAGGAATGTGTAGTTAATAGCTGATGGTTTTTGGCCATGGAGCTAAGGCTTTTTTGTTGTCCTAGGCTTTTCTGATTTCTTCTTAATGAATATCAAGAATAGTTGTGATTTATCTTGCTATGTTGCTTAACATTTAGATTCTGCAGTGAAAGTTGAACTCAAAACATTATTGTTATTACCTATGGGTTTTGTTTGTTTCATAAAGTTACAAAGCCAGGAAAGAATCCTTATGGTTACAGTCACTGAAGTTTGGACAAAGTCTTTCCAGTATTGCCAGTTGCATGTCAATTGAATTCCGGATCACAATTTAGTGCATTCTTGTATGTGGCAATTTTTATTGACATTTAACTTTTTAAAGTTCCAGTGAAAATACTGAAAAGTAATTTTGAGATGTCCGTATACCTTTTAGTTTTAGATGTTCGTTCAAGCATTTAGCACTAAGATACTCAGCAGTCATTTCCCTAGCTTCCCAGTTTCCATCATAGAAAATACATATCCTAGTCTGCTTTGTGTATGTAAAAGCAATAGTTTAAACTAGTTTTACTTTGAGGTATACATTGAGACCAGTGACATTTAAACTGAAGGACTAGAAAGGAAAATTAATTTTCATTGTAAGTTTCTGAATCCATTCCTATGTGAATTAAAATTACTTTTTATATAAATTCAATGGGAAAATAAGTACTTATTTTTATAATTACCAAATCTGGGCTGTTTTACTGTTCAAAAGGCATCTGTCTGCTTGCTGTAACCACATTCGCCCCAAGTTTTTTCTCCATTTGAATTTTAAAAATATTTTAGAATGCTGACACAAAATTAGAATGAAAAAAAAAACCAAAAACAACAACAAACATTAGTCCTAATATTTCTATGTCTTCAAATTTATTTTTGCATATGTAATCTAAAATCAGATAACTGTAATTGGTACACAGAACTTGATAGCTCATTTATAGAAAAATTAGGAAAGAGTAATTTGGGAATTTCTGACCTAGAGTTGTGTTCCCTTCTGCTCCCCTCAAAGGAATGAAACAAACACATGGTTTTATTGAACATTCTTGAGGACTATCAGCTATTTTATGTTGTGTGACACTTTAAAAAAAAACAACAACGACAAACCCCAAACCCATAAGCTAGCATTATATACTGTATTAAAATATAATACTAGAATTTATCTTCTTATATGAGCCAAGTAATGGTCCAGCTGAAGTTTCTTAGTGACTGCTGTGATTTAGAAAATATGAAAACCAAGCTGTACCTAGTCAGAACAACATAAACTAAAATGGCTGTGGTCCAGGTATTACAGACTACAGATATAAGTTATCTGTCTATTGGTGGTTGTTTCTCCGTTTTGATTCCTCCTCCAGTCCTAGTAACTTCTCATAGTCTTTGCTTTTTTTGCCCCCTGGTAGTCAAAAGTGATCTCCCTGTAAAACTGTATCCCAGTGTTTTGTTCCCAGGTATGAAAAGTCAGTCCAGAACTTGTGAAGATGTGATTCTGGAATTTTTGCCCCCTATGTGTACCATGCTATGTACACCAAGTTCTCTTTCCAATTTTTATCACTGTCACAGCCCCTTTGCAATTCTTAGCTACTTGATTAGGTGCTCATCCAGTTATTTGTGATTTCTTTTGTGCTTTTGAAGAACCACAAATACTAATAGATTTGTGCAGGACACGCCTGCTGGCTCTTACATTACAATCTGGCTTGTCATTTCTACTCACTACTGTCTCTTACTAAGTTATGCATTTATTTAATGATACCCTTTTGGCTTTGAGGTTAAATCTGCACAATTTACTTTTTAGTTGTTGTTTAAACATTTTTTTAAAATAGAAACATTACTTCCAGAAGAAGCAGAAAAACTTGATTTAAAAAAAAGAAGCCTCATTCTCACTTTGCTGGCTAAGGTAAGCTTTCACATACTGTATACCAAAAGACTTTAATTTATTGGTTTTTGAAGAATTAATGGCTTTCCCTTTTTTAAAAAATAAGTTCTTAGGTTATGAGTGAAGAACAATTTGTTTTGAATCAAAACACTAGAGGTCACTGAAACGCAGAAAATAAAATGCAATTACTAATTTACAGACTAGATGAAACTGTACTATCTTATTCTCCTGCTGTATTCTAATATGTAGGTCATATTAGAAAAATAATCCTAATAAATGAATATTCATATCTATGCATTCACTTACAGTTAATCTTTTCCCAGGCAAGTGTTTTTTAGAAGAAAACTGCATTGATGAGGAAAATTGAGATTAATCTTAAAAAATACAATGGGGAAACTGGTCTCATGTATATTTTTCTTCAAATCATGTTCTTATACAGAAGATGAAGATGTTTTATGTGTAATTTCTACTTGGCAGTTATAATAAAAGTTGTTGATAAGTCTTTTTTTTTTTCTAAGCAGTGTGTTTTTTCCCCTTGGAATTGCCATTTACAAATCTGAAACATCATTTCCTCTATTTATTCCTTCTTAATGTTGAAGTTTTATCATTGTATTTAGATTTTGAAACTGGTTCTTTAAAAAACTAGATTCTATGAAAACAGGATTTTTTCTTTCCAGGATTCTTGGAAAGAAATATGTACTTTTCATCTTATAGAAAGTAAAAATATTGTCAAGTTATGCACCTGTAAACTCCTATGTAGACTCTAGCTAGTCTGCTTATATATATACGTTGGTCTAGGTCTACAGTTTGTTGTCATTCAAATTCTTACAGAATGCCACTTTTAAGTTGTGTTCCTAACTTATCTCTCTGATAACTCCTGTTTCTGCATCTATCCATGTCTCCCTGTACTGTAAGGAGATTCAAATAAAAATGGTTTAATTAGGAACTTATTCCCAACCAATGTAGCTTAATATTTTTTTAAATGTAATACAAGTTTTTGAGTCAAGCTCATAAATCATCATAATTTTAGCGTACCTTTGTTTGTTTGCTCCAAGGACACTTTTCTTGGATTGTCCTGATACCTCTTAGTGAAAAAAATCCCAAACACAAAAAATAAATCCCACCCCAATTAAAAAAAGTAAAAATCTGTAGGCAGGGAATGAAAGCTGGAGCAGAGTGTATGCATGAATACTTTAACATGTGCACACAGAGATCTCTGCTGTTTTGTAAAATTATTATTTTAAAACCTTAAAATCATCTTTCTGGCATAATCAGGATTGTCATTTAATACTTTGGTGCAATGAGAGGAGATTCCATTTAAGTTTTTTTAGCGACTTTTAGTAAACTTTCAGCCTCTATAATTTCTTCAATTTATTTTCAACAACCTCCATATAACTTAGATACTTGTTGGAATCATGTATGAGGAAAACAAAGAAAACATTTCAACAATTTCTAGGAAAACAATTCAGTATTCCTCAGGTAAATTAGACTCTGCTGGCAGAAACTACTCATGGTGTGTTTGAGAAAAGTTATTCCAAGTTAATAAACAGAAAATGTAAATATAATCACATAAACAACAATTAATCTGTCAAGCATAGTTGTTCTGGATTGTGGGAAAAAATATTAAACTCTCTCATCATAATTGTTTTTTCCTCCCTCAAATAATTAATTTTGCCAATACAATTAATTTGGCTTGAAGTCCAAAAAGAAATTGTTAGTAGAAAACGAGGAAATTTTCATCTAGAGAATTGAAAACTTACATTGCTGATTGCAGGGTTAAATAACTTTTTGTGATTTTCTTAGATGAAGAAAATCCTGCTGGGGGTTTAAACCACCCCAACACCTGTTGGGAAAGTAGCACGGCAAGCTGTAGCCCATCCAGGAGACTCCTGGAAGTGCCTCAATGACAACTTCCTAAGACAAGAATTTGACAGCCCTACCTGAGGGGATGTTATTGGACCTGATGTTCATAAATGCAAGTGAACTCATCAGGGATGTCAAAGCTGAAGGCAGCCTGGGCCACAGTGATCATGCACTAGTGCAGTTCACTGTCCTAAGGGGTATGTGGCAGATGAGAAACATAGTCAGGACTCTAAATTTTAGGAGAGCAAACTTCCAGCTCTTCATGGAGTTAGTAAGTAGGATGCTGTGGGAAATGGCCTTCAGGGACAAGGGAGCAGAACAGAGCTTGCAGATGTTTAGGGATGCTTTCCATAGAGCACAAGACATCTCAATCCCCAGGTGTAAGAAACTGAGCAAGGGAGACAAGAGACCAGCATGGCTGAGTCGAGATCTGCTGGTCAAACTAAAAGGCAAGATGGAAGTGGGGATAGGTATCCTGGAAAGAGTGTAGGGATGTTGCCTGGTTGTGTAGGGATGAGGTCAGAAAGGTCAAGGTGCAGCTGGAGCTGAACTTGGCAAGAGTTGTAAGGAAAAACAAGAAGGACTTCTACAGGTATGTAAACTAGAAAAGGAACATTAAAGAAACGTATCCCCCTTGATGAGCAACGATGGTGAACTAGTAAGAACAGATGAGAAGGCTAAGATTTTCAACAACTTTTTTGCCTCAGTCTTCACTGGCAACCCCTCTCCTCACGGCTCTCAAGTTGATGGCCCATAAGACGGAGACCAGGGAGACAAAGTCCTTTCCATCGTAAGCGAAGACAAGGTTTGTGACCATCTGAGGAAACTCAATGTGCACAAGTCCATGGGACCTGATGAAATGCATCCCAGAGTCCTGAAGGAATTGGCAGATGTAATTGCCAAGCCACTCTCCATAATATTTGAAAAGCCATGTCAGTCAGGTGAAGTAACTAGTGACTGGAAAAAGGGAAACATTGCTCCTATTTTTAGAAAGGGTAGAAAGGAGGACCCTAGGAACTACTGACCTATCAGCCTCACTTCTGCGCCTGGGAAGATCATGGAACAGATCCTCCTAGAAGACATGCTAAGGCACATGGAGGAGAGGAAGGTGATTCAGGACAGCCAACATGGCTTCACCAGGGGCAAATCCTGCCTAACCAACCTAGTGGCTTTCTACAATGGAGTGACTCCATCAGTGGACAAGGGAAGACCTACAGATGTCGTCTATCTGGACTTCTGCAAGGCCTTTGACACGCTTCCCCATAATATCCTCTCGAAGTTGAATAGATATGGGTTTGATGGGTGGACTGTTCAGTGGATGAGGAATTGGCTGGGTGGTCGCATCCAGAGGGTAGTGGTCAATGGCTTGATATCCAGATGGAAAATGATGACAACTGGTGTCCCTCAGGGGTCCATACTGGGACCAGTGTTGTTTAGTATCTTCATTAATGATATTGACAGTGGCATTAAGAGTGCCCTCAGCAAGTTTGATCATGACACCAAGCTGGGAGGTGTGGTCCGTATGCCAGAGGGACGGGATGCCATCCAGAGGAACTTGGACAAGCTGGAGAAGTGGGCCCAGGTGAACTTCATGAGGTTCAACAAAGCCAAATGCAGGGTTCTGCACCTGGGCTGGGACAAGCAGAGATATGAATACAGGCTGGGGGAAGACATGCTAGAGAGCAGCCCTGTGGAAAAAACCCTGGGAGTACTAGTGGATGAAAAGCTGGACACGAACCACCAATGTGCAATTGCAGCCCAGAAGGCCAACCCCATCCTGGGCTGCATCTGAAGAAGTGTGGCCCGCAGATCGAGAGAGGTGATTCTGCCCCTGTACTCTGCCCTGGTGAGATCTCACCTGGAGTACTGCATCCAGTTCTGGAGTCCCAGCACAAGAAGGATGTGGACCTGTTGGAGCATGTCCAGAGGAAGGCAATTAAAATGACCAGAGGGCTGAAGCACCTCTTATAAAGACAGGCTGAGGGAGTTGTGGTTGTTCAGCCTGAAGAAGAGAAGACTCCAGGGGGACGTTATAGTGACCTCCCAATACCTGAAAGGGGCCTAGAAGGAGGCTGGGGAAGACCTGTTCATAAGGCCGTGTAAAGACAGGACAAGGCGTAATGGTTTTAAGCTAGAGAAGGGTAGATTTAGGTTGGACGTTAGGAAGAAGTTCTTTAATATGAGGTTGGTAGATCATTGGAACAGGTTGCCTAGAGAGGTGGTGGAAGGAAGTGTTCAAGGTCAGGCTTGATGGAGCTCAGAGCAATCTGTTCTATTGTAAGATGTCCCTGCCTATTGTACAGGGATTGGACTAGATGACCTTTAGAGGTTCCTTCCAGCCCACTACATTCTATGATTTAACACTGTTTTCATGGTCCATTACATTTACTCTGTTTTATTTAAGAGATGAAATAGTACATTTTATCTTCAGTGGATAAATATCTACATCTCTAGAAGGTGAAAAGCTATCTGGCAGACTTTTGTCTGTGTTTTCAATATTTCATTCAGAATTCTAAGCCTAATTTATATTCTTCCTAAGTCATTGTTATAAAATACCAAGTTGTTGTTCTCCTTCAGCTACTTCTGTTATAGGTACAGTAGTGACCTGGACTATTTTAAGTAGAAAAAATAAGGGTAACATACAGTAGATGGAAAATTCAGACCCTAAGTTGACATTCACATAAAGACTTCAGGAAATCAATTAATTATAATATTCTGAATCCATTATTATATATGAATTACAATTAATTTGCTTGAGTTTTGTGGGACTGGTGTGAACCTCTGATCTTCTGATCTTTCTGCGTTTCATATGTATGTCTGAAATTCACGCTCTATTATGCAATGGAGAGAAGTATTATACTGTATGTACTTACAGCTTTAGAGCAAGAGCACGTATTTTGGGCTTCTTAAGTTATATCTGATTACTCTTAACGTTGATCTTTGGGATATTTGTGTTTTGCATTTCTTTGTTTTGATGAGATTAAGTTTTTTTTGTGGCAGGAATAGATGTCTCAAAAAAAACCCCAACAGTCGAAATTTATGAATCGTCAGTATTGGCTTTGATCTTAAGATGAATAATCAATAGAGAACTGGTCTTGTTTAGAAGGAGCTTTTCTTTTTAGGTCAGGCACATGTCAACTTTGTATCCATTCTGTCATCCAGCTTAATGTGCAAATGCTAGTGCCAGCCCAAAGGAGGAAGTAGAGCAAAGCTGAATCCCTTTTTATTGATGGTAGCACCAGTTATACTGACTTAAAATTACCTAAATTATGGTATCAACCTCAGAATTAATATCTGCATGCAGTAAATAATAACATGTTATAGACCACTGAAGTGTGCATCCTTATCATTTTCTTACTCCTCTTCCATACAAGGCATCTTACAAATATTGTGAGAGTGGTCAATATTAAAAATTCCACAGCCAATAGATATTTCTGTGTGCATTCCTTTTCTCTGCCATTTGTTCTCCTGTCTTGCATTTAATTCTATTACTAGAATTTGATGGAGAAATGAGAGCTCATTCTTCTTTTTTTTTTTTTTCTTCTCCAGAAATACATCAGAAATACACCAAGATACATCATCCCTTGTTTTCCATTTCAGAACTAGAAATACACAAACAAATTTCTGCTGTGCAAAACCTACTAAGCAACAGAGCTTGATCCAATAGTTTTTATTGTTAAAAAAGTAAAATAAGCATAAATGTAAGGCTAATAAGTAATGCTTATAGGGTCACCACTGAGTTATTATTTTCCTTCAGCTCAGCTGCATAAAAAACTTGTATAAATAATTATGTATGTTTTAACTTTTCTATCCCTAATTCTCCTATTTCATGTTTGCCTGGGAGCAGAAGTTGTTCTTAAGCAGGAGTGTAAGACAAGAAAGTAAGACTTCATGGATTAGTTTGTGCAACCTATCTTTTTCTAGGGCTGCAAAGAGTAAAACCTGGAAGCTTCTTTGATTTGGAAGGCAGCTGAAGGATTCTTGCATAGGGTTTACCTTTTCTGTCTTGATCCCAAGGTGATAAGCAGTTTCAGGTTAACTTATGTCCAGAGGAGAATGATGGTTATGTGAAGTGTGCCATGTATCTGACAGCTACTTCTATTATGTATGTATTGTGCATAGGGAAGCTTAGTTTATATGACTGTTGTACTATGTGGGCTTTTAGTTCACTATGTGAACTAATTTCAGTTTGTCCCACCTTCAGCATCACTTTCCTCAGGCTTTAGAATATACTTTTGTTCTATTCTGTGTACTGATGGGATAAGTTTGCCTTTACTGGTTGTATTTGGGAATCTAAACTGAAAATGCTCCATTATTTCCTAGAGGTTTTTTTTTTAAATTCATGCACACAGAGCAATATGAATTGAGTATGCTTTTTTATTTCTCTTAAATTAAAGCCAAAAAAATGAAGACAAGTAAAATCAAATCCCATATGGGAAATTTAAGGTACAAGGCAGGTGCTATTATTTTCACAAAAGCATAAGGGTGTCTATCCTGCAGCATTAAAAATAGATTCAATCTGTCCACAGTATTAAATGAATGTGATATTAACAAATAAACTGTCAGCCCCTTCACTAGTTACCTCTGGGAATATACCCATAGTTTTCTTGGTAAAGCCTTTGAGTGCTCTTGAGAGCACTGAGAACTGTCTCACAGAGAGGATAAATTCCAAATATTCTGAAGACCCGAAAGCACTTACTGCCTGCAGTTCCCTCTCTCTGTTTAAAATTAGGCAGCTAATTTTGTATGTAATAGAAATTTAAATTGGATATGTTCTTTCACTAGTATTTTTAAGCATTATGAATAGACTTTGGTCTTGGCTTGTAGCATCAGTTTTTGTTGTTACTTTCACTGGCATACTGTGGGTGAATTTTGTAGAATAGAAAATGAAAATTGAATTAAATATAAAAGTGAATAGTTTGGAAATATTATTTTTCTCTCATTTCTTATACTGACAAAAGATCTTGCACTGCCAACTTTAATTAAATCATAGGCTTGTAACAGGAGAAAAAAAATCCAGCCTTTTCCTCTAAAGCACATACTTGATTGACACAATTAGGCTACAACATGGTTTTGTGATAGAAATTGCACACTGGTGGTAGCTAAAAAATCTAATTTCCTGCTGCCTTCTGATTACAGCATAAAAAGACACTCAAACCAGGCTCAGTGTTAGGTCAGATCCATTGTTTATTAATTGTAGTTCTAGCTTTTTCTCTAAATAACAGCCTTTTCGGCTATTATCTGGAAAAAACCCTGTGATTTTAGTCTGAAACACATTTTAAAAAGACTTCTCTAGAGAAGAAGGAAATGTCTAGCCAGATGTTGTTTGGTCTCATTGACATCTTCACTGAGCAGAATGAAGCAATTTGTAATAATCAATAAAGTAATTTCAAAGAAAATTTTTGGAAAATCCTTAGATCTATCGAATTTGTTAAAATAAAAGAAATTCTACATAGAGTTAATAAATCTAAAATATCTTATATGGGTATTTTCTTGGATGACATTGGTCCTCAAGGTTGTCATCACCTTCAAAATCATGTGGATAACAGGCCCACTGTCTGGAAGCAGAAGATGATTACTTAGAGTAACTTTTATATAGAGTTATGAAAAGAGTAAAAATCCAGAAATATGATATTCAGAAAAGCCAAGGATGAATAGTGGTAGAAACCTACGTATAATGATGGAGCATCTTTGGATTCTTCTGCCAAATCTTATTATTTGAAGACTGGCTTCTAGTTCCAGTTTACATCTTTTGATGATCTCCACTCAACTCAGTTTTGAAGGCAGAGATCTTTCTAATGCAGGGAACCTTTTTGGGCTCCTGTGCAATCTTTTTAATTCCTGCCCTTGGCAAAAATGAAAATAGGATCTCTCTTCTGATTGAAGCAAATGTTTTTACCTGGTCCTTCCTGTCATTAGAAAGCTTCTAACCTAAGGGCTGGAATGGAAATCAAGTACATTAATGAACATCTGCTACTGATGTAATGTATTAATACATCTGTCATGACAGACAAGAGGAAGAAATAATGAAGAAGATAAAGAGTTTTTGTGATGAATCAATTTTGCATTGTATTCCACCTGGAAAAAAATGTCACAACACTTCTATTGCTCCCTAGAGGCACTGCATTTCTACATAAATTGTGCAATATGTTGTACGTGTGCTTATAATTTTTTTCTTCACTCTGAACAACATTAATACTATGTCCATAGTCTGATGGTCAGACTTCTCTTCAGTCCTCCTCATTTCATGACCCAGTTTATGGTACTGAACACAAAATTTGCAAAACCTGAATATTTCACTGACTGGCCTTTTTTCTTGTGACTGCACCCCACTGAAGAGTTTGACAAAAGCATCTTTTTCCATCTTGCCACCCAACTCTTCAGTCAAGCCACTTGTCTGTTTCAGGATATTTAACCAGTGTTCACTGAGGTGCAGTAGATCACAAGTACATGTAGACCAAACTCCTGATTAAGTACAGTTATCTTCTGTAGTGTTTTAACTATTTATGTTCTACTGAAAAGGGAGGTAGGTGACATGCTCGAGATATTCAGAGAATGCTGGTCATACTTTTATTTCATACACCATTTTAAAGATGAGTACTTGATATAAATATTACTGTAGTTTCTTTTACGGCTAGTGGCTTACTTTCTCAGCCTAGTGAGAGTGCTTTTCTCCAAGGAAAGTGGGTTTACTTTAGGATTACTTGCACACATTACATTATGTGTGTATACTTGCAAGAAAATGAACTGAAAGTAATTTCCATTCTGTTTGAGGCACAGACAGTTTTCATCACTTTAAAGGTTTGCAGAATTACAAATATGGCTTAATTTCACAGAATCACGGAATTCTAGGGGTTGGAAGGGACCTGGAAAGATCATCTAGTCCAACCCCCCTGCCAGAGCAGGGTCATCTAGAGCACATCACACAGGAACTTGTCCAGGCGGGTTTTGAATGTCTCCAGTGAAGGAGACTCCACAACCTCTCCAGGCAGCCTGTTCCAGTGCTCTGTCACTCTCACAGTAAAGAAGTTTTTTTCTGATATTTACAATCATTAATTAATTTCCACTAATACTTGCTAATAGTCATACTGACAAATGAAGGATGATATGTTGCCACTTTACATCTTAAAGTATAAAATGCCTTCTCTTCTTGAATATGCTGTAATTTCTGCTTCTGGACTCCTTTAACTTCAGGGAAGTTTCTAGATATAGCTTGAAATGGGTTGAGAATCTACTACAGGTCATATATAAATTCCACATGGTATTGTTGTAAATGAGAGTAACAACTCTCTACCCAGATATGAGTCTTTCTTAATTCTTCTTTTGTTATAAGTAGACTATATCCATTCAGTTTGACAGCTAGTGTAAAAACTGTAGGTAATTTATTAAATTTAAGATGTTTTTACCAGACAGTGTAGGACTTGCCATTTGTTCCTGTTCACTGAAGGGGAAATGTAGGTGGGATGAAAAGAAAAAAAAAAAGTACCGTAAGTAAGAAGACTTTATTTGTCAGATTATGTAATTAAAAGTTTCTTTTTCTGTTGTGTATTTTTCCAGGTAATTAACTTTCTTTACCTAAAATGTATTACCATCCTTTAACTTTGAATCAAAGTCTTTGGACAGATTTTTTTCAAGTCCTAGATTTTTCCTTATGAGAGAGTAAAAGAGTATTTTAAGTCTTTTGTAAATCACTGTTGTCAACATTAGAAGTAATCTGTGCACATGACAGAGCAGGAAACAGCTTGCTTCCTCCCTTTAAGACATTTGAAAGATGTTCTTATAATTTAATATTCATAAATGCTTTATGGTCTGTAACACCATATAAATGTAATTTATAAAAATAGGCATAGATATATATAATTGTGCTTATAATATAGATGATGAATCACAACTTTGTTTCATAGCTTCTGTCACAGAGAACATGTGAAGATCTTAAGTCTGATTAATGACACAGACACTTTACCTGTTCAGTATGTGAGATATTCTGAGAGCTCCTTTTTCATGAACTTGTGTCATGTTTGGTTACTTAAATGTGTTCGGTGAACAAGGGGAAGTCATAGGGAAAATTTTGGTGGTATGGTCTCTAAAGAAAAAGAGTACATTATCTGATTATGGTAAATATAGACTTGTGTTTGACCATAATCACTTAGGAATAGTGAGTATTGTCTATAATTACTTAACCTTCAGTGTGTTTTGCCATAATACCCCATACAGTTCTATTAGTCTTTGGATTCTGGTAATTTAATTGTTCTTTTCTTGTTATGAATCATAGAATAGAATCACAGAATCATAGACTCATTAAGGTTGTAAAAGACCTTCAAGATCATCAAGTCCAACTTGTCAGCCCTATACCCTGGTGACCACTAAAGCATCTCCCAAAGCACCATGTCTACCTGTTTGGTAGACATGAAGTTAATGACATTAACTATTAATAGACTAATTTAACATTAAATACAAAGATTATCAGTATATACGTTCATGGAAATGAACTTGAATTTATTGCAGTATTAACTAGCTTTTTGGCAGATTTTGTTAGTGAAAAGAAAAGCAAATAATTCTAGTTTTGTGAACTCATTTTTAACACTTTTTCATTCAAATGTAAGAGAAGAGTAGGAACTGGACTATCAGGAAAATATCCTTTTCTTATCACTTCTGAATAAAAAGAATAACTCGTTCTGCTGGTCCTAAAGTCTTGAAGGAGGGTGAGAAACCATAATTTTTGTTCACCTATATAAAATATTGTTCTTTGATTTAATTTTCATTAATTTTAAATCTTAAATTTGATGAGCAATCAAAAAAACCCCACAAAGCCTGGATAATCTACCCAGTATATCTAATGTTATTGGTAGTTTTAAAAAACTTCAAATGAGTAGTAAGGCAGCTAGACAGATCTTACTACAAGTGAGCAAAGGAATGATTTACTAAATGCAACATTTATTTCACAATGTGATGTAATAGAACATAGGATTCTGAGAATTTTATGACTGCATACATGAATCTATTTAGATAACAAATTGCTAAATTTTGATGAAACACTAACCATGCTTTGGGAACATAAATATTACAGGTGAAAAACAAGATTAATGTTGATACTAAATCAAGTTTTTCTGCTGGTTGAGATATATCGATAAAAATTATAAACAGCCTGCCCTGATAAGAAGCAAGATGTATAGCAGATGTACAATTTGTTTTGTATTTTCTTCATGAAGTCCTGCCTGCACACAAACAAGCAATGTTAGGTATTATGATGGTATAATGTCCTTAGCTAGTCTGCTGGGAACATTGTCTTGTGTTACCATGTGACTCATCAATTTTGTGCAGTCAAAATGCTATTTCATGGTGTGTTCACCCTCAGTCTAAAGAGGAAAAATTGAGAGGTGTTAACTGAGTGTGGATAATGTATTCTAATGCCACAGTGCTGGGGTACTTTTAGTGGTATTGATTCCACAGTGAAAGGAGTACTCAAAATATGTATTTCATCACAAAAGCAAGACTATGGCTAAAGAAAGCAAATCTAATAAAGGAGAAGTGCTGTCATTATGTCTTCATCATGTAGTACAGAATTCCACTTGAACCAGCTTGACTTCTGCTTTCTCAAGCTGATATATTAGAAGCTTTAAACCTGATACATTTATTTCTTCCCTTAAATATGAAAGTAAAACTCTCTCTGGAATGGCAGGCTATTTAAAGTTCCTCACTAGCATCTGAAGAAATGTTCTGGAAGCTATTAAAGGAAACAGGTAATGAACGTAGAATTACATAAAAAAGGGGGGAAGGTCAAAGATTGTTTAGGAGAACTTTTTGCTTTGATTTGAAGAATGCATTTCCAGTTTTTATATGATTTCTTTGTACAAAGACTGGAGTTATGTTATGAAGCTGTTAAGGTCAGGAGGTGAAGGAGAATCAAGGAAAGTTGAGGATAAAAACTCTTTAGTTCTCTGAGGAGGAAAAAGTGCTCTCCTGCCAAATATAAACTATTAAAAAAAACAAACCAAAAACTAACAAAGAGTACGCTTTCTAACTTTTAGGACTGGAATGGTTGTTTCCTGGGAAGACTGTTAAACTTTCCAAGCTCCTGGGTTTTTTTACTTTTTTACTACCTGAGTCATCTTTGAATTTCCTATATACTTATGTGAATGTATGTGACAGGATTTTCACAGAATATTTTCTTGCAAAGTCTGCTAAAATGAGAGTGATTTTCACAGATTATTTTCTTTGAGCTTTTGAGGACTTTGTGTCAATATTTTGCCTTTCCATATAGATGCAAATGACAGTTGGAGACTGGAATCTAGCCTTTACGTGCAAAAATATTATGACTTGCAAAAATAAATTGCATTTACTATTAACAAAGGGTCTAGGAGTAGAATATTTGTTCACTGAGCCACAGATTTTATGCATCTGTGATTTTGTCATTATAAGAAATGTAAACCTTGTAATTAAAAGCAGTTCAGAATCCAGCAACATCTGTGAGTAGCTTTTCAGTAAAGATCTCTAGAAGATGATGTCTTGCAGACTTGTAAGACATGATAAGCCTTGAGGCAGTTTATTATGTCAGGATATTCTGATATTCTGAACTGCAAGTCAGGTATCATAATGAATTTATTTTGTGATTTCTCATGATTATACACATTTTATTGGTCCTCTCCCAGAAATTTTTGTCTCCTGCCTAGCATCTCAGTTAAAATACTAAGCTATACTGTTTTGCTATGTGTTTGTTCTTTGTGGAAAAAGCATCATTTATGTTTTTACTATTTTTCATTGGTGGATAGATAGTATACCTGTATTTGATCAAGGATTTAATAGTGTATCACATTTTTTTGTTGGGGTGTATGCATAATGGCAAATTTGCTCTCTGCTTCGCAGCAATCAGCAGCCAGTGTATGTGTTTTGGCATTTATATGCCTTGCTTTATACAGAATGGGATACATGTTCAAAATTTCCATTTTGCTTAGCTTTCTGAAAAATCTCAGAATAACGTCTTCTTTTTAGCTTCTTGCTCACTGACTAGATGGGACTGTGTTTGGCTAGGCCTTCTGAGGTAATGAGAGCGTGTTTTAAAAGTAGAGAGCAAGGACTGTTTCAGATAACATTTGCCTTTGGCCAAACAGTTCTCATGATTTGTTAGAAAACCACAGTGTTGCTCTTGTGGTTTCTTTGGTATTGGTGGTTTTCTTGGTGTTGATGGGCTTTGCTTGCTTTGTTTTTTAATTATTTTATTTCTGTGCTACCCAAAGTAAAGAATGTGTGTCTTTGTAACTCTGAAAAACTTCTGTGTTAGGTCTTTTCAAAGTCATGTCAAATCAAATCCTTTTCAGAGGAAGAACTGTAGATTGTTTTGTTCTCCCCTTTGGAAGTAAGTACTGAAGTGGCTTTGGCCCACAGTTTTCTAAGATAAACTGAGTCTGTTACATCAATCCTGTACATTTTTCATAATGATTTGATTAATTAGATGATAATTGCTGTCTAAACATTTATGCTTCTTATCAGGTATTTGTAGCATTATCAATGACCCAATGACTTTGGGATAAAACTGTCACAGAGTTTTATACAAATCTAAAGTAATAATTAAGTTTACTGTTTCCAAGGTTTAAAATAGAGTAGTATGTGCAACATTACTGTTTATTTAAAGTACAAAGCACATAAAAATAACTTCACTTAGTGTATCATGTAAACTTTTGGAAATCACTGACTTCACCAAAAATATCTGCATATTTGCTGTATCTTCTAAGTGCTTAAAATATATAAGAATCCTTCCTGATACTAAAAAACAAATACCTACTTAAGTGACATAGGTAATATATCAAATCCATATTTGCTGAACTGTGTTCTCTTCCTACTCTTGCAAGGCATGAATATTTTGTAGCAAGGGGTGCTTGTGGATCCCTCTTTCTTAAAGAAACAATTGGCTTCTCTACTGCTATATTCTTGATACATTGCTTGGTACATATTGGAGCCCATTGGGATTTTGGGGAGCACACTCCAGCCAGCAGATAGCATATTTTAAATTTAACATGTGGTAGCTAAATGATCCTTGATTTCTTGAAAAGTTAGGTTGAAGTCAGATCCAGTTGTGTATGGGAAAGTTGTTTCTTACTACATCACCTACACAAGATGAATCAGAATTTTCAATTTCCTTCCACCTCCTCCTTATAAATACTCTTTGTGTATATATATATGTGTGTGTGTGTGTATGTATGCATTTTGTGAATGAGGTTGGCACTGGCCCACCTCTCCAACCTGCCAAGGTCCCTCTGGATGGCATCCCTTCGCTCTAGGGTGTCAACCACACCACACAGCTTGGTATTGTCAGCAGACTTGCTGAGGATACACTCAATCCCACTGTCCATGTCTCCAACAAAAATGTTAAACAGCACAATATATCTACAATATATCTACTCAAATGACAGAGTTGTTTATTTTTGTTATTCTTTTTGTAATTGATGGTGAGAAGAGATGTTAGATTATCTGATAGAAACATGGGAATAGCAAATAGGTTTATTTTTTTTTCCCCAGGTAGATCTACCTCTACTGTCCTGAAGAAAAAGGAAGAAAGGATGGTGATAGTTTGTCACTTAGGCTATTTCCTTATTTCATTTTTCTCCAAATTGCATATATAAACTGTTAAGTAATTATTTTTTTTCTTTTCTTTCCATGCATGCTATATCTTTTGCAAGGGGTTCTTTAGCATAAGGAAAGAGTTTATCAGGATGATAGCATTGCAGATAAAGCCTGTTACCTTTAGCAGTACGTTTTGCTTGAGAAAAGGTTATACGTATTGTTCTATGATGTATTTTTTTTATATTAGGCAATTATACTTTTAACTGAACTCATCAGAGAGAACTTCAGAAATACCAAATTGAAGCAATGCCTTTTACCAGCACTTGGGGAACTTCTTTATCTCATAGCCAGGAAGGTAAGACTGTCTAGTGATCCTTACAAAGTTAACAAATGTGAAAAAAAGTTTCCCACTGAAAAGACCAAAAAATAAAGTTCCTTTTTCATTTGCATGCCTAGCAGTTTCTTGTCCTTGTATATTCTGGGATACTTTCTCTACGTAAGAAACATGTTAGTCTGATCATGTGCTTCAAGTACAGAGTTTTAACTTCATAAAATAATTTCGTCAGTCACCATAATGACTGCTGGCCTCCCAGTGGCAGATGTGTTAGAACATCTTAGTTAGAGACTGATTGAATAGGATATATGAATACAGCCTATGATATCAATAATGTTTCTAGTCCATTTTAGATCATATCCTAGCACAGTTGGATTCACATGCTGTGGAAAAGGAAATAGAATTATCCTGACTAATTTCAGATGGAATTACAGTGATTGCTGACTGGAACTGATTTAAACCTTCATTCTAGAAACAGTAGTTTCACATTAAAAATAAGCATAGGTTATTTGTAGAAAATAAATGCTATTCATAGTAGGTGACATGCTATTCATGAAGATGACAGCTCCTCTAAACCCTTGCCTTCTTTTCCCCTTTTCAAAGAGTAAAATACTTAATGTTACTTATTAGAAACAAAGGGGACTTCGAACAGAAGAAGCCTAGCCCTAGCTTCTCTGAAGCCTTTTTATTAACTGCATCATCTAATTGCTCCGAATGCTATCATGTTAGTTACCAGTCCACAAGGTCACTTGAAAAAAGAATGAAAATACCAAATGGATCTCTGTTTTGATTTACTGCAGTTATGGCTTTGTGCTGAGCTCCCATGATTTCTTGTCCTCATCCCGTAGCTCCTTTGCATGTTCCACAAGATTAAATGGTTGCCTTGTTTTCTGTGGAATAGCAAGCATCGTCTTAGTCTGGTTAGGCAATTGCCAAAATATCTGTCAAACACACAGTCACAAAACTTGGTCTAACGTTGAGAAATCATATTGTGGAAAATACATCAACAGTCACAGTTTAGTTTTAATACTTCCCCAGTTTTTGTTGGGGGGAATATTTTGCACCTAGCATCATCAGACAGATTGAAAACCATGAAATTTTGAACCACCAGTAAAACCAAATAATCTTAAAACTCCAACTTGAACATTTGGTGACATTATTTTGCAGTGCCTGCTTTTATTATGAAATGAAACTTCAGTGATTGAAACAAAACTGTTTACACTGCTCTATAACAGCAACATCATTGACATGCATTGACCCTAATAGATTTATTTTTTCCTTCTGAAAATGTGAACTGACAAACTTTTGAGTTTATATGTATTTATGAAATTGAGTGTTTGAAACAGGATAACTTGTATTTAAATGACAGCTCTAGCATGTTTCAGAAAGGTCTGTAGCTATGGGTTGCATTGCTTAGACTGTTTATTTTAATTATTTTTTGTTAAGAAAAAGCCCTTTTTAAAGCTTTTCATTTCTCTATACTGTAACTACCTGACTTCAGAATACTGAAGTGTTGTAGGCATTTAGTTGCTCATGAAACTGCAGAATAGTAGTATTGAATGTCCTTGTGAAGATCACACACTAAGTCAATTTTATTTAATAAGATGAAATAAAAATATTTATTCCCTATTTATATATTTAAACAGTACAGCTTTATGCCTTGTCTAATTTAAGACAAAAAACATAACTGCATCTGACTTGTTAAGAATTATGCACAAAATGTATTTCTTTTCTTTTTTCCATGTTCTCTTCCATTTTGCTGTTCAACCTGCTTGGTTGTTTTATCAAGCTGCTAAATATTTCTAATATAAGCTGTAATTTTTTAGGAATAGGGCTGATTTTATTTATTCATTCCCTTTGGGGTTTTGCTAAGTGTTTCTAGGTCCAACTACAATATTAATATTAAATAGTGCTAAAGATTATTTTTTTTTCATATGAACATTCAGTAAATCAGAGAGTATAAAACACTTAAAATCAAGTTCAGCTATCTAGGTGTAGCATGATTCATTAGAGTAAATACAGGATCACTGGTTGCACTTCTGTGGCTTAGAAGATATGGGGGGAAAATCCAGATAATTATTAAGGTTCTCTGCAATCCTAAGCTCTGATATTATGCGTGTACTTGCATATGAGATCTCGTAAGTAGATCTTATGCTTCATCTCTGCGTTTTTTTTTCTGAACAGAAGCCAAAAGCAATGCACAAGTAGCATGAGCAGACCCCAGGGAGGATGTTCTTAAGTGAATTGCCTTGAGGAAAAACTTTCAAGTTCTATGTAATATTTTAATTCATTTCCTGCTGTTTGTGTTATTAGGGTGCAGAACCTAAAGTTTAATCAAAATCAATGTGGGCTGTGAGCAAAAAATAGGAAGATGCCCAAGTGTTTGGTGATATATTTAAATTTAGTAAATGTCAAATTGTGTAGGTATGTTTAGGTACATTAATTAAGAATGATGCCAAGTTTTATGCACCTTCTGCCTTTTAAAAATGTCTGATTCTAGTTAGAGTAAACCTTGCAGAAAGTCATTAATTAGTCTGAGGAATGGAAGAATTATTAATATTTCAGGACTGCACCCTTTCTTAAGACTTTTTATTTGATAATACATTTAATATATATGGTTATGGAAAAACTTTACATAATTTCTTATTAAATTAGATTATTAAAATGAGAAACAGACCCATGCCAGTTCCAGCATAAGCTGTCATTTTAATTCAGTCTTGACACTTTGTCTTGTCCTGCTTTCTCCAGGGGAAGAAGATTCTACTGTTGCCTGTTAGAAAGTAATCTACCATCCTTCTTTGAAACTTGGGCTGCATTTTCTTAAACTTATACACTAAGTCTTGGAAAGTAAACTGTGATTAAATGTCAACATGTTGTTACTCAGATTAGATGAAGGAACGTAGTGGATCTGATGTCTGTTGGAGGGCTAAACACTTTGATTATTATTGTCTGTATGTTACCTCCAAGAAAAAATGTTCTGTACCTCATAATAGAAAGTTAGCAGAAATAAAAATTAAAATAATGGGATATTTAACATACTAATTTTCTCTGTCAATGCATGTTGCAAATAAAGTTTTGATTTATTTTCAATAAAGAATGAAAATTAATTTTAAAAGGCAATTCAGTAATAGTGTTTGCTGCTAGTGTGCCATGCTGTAATTAAATGCCTGACATTACTTCGTCATATATGCTGAATTAATGTATTAGGAGATTCAGATGTGTTTCTGCATCATTAACCCCAACCTTGCCTATCCTATGCTTGTTATTAAACCAGTTAATTAGAAAGCTAAACATAATTTACCACCATAGTTGATAGAGTTCAGGAAATGTATAATTTCTGAAGGAATGGTTGCTTGTCATCTTTTCTGTACTTATTAAGACAAGCCACACAATAATTTTGTGGCTTGTCATTTTCATATCATCCAATGCCTATTATTTCTAACTTTCTTTCCTAGAAGAGTAAATTTTTTTTTTTCACTTGTTAATGTCTCATTGTTACTAGACTAGACAAGTTAAATCTTAATTATATCCAAGTGTCCTCTTTTAAGCTTGAAATTTTACAGTAGGCTACTGGGGGGTGGGCGGGAGTGGAGTCCATTAATCTCTAATGGAAGAATCAAACCCCTAATTCAACTAGCAGTGAATTAGCCTCTGCAACAGGGTGGTTTCAGGAAATATACACAAAGATCTTGGAACAGTATTGATATGTATTAAAGGCTATTCCATACAGTAAGTTTTATTAAACACTTTGTATTTCCCTGTATGATTTTGAATACTTTTTTTCTGAAATAAAAGTTTTGTGTTTTTTTTAAGCTGCCAGATAAAAGTAATTTTGTTTGGTATAATTAAATCACATTTCAAGAGAAGCATTACTATTTTTAATAATCAATTGTCTCTTTCTGTAATAATCAAAATTATTGACAGGAATGCAAGAATATTTTTTGTGTGTGTGAATAAGAAGGAAGCTATGAAACCCAGAAATATTAGGGCAAACCCTGTTATAGATTTTGCAGTCTATTTAAATAAGCTAATAAAACATCAGTTTCTGTATTACACATGGAATAAGATTAAATAGTAATACTTCTCTGGAATTTTCTAACCATATGCTAATTTGAAATGTGTATAATAAGAACCTTATTAAGAATCTGTTCTTCAGTTTTTATGTGAGGCTATTGTGATTTATTTTTTTTTTTTAATTCAATAATTTGTGCTGTTGGCTTGATTTCAGGAGGAAAAAGTGGAGCACACCAGAGAATGTTGGGTTGTTCCCTTAGCTACTTACACTGTGCTAATGAGGTGTCTTCGGGAAGGGGTAAGGCTCTTTCATTGTCCTCAATAGAATTTCTCCACTGTAATAACCCTTTAGGCATTGTGTGAAGTTTGTAGCCTGCAGCACTGCGGTGTCTTGTCAACCGAATATTGCTCTTGAATTTAAGTAATTGTGATTAAGACCATGACCTAAGCAGAAGGTTAATTTAAAAATGCAGTGTTGTTCTCCGTACATTCAACATTTATGTATTGCTGCTTTATTTTTTATGAATGGGATAGTACTGTTAATAAATACGGAATTTATTAATGCTGTGGCTTTCTTTAGAGATGTTCTGCACAGTTTTTACTGTGCAGTCTGAAGTGGCTGATACACGGTTTTTGAAAACTGCGTTGCTCTTGTACGGGGTTGTTAGCATTTTTTTGTGGCCAAAAAGTCATAATTAGTTTTTTTGTATTGCACATGTGCTATGCTGTGTTTTTCACTTTTCTTGGTAATGACCTAGCTGTGTTTGAAGAGGAGAAGAAAAGCATGCATATAGTTCCAATTTGTAAAATGAAAAAGATTTGAGTAGAGGGTTGGCATTTACTGTTTATATTAGACCACTTGGCTTTTTCTTTGCCCAAGGCAAAGCTCAAGGCAGAAAACATGTGGGAGGTTGCTGGAGGGCAAAAAGCAAAAGAAGTACCTTTTCTTCTTTTTCTTCTTTATATATATGTGTGTGTGTGTATATATATATATACACATATATATACATATACACTATATATATACACATATATATATACATATATATATATAATTTTTTAGATCTTTATTGTCTACAGATTGTGATTAATAGAGAAAGAATCTAGATGCATTTTAACATCTTCAAACCTCTATGTGATCAAGAACACACAACTTTGTTTCTATTGTGGACTATTTCCATCTCATAATTCGAGTAAAATGTCATTCTAAGGCACATTAGTGAAAAGCTGTTTAATTCTAAATTTAATAATGGCAGACTTGCTATTTCTAGGTATTCCCTGTAGAGACATCCGTAAGACCCTAATTTATTCCTATAGAATAAAAGAAATTCTTAGTTCTGAAACATACAAAAATTTTCTTAATAGCAAATCTTTATATATTTTTTCTTGAAAAAAATAGCACAAAATAGAAATGCATTTCCAATAAGCTCTTACAAAACATGTAAGAGCAGGACTACTGCAGTAGATCCATCCAGATGATAGTACACTAGTCTCTTCAGTCTGTTGCATTATTTAGTGAAAAAGTGGATCTCACAATCTTCTGCGCGGTGGCATCACTGACTTGAAGCACAACCACATGTTTGAGATTTTTTCTTTAAAAAAAAAACAACAAACATATCTGTTGCTGTGAAACTGTAGAATATTTTAGAATGAAATGGACCTCCTGAAGTCATCTAATCCACCCTCCAGCTCAGAGCAGGTTGGAAGAGATCAGATTGCTCAGGAATATCTGTTTTACTCTGGAAATCTGTAATGGTGATCCCACAGCCTCACTGAGCAAGACTTGGACAACTTTCATACTAGAAAAGTTTTTCCTTGTATATGTCCGACATTTGCCATGTTGCGACTTGTGGCCATTGTCTCTTGTCCTATGGCTGTGTACCTCTGACAACATCTGTCTCCATCTTCTCTTTATCCTTTGATCAGGTAGTTGTAGACAGCAATAAGATTTTCTCTAAACCTTCCTTTCTCAAGGCTCAACAGTTCTCTCAACTTTTCCTCACGTCATGCGCTCTGGCCCTCTGACAAGCCTGATTCCTTTATATGATGTGGACATGAGTGGCAATGTATGTTGTATGCCTTGACTTTAGGGAGGCCTTTGACACCCTCTGACATACTCACTTTATCACCACATTGGTGAGGTACAGACTGAACAAATGGAAGATAAGGTGGGCAGGAAAATTCACTCAAATGATCAATGATGTAGTGTCCAACTGGCAGGCAGTAACTAGCAGTGTTCCTCTAAGTTCAATACTGTTTAATGCCTTCAGTAATGACCAGAGTGACCAAATGGATAACACCAAATTGGTGGTGGGTGCAGCATCAATATGCTTGATGTCAGGGCTGCTAGTCAGAAGGACTAGGACAGGCTGGAGAAATGGGCTGATAGGAACATCATTAAGCTCAACAAAAGTGAGAGCAAGGGCTTGCTTCTGAGATGGAATAACCCACTGCAGCAGTACAAGCTCCCTAGGAAGTAGCTCTGCAGAAAGGGTCTTGGGGGTACCAAAAGAAAATTGAACATGAGCCAGCAGCATGCCTTAGCAGTGAAGGCAGGCTATGGCAACACAGGCAGTACGAGCAAAAGAGTAGCCAGCAGGTTCAGGGAAGTGATTCTTCCCCTCTGTTCAGCACTAATCATAGAATCATAGAACTATTCAGGTTGGAAGAGACTACCATCATCCCTGCTCTACAGAATTCTCCCCTTAACCATATCCACCAACACCACATCCAAACGACCCTTAATGAGACCTCATCTGGAGTGCTATGTTCGGTTTTAGACTTCCTAGTAAAAGAAAGACATTGACATTCAAGAGTGGGTCCAGCAGAGTGCAACCAAGATGATAACTGGAAGAAAAATCCCTAATGTACAGAATTGTTATGTTGTATTAAAAAGCATAATAAACAATATTGGCCCAAATATTGTCCCTTGATAGTCCCAGCTGCCACAGCTGATCTTTGCACTGCTGATCACAATCCTTTGAATCTGGTGGTCCAACTAGCTTTCTATGTACTTGGTAGTACGCTTACGTCGAGGTCTTTGCTAATTGGTTAGATAGGAAACAGAGAACCTTGTTAAAGCTGAAGTAAATTAAAACCACTACTCTCTGGTAGTCTACCCATAACTGAAGCTTGTCCTTTTGATCAGTGGGTTTTGCTCTTGCTAACTTTTGCCCTCTATGTATGTGCAAATAGCTTCCAGGAGAATCTGTAATTTTTCCAGGGTCAGAGTTAGGGATTCCTCTTCTTGCTCTTTGGAAAGTGGGCATGCCCTTTGTCCCCTGCCTCCCACTGCCCCCAGTCACCAGGATTATTTCCTGATCACTATAAACATTTGAAGATGTGTGCTCCCTCACAACAATGCCCATTGGCTTCCTCAGCAGTTTGGTTGCATCTTTTCTGATACAATGGATTTACATGTGTCCAGTTTGCTCAAGTGTCCCCTACCTCTGCCTTTTTGCCCTGTAGGTATACTTCACTCTGCCAGATTTTGCTATTTGTCACATGGGTATGGAAGGCCTGAGAACAGTAAAGATTGAGGCTGGGAAGACACTGACGTCCTCAGCTTTTTCTGTGTCATAGAACCATAGAATTTTTTGGGTTGGAAGAGACCTTAAAGATCATCTAGTTCCAACACCCTGCATTAGCAGGGACACCTCTGCATTCCAGTGCTGTTGAGGTGGAAATTGATATTTGGTTCAAGCAGAGAACTAGTGTGTTCCATGATATGTCAAAATAAGGAAACTGGCGCATTGAAATAAATAAGCCCAATTTTATGTGTTTGGTCTTGGTATAATGTTGCAGTCCGTGAGAACCCATGCAGTAAATATTACAATATTTATTTACTAATCTTTTCCATCAACTCTTTCTAGCAGCGGCACACACTTCCTGTTCAAGGCATCTGTATTGATTGTCTGCATTCAACTTTTAGATACTTGTGTGCAATCTCTAAGATATCAGAGTCCTGATTTCTGCAGCTGAAGTGCTTAGGCCTTATGCTTCCTGTCTTATGCATTCATGAAAGATATTTCTATTTCAGAATGGATATTCTCATTTAATATGAAGTGTCTCATGCTAATGTGAATACCCTTTTCCTTTCAAGCATTTTACTTAGTTTATTCAAAACTCTTTTATTAAAAGTACGCTTGTCTCCTTCCCCTCAAATATATTGTCTGTTATTTGAATCTCCTCATTGACTCTGCATATATTTTTTTTGTCTTTCATTATCAGATCTAATGTTTAACCTAATATGAACTGAAATCTCAGCTTTAGATTCTACTTTACATTTGCCCCTCTTCACACAGTTATGTTCCAGTCAATCCTTTCACTTTTCTGCTTCCACTGTTTTCTCCTTTACATTTGCTCCTCCCTACCTTCAGATCCTCTTTTAAAAACAGTTTTTTTCAGATAGCCTTCTTAGAACTAATAATCATTCCCATATCCAAACTACTTTTTAATGTCTCTTATAGTATAGTTTTGTTTGACTTGGTCTGGGTTATGTTGCTTAGACAGGATCCTTCATTGAAACTAGATAGCCAATTCAGAAACAGTGTGCAAGGCTAATTTTAAGTCTTAGTGTGTGAAAGCAGAGAGGAACCATAGAAAAAGCTTTCAGCAGCTTGGAATCTGTCAGGGCTTGTGAATGTAAGGTACACAATTATATAGAATTCCAGTAATAACTGAATAGAACCCAGAAATATTATATATGGGCAATAAACTTGCATGGATAAATTAATATATAAAGCTAAGCTAATTAGCTGTATCTGACTTATAGAATGTGCATAGTTCCCTACTTTTTTAAGCATGACACCTGGAGAATGTATTTCAATCAGAAGAATTTTGTCTCTTGGATGTGCATTTTTCAAGGTACTATATAAACAAGACTTTTAACAAATTAGAGCTTGCCAGTAAGCTATATAGTACACTTTACCCTCTTTCATATGGCATTCTTCCTCTATAAGGGAGCAAGATATAAAGCCGGAAGTTCTGGTTCTGAACTGATGAAGAATTTTTATAATAAAAGATAACTTTAAAAATAATTTGAAAATATATACGAGAAAGCAGTATGCTTTATAATGTATATTCTTAGCCAGAGCCATTCCTTTACAGTGATTTTGGAGGAGAATAAAGTCATAACTGTTTTCTCAGGAAATATAGGACAGGCTATCGTACAAAAGTGATAGTCTGAGTCATATGCATTATCACTTCAATTTCTTCTTTACAACTTAATTGTCTGGTTTACTGACAGAATTTAATATTTTTTTCCGTAAAATGTATTCAAAAATTTTTATTTCCAGGTGATCGTCCTTCTCTGTGAAGCCTTTATTTTGCAAATTGTTACCAAATTAAGGTTTCATTCTTAGGAGTGCTTAGAGTAATACAGCTTTACTTCATTAAGTTATGTTTGTAGTTTCTTTTTATTCTCTCATTTTAGATTAAAGGAACAAGTCTTTGGAAGTTGATTTAGAATAATGGTAGAATTCAATGTTACTTCCTGAATCTTTCAGCTTTTCCAATGTTTCTTTATCAGTATTATGCTGTTACTCAAGTCTATGTATTTATTCACAGTATAATATGAAATTATCATAAAACATTTTACTTAACTTTTATACGAAGTTATGATATTTTTAGGTATTATGTTGGTTACTGTGATTACTGTATATTTAGTGCCTCCAAAACTACTAGTGCAATGTTAAGTGTTTAACAATCAACAAAAATATCCAGTAGGTTCAGTTATTTAAAAAAAAATGAAGATAGGTTCCTAGATGACTTTCATTGTTCACCTCCCTCCCAACTGGAACAGAAAGACTTGAATAAAAGAAGTTTTATTTACTCTTTTGGTATTTGCTTTCTTGTCCTTAGCTCTAAACATCCATGACTTTGGAAACATATAGATCTGCAAGTGTTCAATATGGCTGAAAATCAGGAGCTGTATCTTTAAGTGCATTTTATAAAACTGGTTGAAATCTAAACACAGTGAAAGTACAGTATATGCTTCTTTTTGATGCAGTTCCATTCATAGATTTAGATTTGATGCAGTTCATGATATAGACAGAGTTTATATCATACTGCTTTACTCATCTTGAAGATCTGTATCTGTTCATTAACATATGTTATATACTTGTAACATGACAGGATGACTCCTTCAGTTAAGAGGAGAAATATTAGTTTAGGTCACGCTTCCCTTCTAGAGAGCTAATTAAGCAGAAAATATTACAAGTCTGGTTGCTTAGACACTGCTCTGGAATAGATCCCAGAGGAGCAAAGATGGACAATCTCAAATGACAGCAAGTGGAATTACTCCTTTTTCTAGCCAAAGCAGCAAGACTATCTGGCACAGGGTTTAACTCCTCTCAGTGATGACTGAAAGGAAATCAAGCACATCTTCATGGCCAAAGTTTATGAAGAAGAGCTTTCATTGTATCTGGATATTTGTTAACATTTGTAATAACAGATATCTGTTGTATAATGCCTTGATTATGATATCTTAATTGAATTACAGTGCACTTATTAGCTGTTATCTGCCTGCTTAAAGTAGCAGTGGAGTTCTGTTTGGCATTCTTAGTTATGACTTCATATATGAAAGGTTTAACTTGGCTATTAACACTTAAATTGTGGATTTGATTTGAAGTTACTTTAGCAAAAAAAAAAAAAAAAAAAAAAAAGACTGAAATTCAGAAGTATAATTAAAAGAAGATTTTTTGAGAAACTGAGTTTGGTAAATATATATATGTATTTGTGTATATAGGTCTTCAATACATCAAAATGATACAATATATTGCAGTAATAAAAACTGTAAAAACAGGGAAGTCTAAATCCTCCTTGGTTTCATGGCTGTAAATCAGAAGGAAGACCACAGAAATCAGCGGAGTTTTTTGAAAAAGTGTAGCTAGTTTAGATGGGAATTTACTTGGGTATTTCTTTGAAGTATTTTGAGTGGAGCTGCAATTCTTCAGAAGAACAGGAAGCATTAGCATGAAAATGGTGAATACAGGTGGTTTTTAACAGTATTATACTAGAGTTTCCAAGTATTTCTACATCAGTGTGTATATTTTAGAATACCCAAGTCAGTAGAATGAAGAGCAGATATTGAATATATTTTTAGTGAAGTGTAAGTTCTCTCCTTCTGGAAGGCTTTTATACTGCTTTCCGAAAGGTTTTGTTATCACTGCTCACAGTTGTTGATAGTTCTGATTGTGAAGATAAATGTCAGAAATCCAAAGGTTAGTATGATAATGTGAAGATTAGTTTAAGGAAAAAATCAATTAGAAATTGTGATGAATTATTTGTAAAGCCAGGCTATGAGCTCAAGAATGTAATCTAAGACACTGTTGAAAGACTTTACTTATTGTAAAGTTAAACATTTGAGATAAGGTGAGAAAATCAATGCACAGTCAAAAAAGCTATGAATCTCCCAGTTCTGATAAGGTAAAGACTCTAGTTTTAAGTGAAAGAAGAGTGAAAGAACCAAAACAATTGAACAAAAAGATAACAAAGAAAGGGCATGAAGGGGAAAAGAGAGAAAGTAGAGACTGGTTTTAAGTGATTTGTATACGTTCAGCTTCCGCTGGAGTCAGCAAGTTTTCTCAAGAAAGAACTGCTCCCATGTGATGTTTGTGATGTGCTGATGGCTTGTGATTATTCTGGCATTATGGTTTTTTATTCCATGGAGATGTTACAGTATGAGTAGCATTATGTAGATATTAAAGCTACATGTACAGTGGCTTTCTACAAATTATTTTGCAGATAAAATTATTTTATTAGTATTAAATATGTGAAGGATACAGAATCCCTTACAGAAATTTAGGAACTGGTGTAGTAAACAGGACCCATTGGCTTATCTTAAACATTAGTCAGTATTGTCTGTTTCAGAAGAGGAAGATAGGGGAGTTATAGAATAACATTACTTGCAAGAAGGCTTTTTCTTTATCCTAGGCAGTTTTTGGTTCTTCCAAATAAAGAGGGTTTGATGCAATTTCACTTTTCTGAATGTAACTATGTCTCATAGTCTTGCTAATCAGAGCCTGTTGTAGTGATGAGCTTGATATACAGACATTCATTCATAAAGCACCGATCATGGAACACCTCTAACATAAGAAAACCTTGTTATTTTTAGTGACTCTGTTTAATTTGGGTGGATCATTTGGAGCAGAAAGATTTTGTATTAAATTGTAATTACATTAAATTGTCTTTACAGTAGAAGAGAAAGTAGGGGGAAGTAGAATCTGTAGCTCTACATTTGTCACAAATTGAGGTTTCCTATAAATTACTTTGGCAAGTTTCAAATAAAATTAAGAAACCACGTTATGACAATATTAATGGAATAACAAGGACATAGGCAGCAGTTTAAAAAGAAATCAGGAACATTAGAAATACTTGCTTATGAGTTTTCCTTTCCTCTCCTTCCTGTAGGAAGACAAGGTAGTGAACCATTTGGCAGCAAAGATAATTGAAAATGTTTGTACTACTCTTTCTTACCATGCAAAAGGATTTATTACAGCAGAAATTGGACCTGTCTTGTGGTACCTTTTCACACATTCTACAATAGATTCTTTGAAGATAACTGCTGTTTCGGTAAGGAATTTCCTTTCATGATATAGAAATATTTTGGGGTTTATTTTGAAAAGCATTCTGAACTGAAATGGAAATTATTTTGAGCACAATTTCTGTATGAATGTGTATTTATATTTGAGTTTGTATTGAAATATATTTATAAAATTTCTGAATTTGAAAGTGCATGTGTTAAAGTTACAGTGCTTACAGAAAGTCCTTGTAATTAATCATTTTCTGGTACCTATATTTTCTGATGCTGGTGATGATATTATGCTCTCTATCCTGAGCCTCGTTTGAGATTCCAGATAATTTGATTCTCTCAAGACTGTAAGGTCAAGGTCAACCACTGATAAATCTTTTCTTTTCCATAGCATTTATGCTATGGATAGGTAGCCTCTCTTAAGCAATACTGGAATTGACTTTTTCCATAGCATCTGCTAAGAAGGAAGTCTTTATGCATCTTATCTGAAAGGCAGGTAAAAAAGTTTAAGACGAACCTAAAACATGAAGACTTTATTACAGCCTATTTTTTTTTTTTTCCCTGTGTCCATTGACAGCTACCACTGCTTACTAGTCAGTGAGGCTTTTTTAATTGTTCAGTTCAGAGGAACAGTGCTGGCATTTGTATGTCGCTTCCAAGTGAGGAGGTGGAAAGTATAATAGATTTTGAGTTCCCCAGTTTGTTCACCTCTTGTCACTGCAACTGTGATAGAGCAACCTGATCTCTATGGGCTTCTTGCTTAACCAGGGATGTTAAATGTGGTGACGTGTAGTAAGTTACCATATTTATATTGTAGTTAAAAATTGAAGCATCTGGCACTCCTGGGTTGCCACTGATACAACTTGCAATGCTATTTTTCTTTTGCCAAGCTCTTACCTCCTGATTTTTTTTAATTTTTTTTTTCCCTTTATAACACAAAGACTTAGTTGTCAAAGCCTATCAGTCCTTAAAAATGACTTTAGAAACCCTCTTATAAATTACATATATTGGGACAAAGCAGTGTGTTTTAGGAGGTCATGATAGGTTACAAACACCAGGATTCCTTATAGAAACTCAGCTGATTTGTGGGACAACCTTTCAATGGCAGTTGTCAAGCTAAGTGAGAAAGATGTCTTTTTTATCATTCTATTAACTTTTCTCTGTCAAAGTTCCTTAGGAGTGTGGGCTTCAGTGCCAAGGCCAGTGTTTTAAACAGATGAAGTGTTTTCACATCCTGTCTGCACACTGAGTTCTGTTGAGACAAAAATTTCTACAACATCTCATGCAAATCTGTGATATAAATGCACATATGAACAATATAAACAAAAAACTGTGAAGACAGTGGGCTTACTGGAGTTCATACCTTTCTTTTGGGTAGTTACTGAGGTTTTAGTCATGCTGGAGATAGGGCTTGCTCCAGACTAACATGTTGGAGAGTTGTGAGTGAAAGCAGCAGTGAGAGAGACTGCAAGAGTAAGAGATAATAACTCTTCTACATTCTGGGTCCAACTGCTTTGTTTCTTGTTTTTCTGGTCTTCGTGGAAAGTATTGCTATCCACGTAGTCCATTCCATTTACTACTTTCAGACAGATCATTTCACACAAGTATGCTTGGGTCTGAATGTGTTCCTGGATTTCCCTCTCCACTGTTTTAGAGATTGTGTCCTTTGTCTTAAGTCTGTGGTTTAATTATTTTACACTGCATATGACATGAATTGGACAAAGAAGCTTCTAAAGTAGGTTGCAGCAAGGTGATAGTCTAATCTTTTTTGCTGCTTTGTAGTGAAATACTAAATTAACAAGAGTGAACTTATTTATTGGTTTTATTACTATTGAGTAATAATGATGTAAATCATGGTTATGTGTTACTACTGCTGGGTATTTCGCTATATAATCTTTTAAAAACCAACCAACCGAACAATATTGAAATCATGCAGAGCTCTTCTAGAGATTTCAGTAGAGTAGTAATTTTTAAAGTAAAATACTAATGTATTCTCCAGGTATATTGGACTGTATGATTTCTATGTTCATTAAATTGTTGCTATAGACATGTAGGCGTCTTTATTCTGCATGACCACATAAATTGGGATCATCAGTGTCCTACTGTATTCTATCATAGGCAGTCATTCCTGCCTTGTTTGGATGTATCCTGAAGGATTTATTCTTGACTGACATCTATATTTACATGTAGAAATACGTTTCTCTTAAGAATTACGTGTGTCATATCTTTACCTAGAGCAAGCAGTCTGCTGAGTATATCAACAGTAAGACACTCTGAAATTTTACTTATTATTATTTTGATCAATAGTAAAAATATACAAAGAAGATTCTCTGTTTTCAATCTCTGGAGTCAAGCAACAACACTTTACCTTGTCCTGCCTGTCAGAGGTGGCAAACAAGGACTGTGTCTCAGTATTTTTGCTCACTTTAAAGTCCAACATGCCTCAGGTAAATATCACAGATTTTGCCTGTAGGAAAGCTAAACCTTCTTATCATTTTGCTAGACTCAGAGAAGAAATAATTCTGTAAGATGTAAAAGTGACATTCTGACAAGCTTAACAGCAGGAAGAATATTTTCTTACTGGAAATAACATATTATTCCAGAAAGTTTAAAAAAAATAAAATAAAAAAAAAAATTAATTTCACTTCCAAGAGATGGCTTTTTCTGCTGGAGGAAGGGTAATGAAACATGAGCCACTTCAGTAGAAACTAATTGAGGAAAGCTCAACGCAATCTACTGGGGGCTTGTAGTTTGTTTTTTTCTTAATAATTGGTACTGATTAGTTTATTTTAGAGACTTGGGTATTGCAAATACGTTAATGCATTCATTCTCAAGAGAGTCATGGAGTTAAACCTGAAAGGGTGAAGGTTATCAAGCCACTGTATGGCATCTTAGCCCAGAAGGCAATAGATGGGACATAGATGATCATAGAATATGTTGGGAGGGACTGATGAGGATCATGATGCTAGGGTTGGAGCTGCTGGGAGACAAGGTGCTGCTTAAGGCTGCACAGAAAGCAAGGGCAGAGAAGCCAATTCCAGGAGAGGCTCTGCCAATGCCTTACTCTCACTGAGATAATTTTCTTTTCCAAGACCTCTGCTGAGAGATGACGGTGTGAGATCTACTCTTGCCTCTTCTCCTCACTGGTTCCCAAATTCTGCTCCACTGCCTTTGACCACCTATCTCCACATGTCCACATGGATCTACTGAAGTGATTTACGATACTTTGTCTTCTGTGCCCCATTAAACCCTATTTTTTGCTGAAGAGTTTATTTACTCATGTAGCAGAGCAGTCTGTGCCATACAAGCTAATGTGAGTTTAAAGCTTCTCCTGTTTCAGCTGTTGGTGGTCTGGAGCTTTCCTGCTGTCTGTAAAACTGCAATATGCTCCTAGAAGACAGCTGTGTCTTTCCTACCAGATTTGCCTGGAGGTCATCTAATCGCCTGTGTCTATGGTCACCATTTTTTTACGAGGTCTGTAACAGAGAGCCAAGGCATTGCCAAGTCTGCATACACCACATTAGCACACCAGGCTAGCTCCATGTTATTTTGACACAGTCTGTCCATAGGTCTCAGCAGTCCACTGGTAACATGACCCTTGAGCATATGTTTAGTGAATTCACATACATCCTGCCCACTCCTTTTGGAAACTCAAATTAGAGCTGAAGGGCTGGACTGTATCCTTGGGGAAATAGAACATGCTGTACTAAGAAACTGAGTGCCCGTTTTAAAAGATGGGAGAAGAAGGGAGTGGGGAAAAAAGAAGGAAAAAAAAGGCTGCAGTTGACAGGGTTCTTGGACCAGACAGGACAAGGAAGAACAGAACCAGAGTAGATGAACAGTGTCAATAAAACAGCTGTTTAAAAATCCTAAGTTCTTGATTTATTGTCTTTTTTACTTGCCTTTTGAGTTGTTTGATTTGGTTTTAGTATGTTTTGAGTAATGTTTCAAAGGGCACTGGTGAACTGGGCAGTTTCTGAGGTTCCTACATGGAAAACATCTCTGATGATAGTATTGTGTGGTTATAATTGACTAGTTTCTCTTAAATTAGACCTCGGTATTGACTGCACAGCAAGTAAGCATCAATTTCTAAATATAGCTGGTCTGAAAAGAAGAAAGAAGTGCTAATATTCCCTCCCTCTCACAGAAGAAATTTGCCTTCTAAGTTTTTCCCTAAAACCAATTCTGATTTTCATGTGACTCAAATAATTGACATAATCTGTTTTCCTATCAGAACACCACATTCAAACCAAAGAAAACTAAATTTTAGATATCCAAAGAGTCTTATTTTCTTTCTCTGGAGAGAGAAAAAGCCATTGCATTATCTTGAAGGATGCATTTCCAGAGGTATCAAAAGGAAAACCTTTATTGACTTGGAGATTAATCCACCCTGGAGGTAATTTAGTAATGTTTGTTATGAAATAGCTAAGTTAGTATGCACAGAACAGGTTTGTGCTCACTTCAATAAAGTCAGGATCTGCAATTTTTTGTTAGAATTGTTTTAATCACTGATATTTGTAAATCAACCACTTGAAGAATAGCTTGCATGTTTACTATGCTAAACACTGTTCCTTAACAAGTATCTAGATCTGAAGATAGACTTCAGATAAGTGAGCTGCTGCTTATGATTATGATCCGTGAGAGAAAAAAGATGCCCACCTCTATGGGTGACCAGAATTTCTGTGGTGTGTGCCATCACTGTATTTTCTGCTGCCTGTTCTCCTTTCCAGTACAGTGTTAACTGATGCTACACTCATTCTGTGCTGATAAAAGACTCAAGCATGGACTATGCTGCTCCATCATTATTGTTGTCTAGAGGGAAAGAGTAATGGGACTGCGTTTGATGTTGATGTACCAAGTATTTCAGTTTCAGCTGCATGGAGTGTATAGCAATACATTAAGAAGAATTCAGGTCTCTAAAAATAAGTAGCCTTTTCCTCTAATATTTGTCTTAAGAATGAAACTGTGTAAATTTATATTCCTAAACTATTGGAAAACTAATCACCTGGTTTTATTCTGCATTTTTTTAAATTGAGATAATAATCCTATTAGATAATGATTTATTTATTTTTTTCACTTTTTTAGGCTTTATGCAGAATTACTCGTTGCTCACCTAATGCTTTCCAGGGTGTCATTGAAAAAGTGGGATTAACAGCTGTACTAAATTCCTTGGCAAATGGAATATGCAAAATTCAGCAGTACATGCTCACCATGTTTTTGGCAATGTTGTCATCTGGGATTCATCTACAGAGGCTGATTCAAGAGAAGGTTTGATTTCTGATTAATATTATTCACTGGCATGGAATTTCACTAATGGAAAGTCAAAGTTAGGCCTGGTAGTGCTTTTGTGTTTTTAAAATGCTTAACTCAGTGATAGATACATAGCTGAATAGACAAGATGAGAATGGAGTTATTTTATATTTTTATTTGCTTAAAATCTAAATTGTGAGGCATATAGTTTTTTCTTTCTCACAGATCTTCAAGAGCTGGTACTAATGGGTATATAAATTGCTACAGCAGCTAGAATTCTGTTGATTCTGAAAACTCTAACCTGACCATAACTGATAATGGCCCTAAGGAAAAACAATAAGGAATGCACAAGGAACACTATTTGACATAGCTCTCTTAGACATTTAAAAGAGAAAATAATGAGTGTCCTGATTGAATCTATAGCCATACTTCATGTTCTCCTTAAAGGACCTTAGGCCAATTTGTAAGTGAAATGTCTTGCAGAAATTAGCATTTTAATAACTTTGGGTTTTCTTTTTAGAGTAACTGAATAAAACTGCTGGTTCTGATTTATGTCTAATATAATTTTTGGAACAGATGATTAAAAGCTTTCTAGTTTGATCACCAAATTATTCCATGTTTAGAGGAATAGTGTTAATTTTTTTGGCAGTAAGTCTACACAATTCATAAACAACAGTAATCCCTCTCTGCTTGGAAAGTATAAAAGCCACAAAGAAAACAGGAACTCTAGCTTATGTTTTCATCAGATACTTTGTTGTAATGTATGCTGTAACCTGACAGTCATCTTGACTATAACAGTCTATTAGGCTTTAGTTGAGAGAGATTAATTTGGTTGCTATACACATTGTTTTAACAACAATGTTTAAATTAAATAATAATATACCGTTTTCCACCTGTCTCTTCTTGCAGCCTGAAATCACTCATTCTCTTGCAAAAGTCATATTTGTGCCTTGTCAGAACTGTCAATATGTTCTTCTAAATGTGTTTCAGCTGGCCTTAAGCTTTCCACTACAACAATGCTAACAGATGGCAAATTATGCAGTAATGTCAGTTTTTAATAGTGTATGTTACTGTGAGTTGGTGGTATGGTCAGAGAATTATGTTTAAAAAATATTCACTTGAATGTTCAGCAAAAAAATGCAATGTGTAGCAATGATGTGGCTGCAGGATGATGTATGCTGTGAAGAATTTCTTGTTTATACAGGACTTAGATGGCTAAAAAGGACTCCCTTTCTGATGGTCAAATTTTGACATTATAAAAATAATGAACTCTGGAACACCCAGATTAGTTATAGGAAAATAGAAAGTTCTTTGTTGGCATGTAGTACAGTAATGACTGAAACTTTATGGGTTTGAAATTGCTGCTTAATCATTAATGAGTTGTCATAGGTGTTTTGTGAGCAATTGTTGCAATTTGGCAAATGAGAAACTGAAATATAGACAAATACAGACCTTTTAACAGCATATATCAAACTAATAATAGAAGTGAGAATAATACCCAAAGTTGTAACTAAAAAAACATGGTGCTTTAAAACTGGTAAAGATTATCTAGTCTTCTGTATGTGCCCACATTTGGTAACTACGTCTGCCTTAAAGCTCAGATCTGTATCTTACACAATGTCTATTTTTCTGAAATTAGATGGTAGGATTTTGGAAACAGAAACAAGATTCTGATTTTTCTTGGAGAGGATCTAAATATATAATCCTGTTCCTGAACTGAACTGCCTGGTACTATCACATTACGTGGAGTAATAATATTTTCTTGTTGAAAACTGAATTTATTAATCCATGTTCTTCTCACTAGTCCGTAAGCATGACATGCAAGTCCCCCTTAATGAGAGAAGGGAAAAGAAAAAAACAAATTGGTCATGTTGGCCTACAAGGTGTTTTTCCTTCAGTAGAATTCTTCTACACTATAGCTGAAGGCCCAGAAAGACCTTGGTGTTGTACAGAAGGTATTGGGCAAGCTTTGTGACCATATTTTTAATATAACTCTAAACAAATGTATTAAAGATGCTTAAATATATACATTCAGGCTGAAGATAATTTAGCTTTGTATATATTACCTGGAAACTCCCTTACCTTATAACACTTAAGGCTGCTCTTGTTTTCTAAACCTTCAACAACAGCAATAAAACCAGTTACAAAATAAAAGCCAGAAGACAAAGGAAAAATGCAGTTGTGTGATCATCTGTGCTAGTATAAATCTTCAGAGAATGACTGTAGCTAAAAGGGACTATTTTTTGTTTCTCTGTGATACAGAACCTTTCTATTTTAGTTTCTTGTCTTGGAAGCAAGAAAAGCTTAAATGATGTTTTTAAAATAAAGTGTGGAAAAAGAACTCAAAATCAAAAACTATACTATAGCAGTAGATGGATGTCAGGATTCACCTTTGAATAAGTGAAAATCAGTCATACAACTTTTTGAATACAGTTAGGTTCTCCCAGAGGTCAGATAATGGGGTGGGCTGTTTTGTGTTTTTGATTGTTGTTTTTTTTTTTTTTCTCAAGTACTAATAAGTACAATTTCTTAAGTTACAGGAATACATGCTTACAACTACATTGTTTCTTTGCTTCCCTGCCCCATTGGCCATAGTCCCTTTTTGTCTTGGTCATATTCAACTATGACACTGAAAAGAAAACACTGTTAATGTGTTATGAAGGTTGTCCTCATATTTCAGTTACTTTTAAAAATTCTTCATCTTTTATCTGATTGTGGACAAGTAGCTACCTCTGATGTAGACGGTTTTGTCAGTATGAATTTATAAAAAGATAGAAATGCCTATAACAAAATCTTTCTCTCTTTAAACTTATCATATTATGAAAGCACTTGCAATGCATAGAAAGGGAATTTGAAAATACCCAGCCATACAACAAACAATTGCTATGGCAACTTCAGTTATTGTATAGTGAAATAGTGGTCTAACTGTTTTCCCCTTGTGTAGCAAATTTTAAAACATCATTGCTTTTCTGTTATTTGTTTTAAACTTGCTTTTCAGTATTACTAAGGGTATCCAATATAAAATCATGATCTTGTTGCAGTTCACAGTGTGTTCACTTGCAATGAAAAGAGTGTTCTTAGACTGCAGATTCTCCATGGATATATCAAACAGTTGCAGTGGAAGGAAGAACAATGTAACAGTGGAAAGATGAATAATTAATGTATTAGAGGGTATCTCAGCAATTTTTGGCTTTTCTTGTATATTGAGTTCTGCAGGTCAGTAAAGATGTACTTCAGATATTCTGTGGATAAACTGTTGCTGTTTTGCAGTCCTCAGTCCAACCAGAAAAACAGATTCCAAAATGTTACATTTATTTCTTAAGCCATATGGTTAGGAAATTCGCATTGAGGTCTGATGTTACTGATTTTAATTGACAGTGTTGCCTTAGCCCAGGATAACCCCATATGTAACACTGAAGTATTCTTGCTTTCCAGAGCATGAACACTAAAAATAGTCAGATGTGCTTCAGCTTGTAGTTGGATGTGCCTTTGTCGTAGTGTCCCTGTGCTTGGTCTGTCAAGTTCATTTATGTTAGCAGGCAGTGTTGCATTATATATACACTTTCACTAAATCTGAGGTTTTACAGGGTTTTTTTAACATAAAAACTTTTTTTGAGTAATTTAATTAAAAAACCCAACAAAATTAACAGGACCACACAAACCCCCATTTCATTAAATTTTCAACCTTTGCTTTTAGTAGATTATAATTTAAGAACTTTATGGCTGCAGGTTCATACTGGAGTAGGTGCAAGTCATGCTCCATGATCTGCTGAAATGTTTAGAGCAATAGAATTTATAGAGCTTATGCTTATTGACCACAAGATTGAGGAAGTCTTCTGTTTATGAAGCAAATTACAAAAATACGACAGAAGAGTTTTAGAATAATTGATAGCGCTTGTTTGTATTTTATTTCTGTAGTTTCTGTCTATGCTGACTGCTTTTGAAGACAATGTTAAAATGGTATCAGAATAAAATCTGAAGGCTTGTTGACCAACACTTACACTCATGTTGTTTCTCCATTCTCTTTAAACATGTATAGTTAATTATTGGAAAGACTGTCTCTAATAAATTGCATTCAGTGTTGATTTTCAGTTTCATGACAATAAAGTTGCCTTTCAGTTATTCTGTCAGCAAAAGAGGGAATTTGAATAATACTCGGTACGTTAAATGTACATCACACAGCATGATTTTAAACTTCATACATAACACGCAGGCACATACTAGGTACCTCTTTATTCTGTAGGGTCCCTCCCTTGAGAATGCAGCTGAAACGTAGTTTCTCTTGATGCTTAGATGCGTGATGCCATTTGTGCTTAGTCTGATTCTTGGATAGAGCTTCAATAGATACTCAGTTTGTAATTATGGGGGTTTTTTGGTTTCAGTTTTTGGGTTGTGGGATTTTTTTGTTGTTGTTGGTTTGTTTTGGTTTGGTTTGTTGTTTTTCTTTGAGAGGTATTTGAAGTAGTGTTTTTGTGTTTTCAGAACAAGGCATTCCAATCAAGAGCTGCCAGAAAGGTCATTTTTGAAAATGAATTCTAAAATTTTTTTTTGTTAACAAATGGCCCAGTTGGTCTTCATTGTAGAAGAGTAGAGATGAGTAGCAGATATTTTGATTCCTCAGAGGTAGAAGATACTCCATATGCATTTTGTCTTTTTTTTTTTTTTTTTTTTTTTTTTTTCTCTTTGGTGCAAGTGTTACCACATATCATTGGACACAGCATAAATGATCCTCATCTTATGCTTCTTACAATTCATAGCACCTAATCCTGTTACTCATAATACGAGAACTCCTTTCACTGATTCTGAAATTTATTCCCTTGTAAGATGAGGCAGTACACATGAATCTCTCATCTTTCCACATCAGGCCATATTCCAGGAACTAAAGAAAATCCTTTCAATATACTGGGCAAAATAGAGGGAGAAAAAGAAGAAAGCCGTGATTTCAGAATCCAGTCAGCTAACTGTTGTTAAACTTCTGAAGGGAAATATTTTGTGGTTATTCTATATTTCTCACTATCATTGGATCAGTGAATTGTAGGGGTTAGAAGGGACCTCTGGAGATCATCTAGTCCAACTCCCCTACTAGAGCAGGATCCCCTAGAGCAGATTACACAGGAACAAGTCCAGGCAGGTTTTTAACGTCTCCAGGGATGGAGACTCCACAACCTGCCTGGGTAGCTTGTTCCAGGGCTCTGTTACCCTCAGAGTTAAGAAGTGTTTTCTTATTTCTAGGTTAAACCTCCTGTGTACCAGTTTGTGACCATTGCCCCTTGTTCTGTCACTGAACACGCCTGAGAAGAGTCTGGCCCCATAATCCTGACACCCCCCCCCACACACACGCAGTCTCCTTTTCTCTAAGCTAAACAGACCTAGGTCTCTCGGCCTTTCCTCATATGACACGTGCTTCAGTCCCCTAATCATCTTAGTGTCCCTCTGCTGGACTCTCTCCAGTAGCTTCTTGTCTTTCTTGAACTGGGAAGCCCAGACCTGCACACAGTACTCCAGGTGAGGCCTCACCAAGGCAGAGTAGAGGGGGAGGATAACTATCCTTGTTAAGCTTTCAAAACTATTCTTTTGTTTGGATTTACAAGAAGGAAGGTGTTGGCAAGGACTTTAGCATCTTATAAATTTACTGTATCATAGAAATAGGGAATGGTCAGTGGGTTAGGAAAGTCATGGTTCCTTACTACTTGTAGTTTTTGTTTGTTTGTTTTTTCTTTCCATGTCCTAATTTGGGTTCCTGGAAAAGGTGTTCTTCACAAACCCAAAATAAAATTAGTTTAGATAAATACAATAATAGAAGGTAAAAGATGTTTTGCCAACTATTTGGAACATCTCCTATATAATTTAGGGACTGATGTCAACATGATTGTATCTAACAAAGGTGGTTTTAATCTTTGTGTCTATATGGGGATTTATAGATAAATATTTAATCATATTTGTGCTGAAATATTTTTGTATTCTGAAAATCCTTTAGTCTTCTTTTAAACTAAATATATTAAAATATGCTACATTTATCCTTAGGAGAAAACATTTTAAAATAGAAGCTCTATCATATTTTGTAGTTAATTTAGTACCATTTTGGATGCAGCAATTTAGTTTTGTGGCAGCTCTTGAAGATCTACACAGCAGCTTTGCACTGGGCTGTTCTGTCTTGGACAGAATTTATTCAGTAATGTTTTATGGATTTATTTTTTTTCTATGAGTGACATGAAAAGTACCTTACTAATACAGAATGCACATGCAAAATCAGCAAATTTTGAATGTATACAGTGTTAAAATACAGTCAACCATTTTCTATAAAATAACATTAATGTATTTGTGTTAATTTCCACTAAGGGTTTTGTGACTGCAATTATTCGTTTACTTGAAAGTCCTTCAATTTTTATTCGAGCAAAAGCCTTTCTGGTCCTGCTGCAAGTTTTCATTAATAACAGGGAGATGTTGCTACTCAGTTGTCAAGCAAGGTAAGCTGATAATAGAAGATAGTTAGAGATGTAATGCTTATTTTCGAAGTGCTACCTAAAATACTTTAAAATGTATGGGTTTTTTGAGTCAGTGTCTTAGGAGTGAACTGTTTTGTGTTTTATGAATCCTATTATTCGTGAGAATACAAAAAAAGAGAGCATCTTCTTTTGTCTGAGGTCATCAGGTGATTACTCACAGGGAGAGTCTGTCTGTCTTTCAAAGTAATCTGTGGTCCCCATGACCATGAACAAGGAGTAAATTTTGCTTTGAGTAGGACAAAACAAATACCGCAACAGAGAATTGGTGGTGGTGCTATGGTGGGAAAAGCAAAATAAAAAGGTCTGTCATGTACCTTCCTCGTCTTGGCACGGAGTATAATCCATAGTCTTTTCAGTATAGGCCCATTAAATGTAAAATAATATTTCCTACTTATATGGCTTGTTGAAAATATTTTATTTGTTTCTATGTTTTAAAATACTTTGCAATTATACTTGACTCACAGTGGAATAGTTATTTGGATTTTTGTGTCGTCTCATGGCACAAAAACATTCCCGTATCAGACAAGAGGAAATTAGACTCTGCTAGAATGTAATTCGTCACCATAACTACATTTACAGCAAATATAACTTTATAGCTTATATGGATGTTTAAGAAGAATTAAGATGTATGCATTGGAGCTAAAAGTCTGGATTAGAAGAAGCAGGTGAATTTAACCTTGAAGGCATTGTGAGAGGACATCTTGTGAGGTGCTAATATTATATACCCCTCCACTCACCTACAAATCTGTAGATACCCCAATTTTTGTAGGTCATAGAGAATAAGTACTGAATCCAAGTTTCCTTTTCATATGTGTCTTTTTATGCTTCCAGAAATGTTTTATTAGGTCATATGTTCTTGCCAGTGAAAAATGTCTGTAATGATTTGTAAGTCATTTTTTGAATGTATTCTGTTATTCAAATGGAATTTTTACTGACTGCCATTCATATACTTGTTATAGAACATAGAACTGAGCTGTGTGTTTGGAGAAATGTCTGATGGAAGTCCTGTGGTGACAGTTACTATTTGTTTCTTTCTAGCTAAGGTATTGTGTTAAGGAGAAGATATTTAATAATTTTTATCAACAATTTGATCTCTTTATTAAGAATGCTTTCCAATAAGCAGCCTCTCTGAAGAGAATATATTGTGAATTTGGGATGTTATTTTGTATTGTGAATTTTGGCTTTATCTTGCCATTGTACTGTGATGCTCCAGAGCTGATTAGGGACTAATACATGACATAACAAATTAGGTAAAACAGGAGGAAGCCTTATAGCAACTTCATTGAATTCATAAACTGTTTTTCTTAATTTGTAATGTTTTCTTCTTAATTGTTCTTCAGAGAACAGTATATCCCTTGACAGGATAGGTACTCTAGACTAAAATCTTTCTCTTATATCCAGAAAATAAGATGGCTGCAGTAGGATGAGAAAGGAAAACTGGCCGTTATATGTGGAGATGGCTACTTTCATAATACCCTGAACTATGGGAGAGTTGTATAAAACTCAGTAGAGATAAAGGATATATTTTGACTTATACTGTTGAATTCCTATAGATGTATTTTAGTTAAATGTTTCCAGTTCTGCAACCAAAAAGTTACTTCAAAATTAAGACTAATAAATTCAGACTTGCTAGTACAGTGAAAGGATATGATGCATATGATAAATCAGTCAGCAAAAACTCTTTCATTGCAACACTGCATATATCCCTACAGCTTCCAAGTTAAATGTTGTTCAGTTTGACATTGGAAAGAGTAATTTTTTTTTCGTTTATGAATCAAAACAAAACATACCTTTGCAGAGATTTTTGTGATTTTGTTTTTTAACAAATTCTTTGAATCAGTTGTAGCATATTTTATAATTATGAAATTCATTGTGGTGGGAATGTGTAATTCAAGAACTTGGATGTCACAGAGAAAATTCCACTAGGAATTTCCACTAGTACTTTCCAAAATACTTTCCAAAGTACTTAAAGATTTTGAGAGCTGTTTCTTTTTTTTCTATCTGTTTATGGTAGTCCATTACATACCTTTCGTTATTCTACATGTGATACAGCTGGAGAAGATATGAGAACTTTTAGGCTGATATAGCACTTGTTTGCTTATAATACGCAAATTAATTTGCTAATTGCCCAAGTTTTCATATCTCTTTGTTTTCTCTGTCATTTGCAAAGGCTACCTGTTAATAGGGGGTGGAATACAACCTGAGATTTTGTTGAGACTTACAGTTCCACCCTTTTACGAACTAGTAGTAATTTCCAATTACTCTCATTGAAATAGTATTTCTGCATCTAACTGGTTTTACATAATTTCTTAGGTGAACAGCGGCTGCCATGGAGACTGAATTTTCTCCCTGAAAAATTTATTTAAACCTCTTTTTCTACTGTCTGCAGAGGTGGTCACTTGTGGAAAGATAGTGTAGTATTCCTGACAGACTTTCACAGTCTGCAAAAGCCTAACTACACGCAAAAGTATAACTTTTGAGCAAAATCTTTCTCTGTCATCTGCCCCCAGTGCCATATTTTTTACATTTTAAGATCTTGGAAATGTCCTCAATGAAAAGCTTTACATGGAGAATTGAATTTATAAGTGAACAATTCTTAAACTTCTTAAGTAGTAGACCCCATTCCCCTTCCTGTGACTCAGGACTGTTAATTCTGCAGCTCTCCTTTTTGCTCAACTCTTCACACTTCTCAGAAAACTTGGGTTGATTTGCTTTTGGCGTAAAAGCTCACTGATTATCATATTATGCAATAAAGATACTTGCAGAAAATTTAAAAAAATCAAATCTGGCTTCACAGAGAGTATATTTAACTTATTTATAGTAACACCTACAATTTTTTCATGTATTGTTGGGTGCAAGACAAATGTGTGCATAATATGAATTGAAAAAATGTCTTTCCATAGGCCTAGTTTTACCTGTTGGACAGAACACTGGAGATTCTTTAGGGAATAAAAACAAATTGTTCAATGTATGACTGAGGAATTTGTCAAAGGGAAATAGAGATACTGATGCTTTCGGGCCTTTAGAGATCTGTACAATTTTCTTGAGACAATGTATAGATCAATGGTACTATTGAGGAAAAAATAGTTGTGCATATTTTTAGAAATTCTTTATGCGAAAAAAAAATTTTGTGGTGAGAAGAACAACGCAAAAAAAAATGAACTCATGAGTTTGTGAAATTTGTATCTTTCTTCTCTCAGAATAAATTGACATATTTTACATTATTCTCAAATGTGATTATCTAATTGAATGTGGTTTTAAAAGTGAACCTCCTCCCTCATTTCCCCCCTGCAATAAAACTACTCATGCTGAAGTCTGTTCAGCTGGTTTTAAGTAAAACTTAAGCAGAATTAAACATATTTCCATATAGAATCAGATGAATGTTGAATCATTGATGTTTTCTTAAAGGAAAAATCCCAGCATATAAACTCTGGTCTTTTGTAATGGTTTTCTTAAAAATCAAGCAGCTTTTGGGTAAAAATTACTTTTTTGTCTGGAAGGCTAAAGGTCGTTATACTATTTTTATTTAAAATACACAAATTTATATTAAAAAAAAAGTTTTTTTTAAAGGGAAGTTAAAATTGAAGCATAATGTCAAATTTTTAAGCAGTTATTTTACCCCAGACAAATCCAAATTCCTTGTAATTCAGTCTGATTTCCAGAGACTGCAAGGAAAATAAAAGATTTCCCCCTAGTCTCTGGGAAGTGCAGCCAAATGTGTTGCACCTGGGCTGTTGCAGAGGTGAAAAGTAGTTAATGAACAGGTCTTTTGATTTTTCACTATCTTTGTCTCTGTAGCACAGTTCAGGAAGGATAAGTTGTAGTATTCCATAAAGATTGTGTGTTATTAAGTGGCCTAATCCTTCAAAAGATTACAAGAAGGGTATTGAAAAAACCCCAACAAAACAAAACAAAAAATACTGAAGTAATCCACAACCCAGATTGTGAATTTCACTCACTAGTGCTTGATGGTTTTGTTGGGTTTTTTTCAAAGAACACCAGGGAGCTAAAATGTGAAATAAAGATGTCAGTATTATGCACCTAAAGAGAAATCTGGCCCTTCTGTCTATTGAAATGAGCATTTTAAAATATTGCCTGAAGCATTCTGTTACAGGTGTATTATTAAAGCAATCTCTTGTAAGTTAGCCAATGGCTAATAAATCAGTTATCATAGGGTACTATGAGAAATGTCATTCTGTGGAATGGCTTAGTTACACGGGACTTAACGGTTAGAATGTAAGCATTGAGTTTGTCTTTAGAAATCTTGAACACCAGATTTCTAGGGAAAGGATGTAAGGCTAGTTTGGAGTTTCATCTCTTTCAATATAGCCATTCTAACTAGTGCTAACATTTTTATAGGCTGTAGTATGATTTATGTAGTATGATTTTTCTTGACTGAAACATAGATCTCTTGTTACATCAACTTAAATTATTCTTTCTTTAGGAACTCTTACATGTTGAAAATGAATGTATTTAGTCTATTGCTCATATTGTGCTTATTTGTTTTACATTTAAAAATGAAGTGGATTTTAGAATTAGTCACTCTCTAAGTCTGCAGAGGGATTCACTCCTTTTGTTAGCATTTTGTGTCCACTTAAGCTAGTAGAGTTGCACTTGTAGTAGCTTAAGGGTTTCTTTCCTCTTGTTCCTTGACACAGTCATTTGTGTTATTTTTAAAATTGGTTTATTTGAAAGCAAAAATCTAATATTTCAACAAAACTACAGAGCCAGAACTAATGTCTCATCTTGTTTACAATCACAGATACTAGAAATGTCTGCTTCAGTAGTAGTATTGAGATACTGTGTCATTTTTTTTTGTTCTGAGATGTAAAGATTTGCACTTGCTTAAATGTAGACTCGTGATGTATATTGAAAGAGACAGGAGAAAGACCACACCAGGAAAAGAGCAGCAAGATGGCAGTGAATACCTGTCAAAATGCCTGCATCTTCTCATCTATCACATTGTGCAGGAGCTGCCGGGAATTCTAGGTAAATTCAGTTGGTTAACTGAACATATCTTTTGTTTAGTAACCATATACGAGTGGAAAGACTGTCATGTCTGATTACATAATGTTTGTATGATATGAGCTTCACAAAGTTTTTAGTTGTGTCATGATCAGATATTTTGTATTGTAATGCATAGTTTCCTATGTTAATGTTTTGGATTTGTTGAATGGTAAGCCACATCAGCTTAGTCAGGAATGAGGCCAAATTGTACGAGAAGTTTTATCACTGTTCTAAAGCTATTCCAACCACTGAAAAACCCAAGAGCCCATTTGCCTTGTAAAAGTGATGCAACAGGACATAGCTGTGAGTACATGCTAATCATATAGACTTAAACTTACATGTTGAATATTTGCTTTAGAAAATTTATCTGGAAAACTGCAGCCTAGATACTTCAGTTGTTCTAGATGTCTGATTTGCATTTTTTGTGAGAAAACATCAGTTCTACCTCAGACCATCCCTTATACTTAGAAATGAAGACTTGAAGCTTCAGAAAATTAGCTTTTGAGCCAAGGGTATGCATTTGGACAATTTTGTTAATATCTTCTCAAATTTCACTAGTATTTGAGCCTTTGGAATGATAAAAAGCTACTTTGAGCTTTGTGCTGTTCATATATTTCCAAACAGAAATTTTCTTGGGTATAGCACTTGAAGTCCTGTGATCACTGAATATGCTCAAACTTGTCATTGTGGGATGAGTTACGAGGGAAGAGGGGACTTGCAGAAGGAACAGTGAAAGGCATGTGTGCAAATAGACACAATTTGGACTCACTGGGCAGACAGAGAAGAGACTAGAGTAGAAAGAAATCAGTTTGAGAGTCTGGGAAGGCAGTCAAGAGAAGGTGATGAAGCAGGATGAGAATTTTGTCCATTTGTACGAAAGTAAGGAAAGTTCCTCTTTATGTACAAAAAAGGAACATAGGGTTGATACTGAATAAAAGAATTGTTGCAGTAATTACCTTAGATGAGTAAAACCAGTGGGATTGTATTTGGAAAAAAAACTATGCTGTATATTGTATGAGGAAAGACGAGTTTATTTGAAAGTTAATTAGGAGTGAGTGAAAGAAGAAAGAAAAGAAGAGAAGGAAAAGAGGGAGAAAAGGGAAGTGGGAGGAAGAGGGAGAAGAGAAGAGAGAAGAGAAGAAGGGTAGGAAGAAACAGGGAAGAGGAAGGAGGGAGAGGAAAAGGAGAGAAGAGATGGAGAGGGGGAGGGAAGGATGGATAGGAAGGAAAGGGGAAGAAGCAGACAAGAAGGAAGGAGAAAATGAGAGATGGGTGTGGCCAGTCTGAGTCATAGTTAAACTTTTTATTAAAAATTCCGGTGTGTGAGATCTCCCACAAAATAGAGTAAGAAAGCTAAATAGGAGGATAGGGAAGGACATGCTGGGAGGGTTCAAAAAAAAGAAAGGAAGTAAAACCTATCGTGATTGTGTATGCTTTGTCATATGGTAAAACATTAGTTTCATAAAAATATTTTCTGATAAGATTACACCCGATTTATTTTCCATCTTCTACATTATGAATATTGAAAATGAAATGGTAGCACTGCAAAGGTCAGTAGACCTAAATGTCACATTGCTATTTTAAAAGAAACTTTGCTTCCTGTAACTGCCAATTTTTGCCCTGCTGCAAATACCTGATCCTTTTTTTCTAAATAAATACCAGAAATACATATTGGCTATATTTCAAAAGCTGGAAGTCTCAGACTATAAATGTTTGAGGCAGAAATTCACCTCCTACTGTCTGTATATACTATATGCAACTAATATAATAGGCCCTGATATTTCCTAAGAACCTGAAGATAGAATCATAGAATCATTAAGGTTGGAAAGTAGCTTAAAGATCATCAAGTTCCAACTCCCCTGCCAGGAGCAGGGAACCCTACCACTAAACCAGGTTGCACAAAACCTTGTCTCAGCTGGTCTTAAAAACCTCCAGGGATGGGGCATCAACAACCTCCCTGGGCAACCCATTCCAGTTCCTCACCACCCTTACAGAGAATTTTTTCCTAATATCTAGCCTAAATCTCCCCTCTCAGTTTAAAACCATTACCCCTTGTTTTATCACTATAATCTCTGATTTTAAGTCTTTCCCCAGCTTTCCTGTAGCCGCTTTCAAGTACTGGAAGGTTGCTATAAGTTCTCCCTGGAGCCTTCTTTTCTCTAGGCTGAACAGCCCAACTCTCTCAGCCTGTTTTCATAGCAGAGGTGCTCCAGCCCTTTGATCACCTTGGTGGCCCTTCTCTGGACCCTCTCCAACAGCTCCATGTCTTTCCTGTGCTGAGGGCACCAGAACTGTACACAGTATTCCAGGTGGGCCTCACCAGAGCAGAGGGGCAAGATCACCTCCCTGGCCCTGCTGGCCTCAGTTCTTTTGATGCAGCCCAGGATGTGTTTGGCTCTCTGGGCTCCAGCACACACTGGTGGCTCATGTCGAGCTTCTCATCTACTACCACCCCAAGTCCTTCTCCTCAGGACTGCTCTCCAGCCATTCTCCCCCCAGTCTGTATTTGTGCCTGGGGTTGTGCCAACCCGGGTGCAGGACTTTGCACTTGGCCTTGTTGAACTTCATGAGGTTGGCACTGGCCCACCTCTCTAGCCTGTCAAGGTCCCTCTGGATGCTGTCCCTTCCCTCTAGGGTGTCAACCACACCACATAGCTTGGTATCATCAGCAAACTTGCTGAGGATACACTCAATCCCACCATCCATGTCTCCAACAAAAATGTTAAACAACACTGGTCCCCATACTGACCCCTGAGGGACACCACTCGTCACCTGCCTCCATTTGGACATTGAGCCATTGGCCACAACTCTCTGGGTGTGGCCATCCAGCCAATTTCTTCTCCACTGAGTGGTCCATCTGTCAAATCCATGTCTTGTCAGTTTGGAGAAAACTTATATATATATATATATATGTATTATATTATATATCAAATACATAGGTACTGTCATTACAATGCATAGTTCATGCATTGCTTTAACATTCTGCTGGTTTTTTTTACTCCTGATGTACAATTTCAGTGCATTATTGACAAATAATGTATCAAGCATGATTTTTTTCACTTTGTTTTCCTTTCCAAGCTAGATTTATGTGTTGATTTGCTTTATTAAGATAAAACTATCTCTCCATATTTGCCCACATTTGTCAGAAGGTTTTTTCTTTTCATTGCTGTGAGTATGAAAAAGGAACATGTTCTGCCTGAGCAGGTGAAAGTAGCGGGCTCCTAAGAAAAATAACCTGATTTGCAAAGTGGAACAGATAAAAGCAGTTTAACTGTTGATTTAGAATTAATCCTAGCTGACTTTTTCAATATGCATTTGTGTAAGCTCCTTACTGATCCCATCTTCTTCCACCAGATGTAGCTATAAACCAAACAGATTAAGGAGTTGTAGAAATCAACCTTAAAGATATATTTAAACTGAAATAAATTGTTAATCTGGTGGATAATTAAAAAAAGTCAATTGTAGGTAAAAAACCCCCTAAGTTTATTTCTGCATTTATATTTAACCTGTTTCTAGGAAGTAGACATAAATTGCTTAGATCGTGCTAAAAATTAAAATAACCATATATATCTATTTATCCACTGCAAAATCAGCACATGTGAGGATTATATAGGCCTTCAAACATAGAAAGAGAGTACATTGTTCCGTAAATTGTTTGTTGCAAACCACAGAGACGTTTGATTGAATTACGGTATTGTGAGTAATTAAAAACAAAAATGTACTGATGAAAAAACAATGTTTTGGTTTATGTATTTGCAGACTTTTAGGCAATGTATTATTTTGCTTGAGCATATGATAGAATTAGTCAAATCTTTGAGGCTAGGTATTTTTACAATCTACTTTAGTGCCAGGCTCTGTCATTTCTGCTTATGTTGAAAATTGAACTCCAGAGGGAAACATTGTTATTATTCAACATGAGTAAATCTGTGACTTACTCTGACAAAAAAAGGGCCTTTTCTGGCATGCAAATTGTATGAAGCCTTGAATCTTGTCCTTTACTTGTTTAATGTCTATGTGATTTCCCTTTTATGGTTTGTGCAGCTCTCTTGTTAGGAAAAATATATAGTAAGTTTTCTTTCAAGGCAACATTTGTTTTTTAAAATTTTAAGGCTATAGGGACAGTTTTCGTTCTTTGCACATGGACCGTGACTTTTCTCCCCAGGCTTCGGTTCTCTGGTCCATGCAGAAGAGATCTTGCTTTTCTGAGACAATTGTTAATGTAACACAAATTTAGCAAAATGCCCCTTAAAAAACATACTGCTTGAGCATTATGTCATCTACTAATCGTCATTAATTCAGATCTTGGTCAGCTGGAAGTCATGATAATTTTGCTTTTTATTTCACTGGAAAGAGAATTGCATCCACAGAATTTCAAGTGTATAATTCCACACATATGGAGTCATCTAAAGCCAGTATAAGTCCACCCTGCCAAGAGGGGCAATTTAATCTTTGCTTCTACACCAGCGTTATATTTTCTATCCTTGCTGTTTTGCCAGAGGTCACGTTTGTGTGCCTGTCCCTGCAACCAGAGCAGGAAACTGGCCTGGCTGAACACTGAGGTAGGAAAGAAAAGTGCTGGATCAGCCTAATTTCATGCAGTCAGGTGAACGCTACTTTCAGCAGGAGGGAGAAGTTCAGTATCCTGAACAGAGGATACTGGAACAGAGATATTTTATATGTAATTTGCTGTTGTTTAGTAAAGCAATTATGTTAGATCGGTCTGAAATGTTGTTTTCTATAGGTGACATTCTCACTGCTTTAACTAATGTCTCTGGACGTAAACACCCATCAACAGTTCAGGCCAAACAGCTGAAGATGTGCCTTCCTATGATGCCTGTAGTGCTTCACCTTGTTACATCCCAGGTAGATTTATTGTTTTTCCCAGAAAAAAATTGTTAAATGAAGCACAAACTCTTTCAGTTTCCCAAAATCCAAATTCTGCTGATCATGACCAGAATGGATAAAATAAAACTTTTACTATTTGTAGGTATGCTGATGGGTATTCCAGCTATGTAGTAGCATTACAGATGTAAGCCTTATTTTTCCACATTGTAAGACAACTCTGATGATAGCAGCAAATAAATGTCTTGTCCTCTTTTTTTTAACATGGGTGTGAAATGTGAAATATGAATTTAATGTAATTTTTTCAATTTTTCCTAAATTCAAATAGGTATTTCGTCCCCAGATAGTCACAGGCGAGTTTCTTTTCAACTATGGGACCTTACTTGTAAGTATAACCATCTAAGTTAAATCTTGTTTACAAAATATATATCTGCATACAAACTTGGGAATTATTTAAATATTATTATATTATATTAAATTTATAACTTGGAAGGATAAATTTGTCCTGAATCTTAAAATTAAGCTTTGATTATATTCAAAACTGTATATATTGTCAGAAAATATTTTCATTACTAATATATTTGGGTAATGGGAAGATATGCTATCCTATGTTCAAGTACAGAGAAACTCTGCACATATCTGATAAACTGAGAATTTCCTGTGTGCTTTATTTTAGAGTAGAAATTACTAAATTACACAGAATATTCTTTCTAGAATTTTACAGTAGTATTTTACGAGTAGAAATGAAAGATAAATTATAATTAATCTATATTTGAAGGATTCTTTCCATTTGTCTTCTTTTTCATGCCAGTACTTCTGCACTCTATGTAGTTGATGAAAAGCTGAGTATTATAAGCTCCAGAGCTGAAATATTTATCATAAGTAGTCATCTACAATCTATTCATGACACTAACAATAGGAAGTGAACTTTTTAACCATAGCATAGGATAGTATAGCAAAAATGAAGTATTACTACTGTAATGTAAGTTCCTCATATGACAAGTTGTTTCTGCTGAATGAGAAAAAGTTCCATATGACAAGTAAATAATAAAAAGCAAATACTAGATAAGTACATAGATCTATATATGACAACTAGTTATTTATTTCCACAGTAGCATGAAGAAATAAAGAGCTAGATTAAAATTTACTGTTCAAATTCCCTTCTCTTTCTCCTTTAATTCTTGATTCCAATAAAAGGTGGGTATAATTTAGTTCTACAAAAATATTTGTATAAAAATTATCATTAGAATAAAGGAAAAAAAATATAGAACTGTAGATGTTGAATTGAAAAGCTTTTTATCTGTGAAATATTTGTAACTAGGCAGTAGATTAATGTTTTTCATGATTAGTGTTTTGGATCAACCTTCTAGAGGGTGAAATTCTTCTGTCAACAGTGTAGGTACAGCAGATCAGGTACAATATAAGTTTTCTTTTGATGTTACTCCAGCTTGCTTGAACTGCTGATAGCTTTTCTCTCAGATCAAGGAGATTATTGCATCTGGTCCTTCTGTCTCTGTTGAACAAGGCAATTCAGGAACTTATAAATGTTTCAACTTAGATATAGAAAAGGGAGGGGAAGTAGTATATCTGAAAAAAATAATGTGACATTTGCTTTATGGAACTGTGTTATGATATGACTAATAAAATGACTTCTGGAAGAGTAACTATCCATTCTACCAGGCAACAGTCTACTTGGGAATTTTGTGTTTAGCAAATTTCCTACTGACATCTATAAAGGGACATTTGATCACCGGCTTGTACTTTTTAATGTACTGTGCAATAAGTGAGCCCTCTAAGACTTTAGCAAGTCAGTCTTTCACTTTTGGTTTTGGTTGGGTTTTGGGTTTTTTTAATTATTTAGTAAAAATTTTACTCTTAACAGTAAGAAATTATTAGGAGTAGAAAAGTGTGTGTTTGGTATCTGGAAGGAAAAGAGTGGGTATTTTCCTGTAACTGTTGTTCATTGAGAATTATTTTTTTCTTGCTTCTTTGAAGTTCTTTCCATCATCACTGTAATTTTCAGTACTGTTGTGCAAAGAAATTGAGAGGGAGTCAGGGCAGTCCTTTCATGTTTTCAGCTGTGAATAGAAATACATGGAGGAGGTGTTCTGCCCCAAAGGGAGAGCTAATAGAAGGCTCATAGCAGTGTGCATTGGGCACAGTCTCACCTGTAGTGGAATACAGATTCCATTCCTTTCTGTTGCTGAAAAAAAAATATAAAAAAATTAAATCCATCTTCTTGTGTTTCTAATATAAAATTAAGGAAATAAACATTACTAGCCCAAACAATTTTTGGACCAACTATATTAAATTTTCCAAATTGGTCTTGAGACTCTGGTTAGGTGTGAAACTGTCATAAATGAGTAAAAAATTTAATACTTTCTTCCAAAGCAAGCTGATTAGATAATAAGTAGTAATTTTCTTCAAATTATCAGGAAGATAAAAGAACTATTTTTCTTACAGAAACAGTTGTTTTTTATTGCTACCTCTGATATATGTTTAAGTGATGAAATATATTAATAGTTTCTAACTGTATTTTTAATCAGAAAAGAATCCTTCAGATGTTTCTTATACACTGAGAACAAGATAACACTTCTGCCAATTTCATATATAACAACAAAATTTTAATTGACAGTAAAATATAAAACAGGCATAATTTTCTTAATGCTTTACATCATATAAATAAACAGATATGTGTGCAAACCAAAAATGAGACAAATGTTAATCCATGATACATTCTCTGTGTATTAAATACTGCATTAACAAAAAAAAGCATACTGTAACTTCAGCTGAGAACTTTTCCTTATTTCACAAATGTTAATAACATATTTTTTGCATCCCCTATGAAATAAACAGGCATAGAAGTGAAAGCAAAAGAGCAAAATCAAGGTTAAAAGGCAAAAGAATAATGGTTCTAATTGTGCACTATTTACTTAATACAGATTATTAATATTTCATTGTCCCTGTTCCTCAAAATGATTACTAATTTAGGTGATTTTTAATAGATGGTAATGTATTTTTGTATGTTCTCCTGTGTATAACTGTTTCCATTGTGTATGTAGTATAAGCATGAAGAGCAAAAAGATGGTACAAGTAATAGAAAATTGCGTTTTCTAGAGGGTCTTTGTTCTTGTTAGTGAGTTCTTTAACATAGCCATGTCCAAGGTAGTTCAAAGTCTTCTTAGAAATTACAGTTTTCTTTTAACAGTTTCATTAATATTTAATTACTGCCTATTTAGCAGGAAATGTTATAATTCCTGATATTAGAGTAATAGTCTTTACTGTACATTTAATTGTCCTGCAGCTTTAAAAACTTTCAAAATTATGTTATAACCATGAGATCATGAATGCTTTCAGTCTTTCATATCTGAATTACTATGACATTAGTTTAATTAAAATTGTGCGTTTCCCTGAAAGTCCCTTAAAGAATTTAATGTTGTACTTATTCAGTGATTACGCTTCTCAATTTTTTTTTTTAATTTTTTTTATATAAATGTCTCTTCTTCTGTAGAATTTCATCAGATCAATAGACTCAGGAGAAACAAACTTGGATGGAGCGATAGGTAAGGTGAACTATGATACTGCTATGCTTTTATAAGCAGGCATTATAACTTTTGCATTTTATAAAGAAATACCATTATTTTTACTAACAGGGCAAGCTGCATCAGAAAAGTTCATTAAGACTACTTTATCAACCTTTGAAGCAATAACACAGCATCCTGTCTTGTTGACAATCCATCACCTGACTGTAAGTCTGACAATAAATGAAGTCACTGCAGGCTAATTTTCCTATTTCTATTGGTAATAGAATGTTTTGAAGATTGAGAAATATGTATTGTGATTCTGTTTGACAGGAAAAATCCTTATTTTTTTTAGAGAGATTTGATTTTCAAAGCAGCAGCATGGCAGTCAAACTCCATTTACTACATTTAGTTGATAAGTTAGAGAGAGAATGAGAAGGCCTTAAAGTTTAGAAATAGCTCTTCTTAAAATATTTTTTGTGTAAGTGTAACACTTAATTCTATAAGTCTTCCTTGAGCCTCAAAGTGGCTATGTTGCTATATGTTAGTGAAAATTTCATCACTTAATCTGTCATTATGCCTTTAACATATCTTGGAAGGACCACCTCTGAGGGTTTCAGATCCCTTTCCATCAATATTTTTCCTAATGAAATTATCATTAGAGTAACAGTTTATAGCAGTTATAGTGGCTTTTTTTTTTTTTTTAAGTATAACAGATTGCTTACTAACAGTTGCATTACAATTACCAAACCCACACACTGAGAGCTTCTTACATCACTAGAGATTTGCTCACTTCAAAGTTTTTCATTAAATTATTTACTTGAAGCTGAAGCCAGAGCAGTTTCATTATGAAACAGTTGTCAGCAAATCAGTAGGTTGGAATGCTTGAATCAGTGATTGACAAATAATTTTAATGTACCAGTGCATATCTCTGCCTGAATTCCTAAGAGAAGTGTAACCTACCATACTTACTGGGTGACCATTTAATTCAAACCAAAATGTGTGTGTTTGTATGGGCTTTAGGTTAAGGCTACGTTAGTCAAGAAAGGCATTAGCAACTTAATAAATTCATAAGGATGAGTGATCTTAGGGATTGTATTATATAAAGAATGATTGAAATTTAAATGTTTTTGTGTGTTAAGTGAGTATTTAGATTATAAAGCTTTAATAAGCAAAAATACTAAAATTAACAAAAAATATATAAAGATATTTAAATAAGTTTATTGTTTATTTTCATTAATGCTCATGGAAGAGCAAGAAAATGGTCCTTATGCACAAAGATCTAACCAATTAATGGTCAGAAGGAAATAATAGTTCAATTTACTTCAATATAACAAAGGATGTTCTAGAAAAGAAATGTAAATGTCAGTGAGGTGTGAACACCTATTGGTATCTCCTTAAATGTCTGTCAGCCAGCAAGTCACTGCATTATGACTGAATTATTTTAGAACCATCTACATTTTAACAAAATAGTAATTTGACTTCTGTGGGTTATCAGTATGTCTTATATTGAGAGAAATATATAGCATTTTCTAATGGAGGGCCATCAACAGTTACTAAAATTGCAATACCTTGCATCAGCACATTAAAGAAAATTCCACCAGTGGTTTGAACTTCAGTAGCCTCTGATTTTCTCCCTGAAAAAATAGCACCAAGGTGATAGCTTCCTTTTACAGCCCTTCTCCCCCTCCCCATCCCAGAACATTATATTGAAGCCAGAGCATGACTATCCCACTCTCTTTTAAATAAGACCTGGCTACCACTAGGTGAATTTTGTTTGAGTATGTAAATTTTCAGGTAACAGTTTACTTCATCACGTATGCTGGAAGTTTTAGGTCTTTACTCAAAATCTATGTGAACAGGTTTGTTAACCTTATGTAGCTAGAGAAAAAACTTACTGCCAGCCCAGTGCTTGTAAGTTGATGAGACACAGCATTCCATAGAATAGTTCCTGTGATTTAGAACAGGTGTATATTTAAATTTATGAAATAAAAATAATTATATCCTTGTCAATCAACATATTTTTTTTAGAAAATAAAATATATTACTTGCTCATTTTCATAAGTAACAGCTCTTCCTAATGTAGAAAAGCACTCCTGACACTCAACAAATAGGTATTCAGACACAAAATAAAGTGGAGAAATTGCCTTGTATTTGGTATGTTAAATTCTAGAAATTGTCCACTGTAATTAATAATCTCTAACCACATCTGCCAGTAGTGGTGCAAACAGTAATTAGTTTAATACTATTTACGAAGTCTAGTGTGCTAATTATACTTGAATGTACAGCATACATTACTTTAGTGGGAAGTGGTACTTCATCTTCTGTGATGCATACAGAATATTTTTAGAAATGCTGTTACTCGAGGGATATCTTCTAATTGCTGCTGGCTGAGCATGACTAGAATCTATGAATATAAATGCCAGCACCCAGTGGAACTTCGTGCTTTTTTAAAAAGTTGAAGCAAGACATGGTTGAGCTTCCAGATCAATATTTAAGTATAACGGTTGTTAATAGGAATCTCTGTCACTGGAAAGAAATGTGTATCCTAGGCTGATCTCTGAAGACTGGGTTGCTCATATAGACAAAGTTGGTTACGAACAGCACTTTATGGAGGGAGCTGGAGAAAGGCTAAAACCCTTCTTCAAAGGATGCATTTTTTTCTACTACACTCTGTCATTGCTTTAAAGTTTCTAATCAGAAATTAAATATGTTTCTAATTAAGTTTAATGAATTTAATAAAAAGTGAGGTTATGTTAAGCAAGCAGAACCAGTAAGTTTTTCAGTTCAGTTCTGGTTTTAGTCTAGCTACAATGGAAATTCTGGAAGTTAATAGGAATATAAGAGCAACATTTCAGGTTCTTTTCCATTTTGAGAAGGAGAGATTTGCTTTTTTTCTGGGTTGTAGTTTGTGTTTGATTTGTCTTTGTATTTGTACCTTGAGAAAAATAAAATTGAATAAATTGATTTTTTAATAAAATTTCTGATTGCTATCAACCTGAAGTCAGTCACTGAGGAGATTAATTTCTGTGGGGACTGACTGTATTACATATTGCTAAATGTGATAAAGTCAAGGGAAATTAATTGGAAGTGCTCAAATGAAAGCCAGTAGTGAATAGTAATTTCATTTTGCAGGCAGTTGTGTGTATTTTTACATGATACAAAGGCTAACACATGAAGTGTGACTCAGCAAGTTTTTCCAAAGCAGCAGATTTCCAGATAAGCAAATATGATGATGAAGGCCATCAAGAAGAGTGTAGAGACTGGAGTGGAAAACAAATCCTGGTTTCTTAAAGTGACAGAAGTCCAACTGCCTGTTTCCTGAAATGGAAAAATATTTATTAAATTTGGATAGTGTTATAAAAACATGTATTTTCAAAGTTTGGTGAAGATTTAGGTATAATTAAATGGACAAATTCTGTGCTGACTGCATCATTTGCATTTTTCTTTAGGTATATTTACTTGCCTGAAAAAAAGGATGTATGCTAATTCAGAGCACTTTGAGCAGTGATGAGGTTCATGATGGCAGGCAGATCCTGTGGGAGTCTTTTCTATACTCTTAACTAGCTCCCAAAAATCATCTGTATACTGCACAGATGATCTTTTACCTGAAGCATGAGAGTTCCTCTCTGAATGAGGCAAAAGTTGTCAGCAGTGATTCTACCCCTCAAGGTTTTAAAACTTCATTTAAAAAATCAGGCTAAAATCAAAGCATGCTGAACATGATGAGTTCCTTAATGGGAAGTGAAGGGAAAAGCAGTATGTGACACAGAAATGTACTGATTGACAACGTAAGAGTTATTATTTTCACCAAAGATGACAACAGAAGGGTTAGCAACTTCTGCAAGTACTTATTTCTGCTTGTCTTAGTCTTTTCTTGATTCAGCATCCGTGGTGTTCTTCATCCACAGGCTGTTCTCATCTAACTACTGACATGGTAATTTTGTCACTGTAGGATATGACTATGTGAACATATTGGACAGCTTTTCTTCTATAACTTTCATTTTCAAGTAGATTAAAATTCTACACCCCATGTGGCTTTCTATCCATTAAGCTAATCCACATGACATGAGACTTTTTTGTGAAACCAGTCATATTCTAATTGTCATACTGAATCAGTCAATAGTGCTGTCTTTTCCCAGAAGTAAGAAAAAAAATCCAAAATCACTTCAGTGTAGATTCTGAAGTTCTGAAGACTTAAAATAAATAAATAAATAAATAATTACAACAATGTCATTCTTCTCCCCAAGTCATTATAACATGCATTAGAATATTATTTTTAGTATGTTCTGAGAGATTACTGATGATACTAAAACACTGGGGAGCACGCTGTGCCTGCAGTGAATGCTTTAAGAAGTTTGAAGGCAGCATGATCATAATTCCATGGTCACTTTCATCAATAACTTTGTATGTGGAATTTTAATGGGAATAAATGTCAAGGTGATGTTGTGGATCATACATGTGACTGGAAAAAAGGGTTTGGGAGCTGATGGTCTTCACTTTTGTGTGTTCTATTTTGAAAGTGGATAAGGAGAAGGTATTTGTCAGTAGTTGTAAGTTAAACATATGTACACTGAAAACAACCAGATGCCTCTAGCAAAATCTCTGAAATGAAGTAATAGGTTTAGTCATTTGCGAGTTTAGAAATGATAAATGCATGGAATTGATAGTGTAGTTTCCTTGTGTAAGTTTAGTGCCTGGATCTGATTTTCACTTGAGAACAGCATGGTTCACAAATGCTACTAGACCAGGCTTTAAGCCTGCTTACTTTTTTTGTCTTCCCAGTGTAACACCAAATGTCAAGATTTTGCTCTTAAGCACTGATTTGAAGAGCTCTGAATCTCACCTTTTTAATCAAGGGAGAGATTTTTTTAGGTCAGTAATGTTAGTCATGTTAAGGTAAGTTTTGTGGCCTTGAGAAGAGGTTAAGCTATCTGTATAAAGCACAGCCTAAGTTGAGGGGAATAATGGGTAAGTTTGGTTATATGCTAGCTCATTTATAGATGATGGTTCCATGTGTATGTTGAATAGGTGAACTTATCCTTGCTGACTAGCACAATTAAATCAAAGTTAAGTTGTCCTTCTTAGGGGATACCTCCCACTAAATAGGTATTTTGTATTGGATCCTTCCACTGCAAGCCGTTGCAGTGTTACAACTGCCTTTTAATGGGTACTTGTGAAGCTTGGACTTTGCTTGGTAAGTTTAAGTAAAGCTAAGATGGTGTTTGTTTCTAACATAGCAAGCATATATTTTTAGAGAGCGGGCCTTCTGTCTAACAACTCCTCAACAGTGTAGACAAGAAGAGAAAGACTAAAACGACAGTTTTTCCTCTTTCAAGCACCTCCTAGTAACTAGTGAACACTTAACTACCCTGCAACTGTGGCTTCTATCTCTTTTTTGAAGGTTAAAGTATCATGCAGACTTTGCATAAGAATTTATATTAAGATTTTGCTCTGTTTCTGAAAGACCTGATTTTTGTAAGTAACAAAATACTCACTTTTGCTGGGTACTTATAATTCACTAGCAGAGTTTTCCTTGCAGAAATTGCTGAATGTTATGGAGACAGATCTTCTAGTTTTGGGTAGTATACTTGAATTTCCAAAATGTTCTTGACAACATCATGCACTAAAAGCTCTTCAAATCTGTCAGTGGCATTTCCCTCTTACCCTCTGACAAATCGTCTTCTATCTACTTAAAGGTTACTAAGTAAAGAATAGAGATTAGTTTTTTAAAAAATAGGTATATTAAGAATGGTGCCTTTCAAAGACCTGTGTTGCAACATGTGCTATTTATAACTCATCCAGAAAAGGGGATGAATAGGGAGGTGACACAACTGAGTGATGACACAATTATTCACAGTAGTGAAAATTAAAACTGACAGAAGAGTTCCAGAAGGTTTCAAGATACTGAGTGAAAGAAGAGCAAAATTACATGCAATTCAATACTGATAAATGTCAAGCAAGTCACACGGGGAAAATCATTCCAACTATGCACATGCAGTGTGAGGCTATAAACTAGTTCTAACTGTTCTGGAGATCTTTTAGCATCACTTTTCTAGGAAAATGATAGCTTTATACTCAGCAGTAATCAGAAAGACAAATAGATGATTAAAAATGACTGGCAGAAGATCAGACAACAAAGCAGAAAACATCACTATGCCATGGCAAGTTCACGGTGCCCTCAAGCCTTGAATACTGAATGCAGTTGAGGTCCCTCACTCTCAAAGGGAATGAAGATTAACAAGAAAATGCGTGGCTCAATGACACAAGAAGGAGCTGAGCGGATAAGAACTTCAGCTTGGAAACAAAAGAGTTCAGAATATACAATTATGAATTATATGGGAAAGATTGATTGTAAATAATGTAAATAATATTGTAACTAATTATTTTTCATAAAATAAGAATAAGTGGGTGTCAAGTTTGCAGCTTCAAAATAAAATTTTCATAAGGCATAAGTGTGGAATTCAGTGCCGTAAGTATTGCACGTGCTAAAAGCACAAGCACTTTTAAGATATGATTGGACAAAAGTATGGAAGAAAAGGCTAGTAAGCATTATTAAATGCAAAGATGCAGATATGACATCAGCTTAAGAAGTTTCTTAAACTCAAGAGTGTGCTAGAAACTAGAGTCATGCTCTATTCTTGGTCTGTTTATCCTACTGTTGTATTCCTTATAATTGAAAGAAACAGGACTATCAGGTTTGAGCTACTTTTTTTTTTGGTCCTACATATGTATTATAGCTAGGAGACATGGATGTAATGTGTATGGAAGTTTCTAGTACGTAATTGGTATTTTGGGTACGGATAACAGCACAGTTGTGGCAGCATAGCTTTTAAATTCCACCATTATAGAATTATACAATGGTGGCTTTGTGTAGCTAGAGATTTGCTATGAACAGGATATCAGGCTACTTAGATGATGGTAAAATCCCAGATATATCTATGATTGTATTTAAACTATTTAGTCTGTTTAGCTTAAAGAAGAGTATTTCCACCTGTTTGGGGTAAGCAATCTTAGTGATAAAGACTGAAACAATAACAATATCTAACTATCTGGATATTTGAGTCCATGTAGACATCACCAGTTATTTGAAAGAAGAAAAAATGGATCCGTGTTTGAGTATTCTTCTGTTTCTTTCAATCCATCTAGAAAATGCCAGAACACTAATGCCATGCTTCTGTATATACAACTTATAGAAACTTGTGTCATTCATCTCAGTAATTGTTCGTATCTTGTTTACAAATTTATGTACACATTAGGAATAAAACAATCATACAAATAGCATGGAGAGAAAATGAGGGTGGCAGAGTTAGGAAGTATCTGATTTAAGATTTATATACAATTTAATGCTTGCTTCTCTCTTCAGGATGGGCATACTGATACAGTCTTTCATCATAAAAAAACTTTCCAGAGGATTAGTGCTTCATATAGTTGATCTCCCTACTACCAACTGACATGAGACAAACACCTGCTATGGAGAATTCTGTTCTAAGCAGTTTGTTTGCCAAAATTAAAGTTTGTTAGAAAAAGTTCAGAAAAACTACTACAATTATTTAAGACCTAAAGAGTCTTCTTTACAATGACAGTTTAAAATATATTAATCATAGGAAAGTCTTACAATTGGCTTAACTACATTTGCTAAAGTGGAAAGACTACTGTTAATACTAAGTGAAAGTGAAAGATCTGATGGTTTAGAAACTGAATTTCATGATACTGCTGTATACTGCCATCTTAGTATCAGTCTGATTCAATATTGCTGCTGCTACCGAGTGATTCATGATATTCGGAGTCCCTGTGTTGCTTTAGACAATGGAGAGGTGTTTTTTTGATTCTTTTCTGTCTCACACCTTTAATTTACCTCTTCATTTGAGAAGTATTACAATAGGTTGAACTGTTTTTTTGGACTGAAAGACAGTGAATACAAACTTTTTTTTATCCTTCCTCACAGGTATGTTAATATTGATGTATTACTGTTTGTGGAACAGTTTAAAAAGCTGCAGTAATAGAGTTGTTGGAGCTCAATGTATTTTTATTATCTATCTTATTAACTGAAAGAGCATGAAATATTTCAAAATTATGAAGTTTTTAAAAAGTCACTACATCTATGATATGTAGCATTATGTTATAAGCATAAAGGCTATTTGTGCTTGCAAGAGTAGGTTGTCTTCCATACCTCCCTTGCTTCTTTTATTGTAAAAGTATGTGACAAAGGCATATTTTGGTATTTTTTTACTTTTTTTTTTTCAAAAGTGAAAAATAGCTAGACTAAATGAATTCCTTAATGTCAGAGATTTGTTTAACAGAGACCGTCAACTAACAATGAAATAGTTGCTAACTGTAGTTATTGCTGACTAGAGGCTTATTTCATTTAGTGACCCTTTTTCATATATACTTTCAGGTTCTATAGGTGTTTCTTAATAGAAGCTGCAAAACTGTAGAGAAATTCTATCTTCTAGTATTAATCACTAAAAGAAAACTCATGGGGGATAACAATGCAACCATATTACACCAAATTGTGACCATGATGTATGGAGAACCTATGCGGTAATGTTATTTGTAGAAATAAATCCAAGGACAAGTTGTATTATCTGTGATGCATGCTTAAAAATTGCAGGGCTGTCCATCCATCCTCTCCCCAAAAACAAAGTATGCCCTGTCTAAATCGATTATATTTTACCAATGACTTAACACTTAGCAATTCATTCACTTATAATACTAGTAATACACTGTTCTTGTAATTTTAGATATAAAAAACTAAGTTATAGCCTGGTTTGCCGTAAGTTAATTACAGATGAAACGAAGATGACTAGTCATGTGGCAGATTCTTAATCTGTAGCAATTCAGTCATAGATAATAAAGAGTTCACTGGTTTATCTTCTTTCATATTAGAAATCTTAAGTCTATAAAAGTGAATATTAATGGAAGACTGTATTACCAGAATGGAAAAAGAAAAAACTTTACAAGACCCTACTAATCTGAAGATAATTCATGAGAGTTAGTAGATCTTTCCTTATGCATTTTAGTTCTAAGGAGGTTTGTTTTAGAAGGAGGTTTCTTATGAATTCTATTTGATAATTAATTTATGGATTAATAGATGTTCTAATACTGTTTTTTCTTAATATCTTGCATCTGCACTGAATTCTGTATTTTAAATTAAAATTCATTCTTAATGAATTGTACCAAAGTTGCTGTTATTTTCATTATTAAAAGTACATTGCTGTCTGTAACTTTGACAGCTTACCAGAGAAAAGTGAACTTGTTGGCTTTGTAAATGTGATTATGGATGAATTTCCATGATTATTCATCTCTTTGATTAAGGACTCTAGCAGTGGAATATACATAGATGATAGTGTATCTCTGTTCATTTTTTTTTCCCCTGTGAATAATCTAAGCCAGATCTTTCTAATTCTCTGTTTTAGGTTAAAGATTGTATCCTCCCACCACTAATTTCTTTGGTCTACAGTCAGAATGGTAAGTATACAGCCACATCAACTGCAGTTTCCATGAATTCCACATTTTGTTTTAATTAGACTTCAGCGTAGTCACATTCTTGGCACCTTTATTTTCAAGTGGAATGGAGACTCCTCTGCTTGCGGTTGCTCTTGGAAACCACATCACTGCTTTTAAGCCACGAGGTCATGGCTGAAGAGAAAGGGGAGAGCCTCGACTCAAACAGCAAGCTTCTGTCTCTCGTTAGAGATTCATTGCTGCCTCAGTAAGTATATTATTGCTCCTGTAACAGGGCATAACTTGATACTCAATCCATTTTGACAGAGCATTTGTTTTAACTACCCTTTTTAAGTTTAAATGGCAAAATGAAAAGAGGAATAGCAACTAACTGTTGCCAGAATTCTCTGCCCAACGTCTTTCCCTGAGGTTTATTTAGTACTTCGTCGTATACAACACAAACACAACTTATGTGCGACACATATTTCCGATACTGTACCTCTGGCTGCTCGTGGAGTAAGGTAATTTTCCCTGAGCTTTCAGGCTGCAATTTAAATACTCCTCTTTGTTCCGCTAGTGAACCCAAAACATTCTCACAGCAGCTTCTTTTTGTCTATTTTGGATATTGTGCCCTCATATAAGATGTTCTGAAAACATATGGATTAGTCCTCCATGATCCACCCAAGGGTTATTGCCTCAAAATTGCTGTCCTTTCCTTGCCTTAAACAGCGCAAAAAAGCTACGGCAAAGTAGATGAAACTACAGCCTGTGGGCTAGATGTGGTCTGGAACTTCATTTATATGGTTTGTGATCAAATGAGGCCTGTCTTTTCAAAATGACTTGCAGGTGAGCGTAAAGTCAGCTCTCTGTGTTATGCACATGCATACTGTGGGCTGTTAACATCTATGAGCAGAAGGAGGGAAAGCATGCACACAGAATGAGTACAGGAAAGATAAGTCATAATTTATCTTTCATATTATTCTAATAATGTTACAGTGTATTTTAATGTGTGGTCCTCAAAAGTTACTAATTGTAAATTCTTAGCTGCCCTAAGTGAGGAAATAATTCCCCACCCCAACATTAAGTAAGTGGCAGAAGGGTGGAGGAGTAGATGCTGGTTTATGATCAGAAACACAATGCCTTCTTCCAAATGAGACTGCCTCTGACTCACTAACATTCTTACAATTTGAGGACCAAAGTCTGTGCAAGAGAGAACGGGAAAGAAATCTTAGAGCTCTCTAGAGAAGCTTATTTTCCCATTTCACACTATTTTTTTTCACTGGGAAATACAGAAATTTTATTATGAATTATTAAGGAAATTGAAAAAATATTTTTTAAAAAGACTTTATGCATTATGAAAAGCCATCAGATGCTTTTCTTCAAATAGTACAAGAGACCTGGTTTCAAGCACGACCAAGTTTATTCTTGCTCTGTGTAGACATGCTTATGTCATAAAGTGTTTCTCATTGAACTGGTGGGGAGGAGTGTCATGCTTATTCCAAACTAGAATGTAAACAGGCAGTATAAACCTGTCTCCAAGCTAATTAGCTCATTGAGTGGTAGAGGTTTTTTGGTTTGAGACTAAATATGGTCCTACCTTGGGGACTTCTGATATGCTTTCTTTGATGCGTTGCATTGTAGATGTATAAAAAAGGGTCTTGCAGTAGCTCATAATCTTGGTTCCAGGCTCTAAGTATTTTCTAAATCAGTTCCTTTATCCCAGTAGTAGAGGTGATGATACTTATATTTGAAAAGGACTTTGAAGTTATCTGAAGCAAATAATTATTGAAGTTTATTTTGTTAGGAATAGATTAGAACTTGGTGCAAACAATTTTTGCTCTAGCTTAGGAGCACAGTAAAGCAGAATGTAAATCTTCCAGTGATCAGGAAAAGTTAACTGATGTCTGTATATTTAATACATTACTTGAACCTGTGGTTTGAGCCAAGAAACAACAAAAAATAACTCCTTGCAGTATAGTACCTTGTATTTACAGAACCCTTATAAAAGGTAGTAGTCTGAATCAAAAGTAATACACAGAAGGCTTAAAATTGTTTAAAGTGGACCTTGTTTAGGGAAGATATTAGTGTGTTTATAATAAAACAAGTATATTGCCAAGTGTTAGATTTTTAAGCTAGCATGGCTGATTAATTCATTATTACTGTTAGGAATTACCATTTTGAAGACCTAAATCCAGGATCAGTGTCCACTAATGCATTATAATATTTTCTTCTTTTATGAAGAAAGGGACTTTTTAATTACCAATGAGAAACAGTTTTCTTTCAGGAACTGGTATATCCTCTTTATAAAGGGGAGATTTTAATCACTGAAGGCTGACACTGACTTCTAATTGGTTAATTGTTTAGCATGTCCAGTGTGGTTTGCAACTTGACAGCAGCACATTCAAGCTAAAATGTAGTAGCTGTGACACACTGCCCATAGGCTGTGTGCTTGTTTGGGAATGTTAGCCCATGTGCAGTAGGTCCCACAAGCTACATCAAGAATGCACAGCTGGTGTACTTCATCATCCTAGTCTTAGAGTTGTCCAGATCAGACGCTTGGCCAGAAAGCACCACACCTCCTAGATTTCCTTCTTGTGTAAATCAGAGTGATGAGGTGTGGTGCCTGGGGACACAGGATCTTCAGTCCAGTGAAGAGCTTAGCACACATGATACACACCAACACCCAGACAGTGGGAGGTGATCCATGTTCCTCAGTTCAGGCAGCAGTAGGGATTTCAAGATCTGAAGTAAAATTCTTAGTGAATTTGCTTGATTCCACCCCCTCTCCCATCAGAACCCAAAAAGAAAGAAATGCAGTGGAAGCATTTGGTTGAACAAAACGTGATAACCTACCACATTTTCCTACAAATCATCCTTTCATTTGTAGATGTTTAATTCGTCATGGTTCTTCTTTTACAAATGAAGAGATTTATGCTTCCGATTCTATTACTTCCACATGTTTAAAGTAGCACTATTTGTAACGAAAGACAGTGTTTTGACATGGCTGAGTCTGTGTTTTTTTATGCTTACATCTTTCTCTCTTCCATCATTGTATCCTATTGCCCTCCAGATAGGTTTTGAGTTAGACAAAATAAAAATAGCCTTGTTTGTTGGGTGGGCTTTACTGGAATGTTAGCAGCAACAACAAGGTCCATTTTGGTTTTCAGCAGGCCTGTTTTCCCTTGCCAAGATTTCCATGTGGTGATATTTGGAAATGTTTTATAGATGTATTTCTTGTAGTTGTACCTTCACTGCCATAGCTCTCAGTTGACATTATTTTAAAGTATTTTTCATAGAATCATAGAATTGTTTGGATTGGAAGGGACCTTAAAGATCATCTAGTTCCAACCTCCCTGCATTGGCAGGGACACCCACCACTAGACCAGATTGCTCAGAGCCCCATCCAACCTGGCCTTGAACACTTCCAGGATTGGGACCTCCACAACTTCCCTGGACAACATGATCCAGTGTGCCACCACGCTCATAATGAAGAATTTCTTCCTAATGTCTAAGGGCAAGGGGGAGCAAGGAAAGGCAAAGAAGGGAAAAGAAGGGCAAGAAAGGGAAAGGAGGGGCAAGGAAGGTCAAAAAAAGTCAAAGAAGGGCAAGGAAGAGGCAAGGAGGGGAAACAAAACAGGCTCAACTACACCTGTTTCACAGGTGCAGAAGCAAAGATGACTGAAGGGACCTGAGCAGTGCCACCAGGCAACAGGGGTAGGAAAAGGGACACAAGCAGCAACATCTGACACTTTGGTCTCTCAACAAGCAACACTAATGTTGGGCAGGGGTAACATGCTGAGACAATTTTATTGGAAAGTCAGACTTGCAAATATTGAGATACAAATCCAGAGTGAGGGTTTGATCCTGAAAATCATTCTGCCTGGATGCACTGAAATGACCCAAAGTAGACTCCTCTTAAGTTTAGGCCAGGGACATAGGTGTAACAATTGATAAACCAGGCAGTGCAGGATTCTTTCCTTTGTAGCAAACATTAGGCCTGAGAGTCCTGACAGTCTGGTTAGGTGCTGTTGGACAGTTTCCTTTCTGGCATTTGGCTGGGACCTCCTGAATGATGGAAATGCTGTTATTTTCCAGTGTCAGTCAGTATATATTAAAATAAACAGGATCCCCCCAGCTGTCAGGTGGGGACTATGCTAGCAGAAACCAAGTTTAAGGTCATCCACTGTTAAGGTTAGTCTGAGATTGACAAGAATTGGAAAACTGCCCCATAGAACTACAGCAGCTACACCCAGTGTTGCACCTGCTTTCCCTTTATGCTATCTTTCTCAATTCAGGATAGACAAGATTATTTTTTAACTATTAGCTTGTTGATTCTTTTCACATTTACTGCTAATGATTTCAACTCCATACTAGGAAGTTGAGGCAGTTGGTTTTGCCATGTGGAGCCATGTACAGAAATCTTGCAGACACACCAGAGGCATAGCATAGGCTGAACACCCAATAAATCTTCTGCCTAAAATTGTGAGGCTCCATTTCTACTTAGCTCTTGAAAGTTAGATATTTAAAATTTATATACATATATATTATAGATTGATAAATAATACAGAAAAATAACTTTTAATAAATGTTTTAATGTACTGTGTATTTTATAAATATATACGTTATTACATATTGTATAGCTGGGTATCTCTCTCTAGAAATAATTTGTTTTATTAATGCTCCTTTTAAAGTTAATCTGATGCTAGTTTTAAAATACTGTTTCTAGGTAAATTTTGTTTATTGCTTTGTACAGTTCCAAGTACTATTGTATTTCTATTGTGGTTATGATAATCTTTGGATATGGGAAATTATGTATTTTTTATATTAACTTTTTAATGCACATCTCTTGATTTTTTTGTCCCTGTTGCTACCCTGTGTCCCACTTCCTTTTCAGGTATGAGCAGATTCTAATGGCTCCAGACCCAGTACCAATGTATGCACTGAAACTCTTGGTGGCCCTGACTGAACACAGCCCTGCTTTTGTGAGGTGATACAACTACACATTCCCTGTTGTTCTGGGTTCTTTTTGTTTAAATTATTTTTTGTTTCCTTAGGAATTAACGATAACTTTGATCTCACTATCATAATACTTTGATTAGCACTTAGGAGATTTTGAAAATCCTTGGAGACTATCATATCTTTTGACACAACCTTGTCTCTTTTGTGCCAATTTTATACAATCCTGGTTATTTTAATGTGGATTTAGCCAGTGAAGCACTAGACACAAAGTCATAAGAATGTTAACATCTAAATTATCATTTAAAAAGTAGAAAAAAAAAATAATACCAAAACATTTTCAAAAATGTTGTCCAGCTAAGCATGTTTGTACTAGGACAAAGGTAATATGTTTGTGAAAGGCTTAGAGACCAGTCAATTAACTTTAAAGCTCTTCAGGTTTTCTGCAAATATAACTGCCCTTTTAAGGTCCTTAGTATGGATTTTAATGTTTGGCATAGGTTAACGCAGAATGAGTGAACTTAATGTCTTAAAGTATCTTAATGTCTCTTTCTTCTTTTTTTGAAATTTAAGCTGTCATGGACACAGACACACACACACAAAAGTGGCATAGAACTTATGCTGACTTTGTTCATAGTAATAAAGAACGATTTTGTCCACACATGCAGACATTCCTCTTCCCAGACCTGCCCAGAAAATCAAGTTGTTCTTGTACCCACCATTGTCTGTTCATGGTGTCTGATAATGTCAGGGCTAAGAAGTCACTATGCACAGTACTGTCTTGCTTTGGGTGATTGAAATGAGCACAAGATTAAAAAAGCATAAGAATGGAAGTTAATTTTGTTTTCCCACTGTTTTTATTACTAAAGATGAAATAATCCTCTTTTAATCTTTTATCATGCTACTGTGAACACTGCTTTAAAATACTAAGTAGACTAAAAATTGACTAGGAAATAGAGTAGCTTGAGATTTTAAATAGTTTGAATACACTGAATGTACTTAGTTGTGGTTTTGTTTTATAGAAGTTGTTTATGCTACTGCAGGATTTTATGTATTATACAAATAAATAGTACAGCTTTCTAATTGTACTATTAACCTACAAACATTCTAATACTTTAAGAGTTACAAAAATATTTCTGTAACTAGAATGCTGAATAGTACAGCAGCACTTTTCCTCTGCATAATTAATTATCTTTGAGTAATTGTGTGTATTTGCCCTTATGCTTAATGTAGGTAGATTGCCTTCTTACAGCAGACAGCAATTCATTTTCTTAATATTATTAAAGAGCAGCTGTGGATATCCAATGAACTATTAATAATTTTAAATATCAGTGTATCAGATACTGTTATATTAGGATGGGCTACTATATTCCAGATACTAACAGACCTCTTGTTCTGTTTCTTGCATGTCTTACTGGCATGTTTCTTTTACTTTCACTAAATAATTTATTTGGCTAGCTTTCTAGAGGAGTGGAATTTAGGCAGTTCTCTTGGTCTGCCATCTTCCTGATCCCGTGACTTACTAATAACTTTAGCTGGAAGCATCAAAGCATGACAGAGGTGAATAATATATTCATATTTGCACAAACTGCTGGTGAACAAATTGGGAGCCAGATGCATGCTATGCTGAACACTAGATCACAACTTATTCTGTTTTGGTTTGATGTCTAATCAATCTGTACACATGGAGCTCAGAGTTACTCAAGCTGTATGCTCTCCTTTGTCCCTTTCATTACGCACACGGAAATTACTTGTCATTACTGTGATGAGAGATAAATAAGTAACACTGAACAAAAATCCTTTGGGATTGAATTTGTTATTTGTGGAAAAACTCTACTATATTTTAGCAAATGCCTGCAGCAGGGCAAGAGCTGATTTAATTATGCAAGTTCTGTATTCAGAAAAAACAGTATCATAAGATACCTTGTCCTTCATGTGTTTATCAACTTAATGTATAGGTTCTATGTATAGATAGAAAGTCAGACATAATTATTCATTAAAGGTTGGGGTCTTTTTGTTCCAGCTTTGAGTCTTGTACTCTTATCGTGTTGTGGTCTGTAATGATCAAATTGCTAGATTTTTCTAGTGGTAAGGGGGAGTTGATATGAATTTCATAGTTTCTATTCCTATGGTGTATCAATTAGCTTTTCTTATATGTTTTGACTGTTGTAAGCCATTCTGTACTGTCTCTCTATGAAAAATATACTGGATCATGGTTCTTAACTTAGCTCATGGTCTTATAGCTAGGGTTATGAAATATAGCTACTTGACTTACCTTTAGTCAGAAACTTGTAGTATTTAATGACATTAATGTATCTGAAAGATAAACATTCAAAACTATGGAGTCTGATTTTTATGGGTTGCTAAAATAGGCATTTTAGGTTGCAAGGAAGGAAAACAGTAAAGGAAACAGAGTGGAGGTAAGGGAAGTGTCAGATATTACATCAGATAATAATCATGACAGTGGGACACATTGCAGTTTTCTGTTATTAAGGTCATTTCCTGAGGGAGAAAACGTAGTCTAAAAACTGATGATGTGACCCTTAGATTTATGGTGGATAGAAGGACAGGGAATCAAATTAAGGAACCTCCTCCACCTCCTGTCTTTACTGTGAATTTCCCAGGCAGACATTAGGCAGTGCTCTAGGAAAGGGGAAAAGGTGGCAGCAAACAAAATAGGAAGGTGCTGAAGAGCAACAAAAATATCTGCTGTTTCTAAATGCCACAGATGTAGTTCCTGTGAAGATGATAGATGGATAGACCTTGTACATCACAGCAGATTGTCTTGACTAATTAGAGTAACTCTTAGTCACAATGTCTTTGGAATCATCCAAGAATTGTCCAGTTTTCAAACTTCATTCACACTGTTTGTAGCCACTCGTTATTTATTAAAGACCATTAAGGCACATTTTAGAGATGGTGTTAGTAATGGATTGATCATCTTCTCATACATCATTATGTTCTGTATTAGCATTTGTTTACATTTCAGTATATTCTGAAATGATCTATGTAATATCCACACCCTTGACTGAAAAAAACAAATAGTAAAAAAAACCCAAAAACATCCTTGACTCCTTTATGTTCAGCATGTTACTTTTAATGAGTTTGTGTTGGTACAATCGTGATTCGGTTCACAACCACTTCTTAGCATTGTGCACAGATTATCTTTGAACCTGCTGTAGTTTCTTTGCCATTTTATCAGGGGGCTAGCATGTCAGTGCTTTCCTTTCCTGGTGAATTGATTAATGTGGGCTTACATGAATTGCTTTAAAAATACTTTGTTCTTCTCATTAGTAATTTTAACTTTCTAGTTGAAAGTTGAAGTGCTCACTTTAAAAAGAAGATCCATTTGCTTCTGAATTACTTATCTGGTTTTATGTGTTTTCATGTTTTCTGTAATGAATATGATATGGAGTAGTTCTGAAAACACATAAGCCTGTAGAGTCTAGTCCAACTGTACTGAATTATGTTAGAGGCGTACAACATGCAGATAGGTTGAGTAAGATTGTTGAAGGATGATACAGGTTATTTAGAACTCTGGGGAATATTTATGTAGAGTTTGAACCTGATTCTTATAATAACAATTTCACATCTGTGAAAATTGTGTTGTGAAACCCCTCGTTTTCTTGTTAGAGAAGTAATGCTGATATAAACCAGCAAGGAATTCAAAGGATCTTGCTAACCCTCTTGTTTGGTAAAATATTTGCATGTATGCTGGTCTATTGAATAACATTAGGCAGGAAGACTTACTCAGAAACAGACTCTTGAAATGTTGTGTGCCAGCTAATAACAGTTGTCAAGTCACACATCATTGTAATTCGGATCAAAGGCAGTGGTTAAAGTTCAGTATTGGAAGTGAGTTCTCATAGTCTATTCACGTACTGACTGTAATTCTAATCACCGTTTTTAATGTAAAACACAACTCAGTGCTGCATTTTATAAAAGTTCCCCTTTAGTAAAGAAATTAGCTATTAACCTTATACCTGTTACTTTGTTTCCTCTTTTGTGCTGCTGATCAGTTGCTGAATGTCTGTTTTAAAAATGTGAGGCTATTGTTTGATGTTACTGTTAAGTCAAGTATTGAAAAATGTCATATTTTAAGGTTTGTGTATTTACTCTCTTAATGAAAGCATTAAACTGAACTAGAAAATACCATTCATTCTTGGTTATTTTGCTTGCAATGGTGAATTTTTGCCATTGTGAATATAAACAGCAAATAAAAAACAAGCAGATAATGAGGAAGAGTCAGCAGTAGGAGTTACAGACTTGAGTGAATTCAGTTCTGCCACAAATCCCCTGTTCACCATGAAGTAAATCTAAACCATCATCCAAACCACTGTCTTGTGCTCAACTGTAGGTGCCTATAAAAGTCTGTAGGAAGAAGAGAAGTGAGTGGCATTACTTTCTGCAAGCTTTCTCAGCCCGCTGTCAATTGTTTTTTTCAGAAATCAAATAGGAAGACTTGGTGCTCTCTGCTATTGATGAGTAATTTTAATTTCATTTTATGTGGGTTCAAAAATATTTTTTTCAAATAACTTTTGGCATTTATAGTTCTCTATATGCAGGTGATTGCACTATGGAATGTTTATCATGTTTAGGAGTTTTCTTTGGATTTCTTTTTTCCTCTGGCACTTGCCACTTAATTTGATGCCATCAAATTCTTACAATGAAAAAGAAACACACTGCTTTATAAATTTCTGGCATGTTATCTCCTTTAGCTGTACCTTTTGCAATCTGGACAGTCTTGACTATGTTTTAAGAGCCTTTAGTAGCCTTATAAAATACATTTTGAAAGCTCAAGAATGCTATACCGCGCAGCTGTCCTGTGTCCAAGTGCTGACTGGCTTCTTCAAAGATCTGTCATGGATTTGACATTTCTTCTCTTTAAAGTGAATGTCTTGGTTTTTGCTCTGTGCATACCCACCAATTCTGTTCTTCAGAATAACTTCTACTCTTTTTTTGGCTTTGGATGCCTGTAATAACTAAATTTTCACGCTGCCCCATCAGATTTTTCTCAAAAGTTAGCATCCAATAACATTATATTTTCTGTCTTTTAAATCTTTCCTATGAAAGAAGAGAACTCGCTCGCTCCCATTTTGCCCTGGTCAGCCATCTCTTTATCAATCTAAAAGGTTTTTTTAATATTTTTAATTCAGTAAGATTTATTTTTTTTTTTGGGGAGGGAGAGAATATTTAGAAGGATTTACAAGACCTACCTTACCTTTCTTATTTTGTGCATTGAAAACATAGGTCAGTAATTTAGCAGATGAGTGCATTTATGTTTACACCTCACAGATCACCTTTTGAAAAACCATATGGATTCAGAAACTTTCATTAACATTATCTGACTAACGAGGTGTTGGGAGTCTGAGGTGTAAAGTGAATGCTGTCAGATTGTGTTTGTAATTTCTTAGGGATGAAAATAATAACCAAAGATTTTAGTTGATGTAAAAGACTACTTGCAGTCCTTATTTGTGCAAATAGTTCTCCATGAAGGCCAGAAGCAAGAAAAAGTTGCTTGACATTCTGTTGTGTTTTTCATGTCATTGAGTCATAGAATATCTCAATTTGGAAAGGACGTGTAAGGATCATCAAGTCCAACCCCCTGTTCCTCACAGGACTATCTAAAACTAAATCATATGACTAAAAGCATAAGGATTTAAGTTTTTTTCAAAATTGTCTGAAGCTTTTTCAAATTTCAAATCAGTTTAAATTATATAGCAAATTATGATTTTTACATTTAAGAAATTGCAGCTACTTAGGGCTGAAATCTCAGGCTTGACTTTGAAGTTATAAATACATAAATGCTTAAAAAAAAGAAGTGTCTGAAATGTGGTTGAAATAACTTCACTAACAAGCTGTTGATTTGTTCTAGACAATATTATGATTTTGTGAAATGCCAAAATGTATTTTATGTTAAATAAGAATCTGAAAATTAACTTACAAAACTTTAAGACAATTTTTATTTAATATAATGTTAAAAAGCAGCACAGCTGGAGAAAGGACTAATGTTGTCCTTCCTTGCCTTCAAAAAAGTCTTTAAAACTCAAGGAATAGTGGAATTGTTTTTCTTATTTTCCAGTTGGGTACAATAACAGTCTAAAATATGTAATCACAACATGGCAGAAAACATTAGTCTTCAAGCTTTGACAGCAGCAACATCAAAAAAGCTCTGCTAAAAAAAATAAAAATATTTAGGATCCTTAAATGAAGTCCCTAAGTGGAACTTTTTTTTTTCTAGTAAATTTTAATTTCCAGTAGCAGTCATGTAGAGCTCAGTTTTGATTGCTACATGCAGTCAGAGATAAAAACCTGTAAAATGATCATGGAAAACTGAACTAATCAGTACTACAGTTAGTGTCAGTTTATGGCTTTGTAAATCAGTTTCTGTCATTTTTTGCAAGTTTGTGTAATAAGTAAATTGATGCATAGTTTTCCTGTTTTGGTTTCCTAGAGATAAGTGTAATAGAAAAATTACCAACCATGTATCCATATTGAAACGTCACTAAACAAACTGAAATTTATGAAAATTGAAACTGAAAAACAAGCTGTGGTTGGTAGATATTATCACTAGCAATACTGGAGTATTTTTGTGGCCCACAATGAAACCAGCTACATTTATGATATACAGAAAGCTAGGCTCTGTATATTAAGGAAAAAAGGAAAGTAAATACCTAATCTCAGGAGGAACTTTGCTTTATTTTTTATTCTGATGGGACCAGTCAAGTAGGAATAGGCTGGCATATTACTTTACATTATAGATCCTAGCACTTCACAGATAGTCCATTCAGAGAAGTAATTTGCCCTTTGTAGAGCGTCAGCAACAATGTGAATTGAAACACTTCAGGCTTAAATCTCAAATCCTTGCTATTAGAGTAAATGAAGATATTTTATAATCTCAGCAAGGAAGAAAATAGGAGACTATTGAAAAGGACTTGAATATGTATTTTTCATGCTTTAGACTAAGTCAATTCCTTTTCAAAGCTAGGAGGAAACTTCAAATCATAGGTGTCAAGAGACCATGAAGATAACACATAATGGAAATATTAATATAAATTTTTCAAGCAAAACATCCCTCAGGATTTAGTATTCAAGGGAAAGAAATACAACTTTTTAAATCAGATATTTTTAAGGACCCGAACCTAATGTAATTTCTTTTAAAAAGTGAAACAAAGATTATATACCCTAAAAAGCAGGAAACTTATGTAGTGCCAGTAAGGCAGAAGTTTTATGTTGTCGCTGAATGTGCAGAGCAGAGTTGCAGAGGCTGCAGCTTTGTCAAAGAGCTTCAAACATTTTTCTTTATGACTATAACCTTTTGTGGCCCTCAAGCTTTTGCTTATAGGGCATTCTTGTTTCATACCATGTTGTAGGACTGTAATATTTGGGGCTGATAACACATACACTTCATTTCTACGTTTGAAAAAAAAATATCATGCACTCTTGCCATTTCTGCTTCATTGACTGCAAATCCTTTTTGTATTAAGATTTTATATAGAAAGAGGGATATTTTATTTTAGGATTATTGGTTAGATATTCAGTACTAGTTACCAACAGGCAAGGGTAAAATTGTAGGAAATAATGGGAAATTGGTGAAACACATTATGTTGTGGTTTAGAAATACCAAAAGAGAAATTTTCCTATAAAAATATGAAATCTGAAGCTTGAAAATTATCAGGAATTTAAACTACAAACTCCTTTCCTTCAGTAAGCTTGCTGAGACTGCTGGCAAAATGACTGGGATTGTTTTGACACCCTTCCTTTAAACGTGTGCCACAGACACTTTTTGAGCTTATGCTGGGAGTGAAACTCAGCCCCTTTCATTTCACCACATAATTGCTGGAAGTTATTAGCAATTCATCTTCTGATGTATGATAAAACCAAAACTGCTGTGGTTCAATACATTGAATATTAATCTTAATATTGAACTTATTGAAAAGTATTTATCTTGAATTTCACATCCTTGACAGTTGTAGAAAATACTCAAGATATTTGAAAGAAGAAATATCCTACTTCAGATATTTTTCTTACCATGGGGATGTATGTTTATTTTAATTCTCAGATCTCATTCCTTTGTGTGTAAGAGTACCAGTCAGCCTTTCCTTGTTAAATTTCCCATATTAAACACTTGTGAAACATCTTTAAAACATAATCTTCAAATAATGATGATGCATATCTCTCTTACATACAGATCTTCACTGTTGTGTTTATCTTCCTTTTCTGTCTACTAGAAAAAGTTAAGTATTAAATAAAAATTGGATTATTTTATATCCAACATAATTTTCTGCCTGCAGACAGGCCAAAAGTCCTCTCTTCCTCCTTTTCCCATGGGTAATTTGAAATGCAAACTACAGTAGTGGAGAAGGCTTAGGAACTGGAATAGAAGAATAACGCTTTTCAAGAAAATTAATTTTTAAATAATTGGACCCCTAAAGATAAGGTTGATAGATTTTCTCACTGACGCATTTTATGGTAGATACCATTTTAAATTGTGCCTTAGTATAACATTTTTTAAAATCAAGGTCTTTGCCTTTGAACAGCTACTAAGGGGCATGGTATGAAAGTGTGACGGTAAGATGACTTTGAACTTTTCCAGTTTAGTGATGGGTCTTTATTATTTGAGATACACCCAAAAAGAGTAAATTTATGTGAACTGTTCTCCAATTTATTCAAGATAACAATGTCCAGAGAGGCTATTCTGACTTTGACTCATATCCCTGAGTTTACTTGCTGTTTTTGAGAGTGAAACTCAGGATACAGTCACAGTGGCCATCCTCAACACTTGTAGATGTACTCTCTGTGCTTGTGTTCTGCATTTAGTACATGCACTTCATTATGCAATCTTTTCTTATAACTGTATCCTAAGGCTAAAACCTACCTAATCTTTATGAAGCAATTCATAATGGTATAAAGACACAAGAGTCAAGTGGTGAATCGGCATCTAGTACAATGTGTAAGGAGAAGAAAGAATCATTCGTCAATTCAGACAGCATGATGTGGGAAAGTCAATCATGTAATTCATGTCAGTGTAGTGTTTGGGAGAGAAACACATGCTTTACTAATAAATAAAGGTGTTTTGGGTTCTAAGAATAAAAAAGAGTGCATTAATATCAAGTATTACTGTTTTTTGAGAATATTCTTCTTATATATGTATATATATACATAGACACATTATTTTGAAATTCAGAAGAATATAGCTAAATTGTTTTGAGTAACCCTGCCTCAGTATTATCAAGAGAAATGCCTGACAAATCTACCCTATTAACCTGTTAAACCCAAGAAGTTAGATAATGTAGCATACTTTAAAAATCATGGCATATTTAAAATTTCACTATGTGTGCTGAGTCTCTTAATTAAAATTCTTAATGGTGCATGCTGACTGTTTCATAGTATGTATAGTATTATATTTCTGTATTTTGATTAATTTCTGCCATTTAAAAATACTAATTTAATTACTGTTCTGCTCACTTGAATCATATCAGTGAAGCAGACCTAGAAGTAATTTCCAAAGCAGTATAACATTGCTGTTTCTATTTAATAGCTGAAGTGTAGAGCCCATTTTTGTTGAGAGCTAGTCAAAAACTGAGGTTCTGGGTCATGGATTTTGGCAACAGCTATTATACTACTCTGCTCCTTTTGTGATTTTAGTGTGTTAAACAAGAATTCACTTCCTCTCTTTCTAAATAAATCTTAAAATGTGGTTTTTTTACAGCCTTGTGGAAGAAATCCATCTTTTTCCAGTTCTTTTGCAAGTCATATTGGTAAGAATATTTTTTATATATATATGTACACTAATAGATTAGTAGCATATCTCCCAAATAATGTCAAACTAGTAAGCGAGTTTAATAAGAGATGATGACAAATTAATATGTTGATAAAATTAAACTGAACAGCTTATCAATGCAAAAGAATTGAGTGTAACCAAGTGTGTGTGTGGTTCTCACCAACTATCTACTATATAAAACTTCCTAAGTAATATTTTTTTTTTCCAAACAAAATAAAAACCTGGAAAATAGAATTCATGAACTTGAACCTTAAATAGAACAATGTATTTGCCTAACCCAAGTAACAAATGCTGGGAAAGCTGCATTTAACACAAATTTGCATAAAACCTGAATTTTACTATGATAATGCCAATTCTCACTATTTGCTTTTGCAATTTATTTCAAGATACAGTATCAAGGATATGACTTTTGGGTAGTCACATGCTGAATTTCCGTCTCTAAGTAGAATCTGCCGCTTATGAAGACCATGAAAAAATGGTGGTGGATTTGTATCTCTGAAGTGTTGCTAACCAAATATGTTAATGAAGAAGAAAAATTGGTAGACTAGTTTGGAAGCTGGATACTGTGCTTCCTTCTGGCCTTCTTGTGGCTGAATTCCACAATCTCTTATTTATTTTTTCAATCTCTTTGTTCATTAAGTTTTATCAGATTAGTGTCCTGTCATGTAAGCATGCTCCTGATGAACACTAAATACACATCATTAAAACGTATGCATAATTTATGCAGCATGAGCAAATTGCATACTTGGTTTTGTGTCATCCTTGAAATTCAATTGTAAATTAGATTCTGGATCAGCTTTGATTTTTCCTTTCTTAGATTTAAGTATCTTAAACTTTCTTCCTTTGCAGTGACTTATTTTACTGCCTATCATTTAAAATCTCTTTAATGCTGCATTTGAAGATAAGCCCTTTTTTATTCAAGTTACCTCTGTAGTGGTGATAGATTTTTGCAGTAGGATACAGAACACAAGCTTTATGCTACTTCATGTACATATATGTACAAATTTCTTCTTGTGGTACTAGCGATAAAAATATTTTACAGCATTGCGTAAATAGTTTTGACCCAGTGTAAGTACTGCTTTAGGTAGAAACAAAAGAGGAACACAGTATAATATGAAAGTCAAAAGTCTAATGTTAATATCTTCAAATATGAAATTAATGTTTGAAATGTCTCCAGGTGCTTGAATCTTTGACTGCCAATACATATACACACACATGTATATATAAATGTCTGTTAGTATAAAGCTATGGGTATTTGAGCATTGTTATTATCTCAAGAAATATTCCCAGACCTTGAAAAACTTTTTATAACATATCTATAGTCATGGTATTTAAAATGTTTGTGTGTCATGCCATGCAAGTAGGATAAGTTGGAGTCAGTCATAAATACTGCCTCTTGACATCTGCACACAGTGTGACCTCATGAGTTCTAGAAATAATTTTTTTTTAAAGAGTAAAAAGCAGCTAAACTCAAAATCAACTTCATGGCTGGTTTTTGTTCCAGGTTTCATAGCTCTCTGAAACCTCTGTAGCTATCTTGAGTCTTACAGTTAGACTTGTAAGGGAATAGCTTATAGCTCTTAGGGAACAAGAAAGTAAGTCCCTTTTTGACATGAGTTGCTCAGGGAGGACACCAGTACTGCCTTCAGTTACTATTTATAGCAGTTAAACTGTATCAGTGAATTGGATGTCAGCTGTGGTTGTGATGTTAGGGATGTGAGACCCTAAATAAGTTGATAGTGTCCCCAGTGTTCCCCTACAAAAGAGTGAATTCTGCAAAGGAATGTTAGGCAATTGGGAAGGGTCAGGAATAATCAGACTGGAAGGATTAATTGTTAGGCTGTTTTTCCTCATGAACAAAACAAACTAGCAAATGCCTTTATTATACGTTTCTGAAATAATTTTCATGGTCATATGAGTGAAAGGAGCTGCATATAATTTACTTGCTATTTACAGTCCATAAACTAGTCTTTGTCAAGGTTTGCACTTCTATTGTTTTCAAGAAACAGCACATCAAGCCCTGGTGTTGTGCCTAGAATTTTGCCAGACCCTAAGCAATTGAATTTATGTTATGCTTCAGTCAATACACTATTTTGTACTGTCACTAAGAAAATGCAGAACTGTTACTATCAAGATCAAGGAATATCGCTGGTACTTCGTAATTTTCTCTGCTGAGTCCAAATATCCAATATATTTTCTATCTATTATTAAATGTAGCTCATGTTATTTCCAGCAATGCCAGTGTCAGGACATTGGCTCTTTTAGGCTCTGAAGGGAAATAACGTAGGCGCAGAATTGTATCTCCAGGAGTAGTCTTCATTTCTAGACTGTATCACAATCAAAGTGGGATTGAATGTACTAGCTTTAATCTAGCTAAAACAGCAGGGAGGCCATGATGGCTTGCAGATTCTGGGTAATACACAATAAATAGGTTTTAGTGGGACTGCTTCTTGCTCTTCATTGATACCTCATGTACTGCAGGCTGCCCTGTGTTTTGATCTAAGCAGTAACACTGAAATTTGGTGATTTTTTTGCCCTTTGTTGTGTATCTGGACCAGGTACATCTCTCAACTCAGATGGATCAAACCAAATATATTCTTTAATGTCATTTATCATTGTGATTCTGTTAATATTATAGTTGCCAAACAAAAGGAACTGTAGCAGTGAAAAAGGCTGTTACTGTCTACCTAAGAAGTTCTTCTAAGAGAATAGCTATTGCTTTTATTCACCTGAGTGAGGTTTTAGTTACTGGTCTATTAGTCAGAGGCTTTTAAATATAGTTGCTGTTCCCCTGGTAACACTCAACACACATTTATCACTCAACACTCAGTTACATTTAGGAAATGCAAATTAATAGTGTACTTTGTGCATATGTTAAAGACCTGGATACAGTTCTTTGTTGCAAAACTTCAAAGGAGAATTTCATGTTACACCTGAATGCAAATTAATTTCATCAGTACCCTGATGCCAGATCCTAGGGCTAATGCTTATGTAGGTTATGAGTAGTTATACAAAGCAATATAAAGGTATGACTGCATTATGAGTTGGCATTTATCTTGTTACAACGTCTAAAGGCATTAGTGAAGATGTAGTGATATATATCTGTGGAAAAAGGGAGACAAATCAAAAGTACACGAGTATATTCAGGCCAGTAAGTGACTGAGAAACAGAAGGAAAGCTGGCATCATAATATGCAAAATTTAAAAGGTGCAAACTCTCCTTGCTAACAAGATTTAAAATAATGAGCCAAATTCCATTATAACATAAGTGATGCCAAAATTTGGGTTGATGTAAGGTATAAATATGAAATACCACTGCTCATGAAGTAGAAGGAATTGTAGCACGAAAAGTTACCGTAGGAATATGTTTCATACTTTACTTTCTTGCTGCCTTTTTCTGCTACATCCTTATTATTTTGTTTCTAAAATATTTAAATATGTCAAAACTGCAATCTATCTGAAATATCAGTATATTATATACAAAATATTACTTTTGAATAAAGTTATAGTGCTGGACTGAGCTTCATAAAGGAATTGGAACTGTCTTACTCTCTTATTTATAAATTATGGTAATTTTTATTTTAAATTGCTCCCAAGATTTTGTTGAGTAGCTGCCTATGAAGTTGGCATATGTTATTTTCTGTGCTATATTACTTTCTAGAAGACCCTCCATACATCATAAATATTACCTGTCCTTCCTTCAGGGTTATCTGGATCTAAACTATGACATAGAAATTCTGTGTAGCTAGTGAAATTCTATTTTTCTGCTAATAAATTTTTAAACTAAAGCTAAGGATGCTTGTGATTAAGAGCTCAGTGCTATCCTCTTTTTAAAGCTCAGTAGCCAATAGTGTGCTTATTCTATTAAAATCTCTAGTATAGATTTCAATCACACCAGGATCTCACAGAATTGAGTTTTTGCTGCCAAATTTTTTTTTACAACTTTCTGTATTTTAGTGGTCAATGACCACATGAAAAATGTGGCAACATGGATTTTAAAGGATATGCTTTTAATAGAAATTACTTTGTAGTAAGTTTGAGAATTATTGTATTTATAAATGATATCTTATTATTAAATACCATCAGTATCAATGGTAGATAGTGTCTTAGTGTCTAAACTGTACAATAAAATTTAAATGTAAAAATACCAGTATTATTTTATTCATATTGTTGTTCTATCCCTTCTGCAAGTGAAGTCTACACCTTTTCTTCACATTTTTGAAATAATTAAAATTAATTTTAAAATTAAAAATTTCAATTTGTTTTCCTGAAATACAGTGGAAAGCTGTTACTATGGAAAGAAAAAACATTTCTTTTTGTAATCATATCAATATATTTGTTTATGATTCCTAGTTGTGTCTAGGTTTGAGGTTCTATACTGTCCCTGTGAATTTTGGGACAACTAATGTGTCAATTTTTAAAATGTTAATGACAGAATCAGACATCTTAAACTAAAGGGTCATTTATATTGTTCGTGTTTTTGATACACTGCAGTAAACTTGTGCTTGAATGTTCAAAATATGCCTCAAGATAATTGTCATGCTGGCAGATACTGATCCTTTTGGAAGCTGTGCTTTGCTCACTTGGTTGTAATTGCAGTTGAAAGTCAAATTCATTATTCCCCTGAGCACTAAGGAAGAGACTATGAGCTAGGCGTGATTATAGAAAATTGGTAACAATTACATTAAAATTGCTTAACCGTATTCATCCTGTTAATACAAGACAAACCACTCCAGTTTTATTTGGGTAACACCTTCTTTTCAAAACAGCTACTCGTTTTGTGGAAATTTTCTCTAAATAAGAGATACATAGCCATGTATAACTAGATTGCTTTGTTGTTGTTTTTTTAAAGCAGTAAAATCATTTTAACCAAAGCCCTTCAAGAAAAAAAAAAAAAAGTTGTGAGAAAGAAGTCGCAGAGCAGCCAAGTGGGATCCGTGGCTGGATTTTATATTTCATTTTGAATTTTAATTGGAGGAAGAAATTCTAGCTAAAGGAAATGGTTGTGATCAGAGATTTCATTCCTTGTCATCCAGTTAAAGCAGGAAGCCACCCACTTAGAACCATTTAAAAATAATACTTGTTTACTGACAAGCCTTTCCTGTGAAAATACTATAAAAAAAGGAAAAAACATTGGAGAAGAAAAGCAGGAGCTTCATAATTCCTGTTTTATTTAGTTTCTACTTTCTGCTGATAGACTGCAGTCAAATATCATGTGAGGAAAGAGGTAGAAGTGTTCTTCTGTTTAGCAGCCACTTGGATGATAGGTACAGAAAATGCTGCATCAGAGGTTATTGCAACAGTTGAAGCCTTAGATTACCTCTGTGTGCTAAACTAAGCACCTTTTAGTCCAGTGTGGTGCACCCTTTTGTTG